>NC_064578.1:7322822-7627419 GCF_937001465.1 Orcinus orca
AAGGGAAGGGCCAAATTTAAAGGTTTTTAGTATCTTTTTTGAGCAAATAATTTGGTCAACAAAATGTTGACTAGAAGATCCCTCTGTGAATAGATAAGAATGCTTTGCATTTGGCATCTTTTTCTTTAGGTAATTATTCAAGTACCTGTTAAAGGCCCTCTGATATCTTATCTGTGTTAGCCGTGGTTTAAATTGTTTCTCTGTGGATAGTCACTCTAGGCCTTGTCCCAATTTCTATTCAGATTAAATCAGGACATCCGAACTGGTCTTTGATGTCCAAGTTTAGATAAAGGCTAAATGTTTACTAGAATGCAGCCCCCCCTTAGGGTTCTAGGTCACTAACAAAAATCCTGCCATTTTAAGGAGTTAAGCATGTTACAATTCAGTGCCAGTGGCCCTCTTCCTACCTCCAGGTGATGATCTCAGTTAGGTTTTGGTTCCTCTAGTCCTCCCCAAACCAAGCATGGAGGGCTCTGTGTTTCACCCCTCATTCTGTTATGTTTGGCCGTCTCATTAGTAAAGCTTTCCAAACCCCTGTTCTTTTTTGAAATTAAAAAAATCACCGAGTGGAACTGTGGCAGCACCCGACAGAGGGCTCCTGCAGGGCCTGAGGTCAACTACTGGGTGAGGCCAGGCTGAGGTGTGGGGATGCTCCTGGGCAAGTGCAGGGCCATAGGGGCTGGAAACCTCGGAAAGAGTATAGATCTGACAGAGAGACGAGGGACAAGGCCAAGGGGAAGACTAAGAATAAGACCCGGAGACATTTGGACAAGTATGTAGGGCTTTGGCTACTCAGGGAGACTTTCCCTAATTTTTAGCTATGTTCTTTTTATTCTGGACTTTGCCCCCTATTGTGAAATTTACCTGTACTTCCAGGACCATGCTATAAAATGACTTGAACCCAGAATCAAATTTGCTTTCAACCTCTCCCGAAGCACCGGAGCCCCAGCCCGTCTCCCTGCGGGCTCCCCCAGCTGGCCAAGCAGGCCGAGCTGCACAGTTGGAGTCCCGCATCTGGGACTTTTTGGGTGTCTGGGCTTGGGTCCAGTGCAGCCTTAGTGCTGCAGTTTAGGGGCTACGGAAAAGTCAGATGGGGAAGAAACGGGCTCCTGTGGCTGTGACTGAGGGCAGATGAGGGTGGTCCCTGGTACCACGGGCAACACTCTCCAACTGTCTGCCAGGCTAACTGGGGCACTGGAGCCAGGAGAGATTCAGTGCTGTGCGCTTGATGCCCAGGCTAAACTCTGACCCGAGCTCCACTAGCCGGTCACATGATACAATAATTCCACTTGAATTGGCAAGGCACTGTTCTAAGAGTTCAAAGCCTCTTCTGGGTATTCTCTCTTTTTATCCTGAGCAAATTCATGAGCGTCAGGGATCATTTTCTCCTGTGACCCAAGGAGAATCCAATCAACAGAGAGCTTGTGTTTAGTCAGGGCTGGTGTGCACCTTGGGCATCTGAAGGTGCCAACTTATCTCCAAGGTGAGGGAACAGCTGGAGCAATGGGTGGAAAGTATCACATAAGGCAGGAAGGAAGGCTTCAGAATGTCATTCCTTCCTGTAAGATGGGAACAATTTGACATAGGATGTGGTAAAGACGAGGAGGTAATGTATGTAAAACAAATCAAATAGAGGTTTGATCTGTGGTCTTCCTGAATGTGGTGATCAGATCAAATACAAATAGCTGGATCATTTCCCTTTAATGAATAGCTGTTCAAAATCACCTAGAAATCCTGCGGGCATGGCCAGTTGTCATTTGGAGTTCGATGGGTCTTCACTCTTTAAAAGTCCTCAGAGGGCTTCCCTGGTGGAGCAGTGGTTGAGAGTCCGCCTGCTGATGCAGGGGATGCGGGTTCGTGCCCCGGTCCGGGGAGATCCCACATGCCGCAGAGCGGCTGGGCCCATGAGCCATGGCCACTGAGCCTGCGTGTCCGGAGCCTGTGCTCTGCAACGGGAGAGGCCACAGCAGTGAGAGGCCCACGTACCGCAAAAAAAAAAAAAAAAAAAGTCCTCAGAACTCAGCTTCCTAACTTGTGGACTCAGGGTCCTTGCTTGGGACTCCTGTTAATCCATGGGCCATCTTCATTCCCTGGCCCTTTTCCTCATCCTGTTTTGCTTGAATTTCCACTGCACCAGTCTGAACACCATTGCTCTGCAGATTTATACCATGCCTCTCATACTGATTTTGTGTCACCTTGAAGTGTTGTAGCAAAAAATTTACTTTTCCAGTTTAATCTCCCAGATCAAAACTATTGTATATCTTCCTGAACAGTCTTAGGATAACTCCAGTGCAACAAGTAAAACTAGCTCCATCATCCTTTTTCCTAAGAGCTGAGAACTAGGATTTTTTTTTTTTTTAATAGCCCAGCTTTCCCCCTGGACATTGTTGACTCTGCCCTATAAAATGAGGGGATTAATACCTAGGGTCCCTCCTAATTCTGTCATTTTAGTGCAGTTAACTTGACTGTAAATATTACCAGACACTCAAAATGTGAATAGTTCTTTTTGTTGCAGATTTGCGATCAGACTTCCTCTGGATGCTGGCTTTTGTAGTGTGAAATTTTAAAAAAAATCTAAATGAATTTCAATTTGTACATTTCAAAAGTTGTTTATAGTAAAAATCCTAAAGAGATTAAGAAAAAAAATTATTTTACATAAGACTATGAGAATTCAACTTTACTAACACATTCTGTATAAACAACGCATGTACTTTTTTTTTTTAAGACAATTTTTTAGAGCAGTTTAAAGTTCATAGCAAAATTGAGAGGAAGGTACAGAGATTACCCATATGCCCCCTCTCCCCCCCAACAGATGCACAGCCTCCCCCAGAATCAGCATCCCCAGAGTGTGGACATTTGTTACAAATGATGAATCTACGCTGACATGTCATAATCACTTAAAGTGTTTACATCAGCGTCATTCTGGGTATTGTATGTTCTGAACACACATACTTTTTTTTGAATTTTATTTATTTTTTATATAGCAGGTTATTAGTTATCTATTTTATACTTATTAGTTATCTATTATATATATATTTTATTAGTGTATATATGTCAATCCCAATCTCCTAATTCATCCCACCACCACCCTCTGCCGCTTTCCCCCCTTGGTGTCCATACGTTTGTTCTCTACATCTGTGTCTCTATTTCTGCCCTGCAAACCGGTTCATCTGTACCATTTTTCTAGGTTCCACATATATGCGTTAATATACAATATTTGTTTTTCTCTTTCTGACTTACTTCACTCTGTATGACAGTCTCTAGATCCATCCACGTCTCTACAAATGACCCAATTTCATTCCTTTTTATGGCTGAGTAATATTCCATTGTATATATGTACCACATTTTCTTTATCCATTCATCTGTCGATGGGCATTTAGGTTGCTTCCACGACCTGCCTATTGTAAATAGTGCTGCAATGAACATTGAGGTGCATGGTGTCTTTTTGAATTATGGTTTTCTCTGGGTATATGTGCCCAGTAGTGGTATTGCTGGGTCATATGGTAATTCTATTTTTAGTTTTTTGAGGAACCTCCATACTGTTCTCCATAGTGGCTGTATCAATTTACATTCCCACCAACAGTGCAAGAGGGTTCCCTTTTCTCCACACCGTCTCCAGCATTTGTTGTTTGTAGATTTTCTGATGATGCCCATTCTAACTGATGTGAGGTGATACCTCATTGTAGTTTTGATTTGCATTTCTCTAAAATTAGTGATGCTGAGCAGCTTTTCATGTGCTTCTTGGCCATCTGTAGGTCCTCTTTGGAGAAATGTCTATTTAGGTCTTCTGCCCATTTTTGGATTGGGTTGTTTGTTTTTTTAATATTGAGCTGCAAGCTGTTTATATATTTTGGACATTAATCCTTTGTCCTTCGATTCATTTGCAAATATTTTCTCCCATTCTGAGGGTTGTCTTTTCATCTTGTTTATGGTTTCCTTTGCTTTGCAAAAGCTTTTAAGTTTCATTAGGTCCCATTTGTTTATTTTTGTTTTTATTTCCATTACTCTAAGAGGTGGATCAAAAAAGATCTTGCTGTGATCTATGTCAAAGAGTGTTCTTCCTATGTTTTCCTCTAAGAGTTTTATAGTGTCTGGTCTTACATTTAGGTCTCTAATCCATTATGAGTTTATTTTTGTGAACACACATACTTCTTTAATGTTCCAATGCTCAGCTGATATTGCATCCATAGCAGTGCTTACAATTCCACTCCACCAACTGGCCCTATGCCTCGGGCAGGACTTTTCAACCTTCACTGTTGGCATTCAGGAGCTGGATAATTCTTTGTGGTGGGGCTGTTTTGTGCACAGAGGGATATTGAGCAGCATCTCTGTCCCTCTACCCACTAGATGCCAATAGTCCCCTCCCAGTTGTGACAATCAAGAATGCCTTCAGACACTGCCAAGTGCCACAAGGGCAAAACCGGCCCAGGTGAGGACCAGTGCTTTAGGGAATTAGTTATCTAGAATCCTAGAATTAGTTATCTAGAATACTAGAATTAGTTATCTAGAATGCCTCTGTTTGCTGCTTCCCTGACAACTTTACTTACAGAGCAAGAAGCCCTGGCACAGAGGCAAAGGAAATGTGGGAGATGTCCTGCCTGCTTCATCCTGGAAAGCACAGGTGCTCTCAGTTTTGTCCTAGTCCTTCAGGGCCTTCTGGGGGCAACTGCCCGGTTTCCCTCCTGAAGGAAGCGACTCCAGGCCTGCTTTTCTCTGAGACAGTCTCTCTCAGAGTAACAGTAGGGCTCATTTAGCCAGCGCCAGGAAGAGCTGTTGGCATTCTCTTATCCTTCTTTTAGGAGAATGTACATTATTGTTTTGGCAAGGTTTTCAAGAAAATTCTAAGATGTTAAGTTGCTTTATTTACATTTAATGGCATCATTCAGAATTCTCTACTTTTCTAACCAGTACTCTCCTCAACTTCACTGCTTGTGCTAAATCACTGTGAATACTGAGAGGCAGCCAACACTACGTATGACCCTCCTCAGTAACGCTGGAAAATCTATACTTCATGTGTGTGTGTGTGTGTGTGTGTATATATATACACATATATATATACACACACACACATGAAAATGGCTTTCTTCTCCCATTTAGCTCAAACTACAAGCCTTTCTTCCCTTTGTATCTTTTAAAATGAAACAATTTCTCGCTTACTAAAACTTGAAGACTGCTAACTTGAAAACATAGCATAAAACTAGTCTTATTTCCAACACCACAGGAGGGTTAGGACTATTCACTAAGTCTGTAAATGTGAAAGGACTCTCAGCAATTTCATTCGCTTTAAGCTCTGTATGTGAAGAAAAGTAGAAATCTAACTAATTTGAGATAAAAACCACTGGTCCTGATACTGTTCATGACTCTGTGAAGGTTTAGTTTCATGGCTATTCACCCAAATCCTCATGACTGACTTTTCTAATGTAATTCCAGGAAAATGGGCTGTCAGGGACATACCATTATGGCAGCTAATGAGAGAACTTGAAATCTGAAGGCTTACTCCTTAGACACACATCTCATTAGAGAAATGGGATTTAAATGGTTTTAAAATACACCACATCTTACCAAAAGAAAAAGAAAAAAAAACTGATACCAGCTTACAATTCATTAACAAGTACTAGACTCTCAAATATAGCTAAACAAAAACTATTACCACGAACTGAACTAAGATAATATAAACAGTTCCTAAAGCATAGTTTGCCAAAGTTTGGATGGTTTCTCAAAAAGCATACTATAAAAATCTTAGTTTTTGAAGGCTCACTTTTTAAATAGGGAAAAGTCTTTGAAGAGCATTTTAAGGTTAGATATCCTTTTGTGATTAAGTTAATTCAGATGCATTGACTCCTGCCAAATTTTTACTGCAGCACGAGCTACGATTTCTGAAGTCACTAAATTTCTCGTTACAGCACAGGAAAAGGAAGATAAAGTAGGAAAGGGATCAGTTTCAAATTCAGTCCTAAGCAGCAACAATGTTTGAGATGCAATCATAAAACCAAATATTTCACCTAGGACATGGAAAAAGCACTAGATCACCAGAAAGCAAAGAGTAAAAAGCTGCAAGCAAAAGCAATAAGAAGATGCCAAACTTGGAACAAGGTCTTATTGACACATAATATGCTAATCAGCTCACTCCTTTAGGCCAAAAAAAAAAAAAAAAAAAGTCTTTGTTCACATAGGTAACATATATTTTTGAGAATAACAAAGTCACCATGTGGAGATATATTTTTTTAAACAATTTTTTATTTTCTGAAATATTTGACTATTTCACTGATAAACTAAAAAAGAATATTATTTAATTTTGTTGTTTCTTTTTTGTAGCCTTTATGACCTGTAATATTAACTTGCTTGATGGTAAAGAACCAAAAGTTAATGGAAGGGCCTTGACCACGAGTTTCTCCCATGACAACCTTCACTATTCTTGATTTTGTGGATTTAGAACAAAGTTACAAATGTGTTTTATTTTGTTAGTTATTAGTAAGGCAATATATAAATTTAGATTTTTTCTGAAGTTGAAAGAACTGAATGAATACTAGCCCTCTTTCAGTTTCAGTATTATAGACAATGCTCTTATTCATTCACGTACTTTGACTCTTGCTCCTTTCAAACATGCATACTTTTAAATTACAGTGCCCAAATGTGTTAATTTGAGGACACCAACAACCTGAGAGGCCTTTCCATTTGCTCTTTAGCCTGCTTCTCTCGATATGTAAACTAGTGTATCAGTGTGTCTGTTAATAAATACATTTCACACAATTGAGAGAACGCTTTGGATTTAAGCATTGCAAAACAATGGTATTTAGTCGACTATCTTCTTGACTATAAGAACATTAGACTAGCCGACATCTTGCTGAAAAAACTAGATTAAATTCATGCCATTTAAGCCAACAGACTGACGTGTCCTCTCCTAGTGTTGAATCTAATCTGTGGCACTTTAACACACTTCAGGTGAGAACACACACATATATTGAGATATAAGGAAAATAAAACTGCATAATACTTGAGACTTCAAAGGCTTCATTCCTAAATGCCCCAAAGTTACACGTTCCTCCTACTCTTTATTAAAGAGCCTTCCGAAAACAAGTCTGAGAAGCATTTCTTTAAGTATACACGATAGAAAGTACTCTTCAGAGTCAATATTAATTAGATAATAAGTTTGGACTGGGAATAAGATAAGCATTCTAAAATTGAGACTATAAAGGATTACATGAAAATATCATCCTGTCATTAAACAACTCAACTTCACAACTACCCTGACACTGATACATTTTCTTCCAATCAAAAGTAGCTGCAAACTGGGACTTCCCTGGTGGCGCAGTGGTTAAGAATCCGCCTGCCAATGCAAGGGACACGGGTTCGAGCCCTGATCTGGGAAGATCCCACGTGCCATGGAGCAGCTAAGCCCGTGCGCCACAACTATTGAGCCTGCGCTCTAGAGCCCGCAAACCACAACTACTGAAGCCCACGTGCCCAGAGCCCGTGCTCCGCAACAAGAGAAGCCACCGCAATGAGAAGCCCCCGCTCTCCGCAACTAGAGAAAGCCTACTAGCAACAACGAAGACCCAACGCAGCCAAAAAAAAAAAAAAAAAAAAGTAGCTGCAAACCTTACTCTGCATCTTTCAGGTAAGTCTATAAAAATTTTCTACTTTTATTTCCCTTTATCTAAAGGGAATCAAACACACTGATTGGGCTTTCCTGCAATTAGTGACTGAGTATGAGCAAAGAACTAGTCATAGTCCTACCCTCTTAATTTTGCTCTTAAGCCAGAACCATATTACTTACAAAGATAAAAGACACCCCATTATGAAATGGTGACATTTGGATGAAAAATGAATCAGAGTAATTTCCTTTGAAATTATTTTTTCAAATTTCCTTTGAAAAAATTTTCCCAAAACTTAAATCATAGGGCAGTTTTTATCAAAATAAAAACTTTACATCAAAACAGCAGCTTTGGGAATTCCCTGGCAGTCCAGTGGTTAGGACTCTCTGCTCTCACTGCTGAGGGCCCAGGTTCAATCCCTGGTCAGGGAAGTAAGATCCCACAAGCTGCATGGCGTGGCCCAAAAAAACCAGAAGTTTTGGTAATGGAATGTCTTTTCATTTTCTACTAGGAAAATTGTTAGCATATTTTCATGAACAAAGGTAAGACAGTAATGGAAATAACTAGGCACAGTCATTTCATCGTGTGACTTTCAGACGATGATGAGTTTGTGAAAAGTTAAGGCAACGAAGTCACATTATGAGTATGCTGAAGAATTCACACAAAAGGTAGAATTCTCACTTCTCTTTAATCACTGAGTTTCAGATTTTACAAATAATCTTAGAACAATTCAGGTAACTAAGGTTTTTTGGGGAAACAGTTCTTACTTGTACATGAAGAACTATTACATGCTCCATTTTTCTGCAAATAACTCTATTGGCTGGATTAACAAACACTGTCACAGAAACACAGAATTTTTTTAAAGCCATAGATCGCTGCATATATATTTACAAAAAGCCATAAACAAACATGCATTTCTCCTTATTAGGAGAACTTAAATAGATGTTTGAACATTAAGGCAGTGATGATTCTAAAACATAATGAAATTCTAAGTTAAGGCTTTATGTTTGTTTTGAAACCCATATTCATAGGCAACTGTGACCAAAGCAAACTTTTATCTATCAGACTGAGTTCATCTACTCAGGATATGTTATTTATCCACTACCAATAATTCTTCTACAGGATAGGAATTAGTAGCAACACCACTGAGTTACTTTAATGAATTCTTAGTCCCCTCCTTAGGTTTTATTTTGAGGATTTAGCCTTCAGCAGCATAAGCATGTGCCACAGAAAGAACAGAGCATTTTTCTGGGTAAACTCAGAAAAATTTACAGACTGCACTGATTTTTACTTGCCTGAAAGTTGGCCAACAATCAAGAACTCAGAATCTCCTAAACACAGAAAACTCCAAAAGCATACTTAACCACACACCCATCTCAAAACACAGATGTTCTTGATTATTGAAGCACTTGGTCTTCACCTCATTTTCTTTGAAGACTGTTTGGTATTACCCTCTCTAAACAAACAAAGCAACAAAATGCAGAACACCATACTTTAGATGGATCTATTCTATAATTACTATCCTCAAGGCACAAATACTATCCTTGCTAGACCAATGTGTTTCCTCATTTAAGGAAAAAATGAGAGGTGGATGAAAACAAGATTCACTTTAGAATAGCTGCTGATTGCACTCTTGCCCTATCAAGCTTATGCAAACTATTGAAATTTAGGGGGGAATGTCCTTTTCTCCTTATGTTATTTTTCTTTAAACATTTAGAGAGAAAAACTCAGGCTCAGCTGGTGGGTGAGCTTTGACGAGCAGCTCTGGAGCACCGTCCTGGCCTTCTGTAGAGAGTAGGAGAGATGCTGGTAGGACACACTCCAGTCTGGGCTAACAGGCATGATTTCACAGCCCAGCATTTCCATAGTTGGGGTGACTTACTGTCACTTAGACTGAAAGGATCACTATTTACACTAAGTGCTTGCCGCTAGTTCTTTAAGCAATAATTTTACAGCAACACGTCTTGTGAGGAAAGTACTATACACTTAACGTTGGTATCAGTAAGAGTTCATGTAGAGGAGGGATGGCATTGACTATATGAAAATTGTCTCAAAAGCTAAAGACAAGTGTAGTTTCCTTTGTGTCTTCAAATCAGGGGAGAGTAAGATGTCAAAGCAGATGAAGCTGTTGGTGTTTAAATCTGATGGTACAGCATCAGACTTCTTTAGACATTATTGGGACACAGGAATTTCTAACAAGCACTGGCAAAAGTATTTTAGGTGCAATTTAAGTAAGTCATACTTTGACTAAAGTGTTTTGAAGGTTTGAAAAGTTTGTACCCTAGTCCTGCTGAGCTTGGCTTCAGGTGAATGGCTAGATGGGTTTTAAAGATGTGAAATACATTTTTTTTTTTAAGAAGGGAAGACTACACTGAAAGGGCAAATGTAGGCAACACAAAAACAATTCTTGTTAGATCAACATCTTATACTTTATAATACACTCACACATTTTTACACAAATTTCATGTTTACAGTACAAAGGGCAAAGAACCTCAGATAATCAAAGTAACTGTATCATCAAGTACATTCAATAGAGTTAACACTGTTGTCCCCGTTCTCCATCTTCTAAATCCAGAAGGGAACCAACTGTAAATGCCATCCCCCATGTGGATTCCACTTTCAGAAGTTGGAGACTGGGTGTAGTTCTGCACATGTCTGGGTTTCAACAGAGCTGAATTGAGATTCCATCGTGTTCCAGGCCAAATCGGCCAGAAGAAAGTCATCCATTGCTGTTTGAGTTTCATTGCTGGTGAAGAATAAGCTCCCCAAAGTTTCAAAGCCAGAATTCATGGTCTGTGTTTCTGCACTGTTCAACTGAACTTTGCTTTCTAGAGCAGGTAGGTTTTTAGCAGTGGAGATTCCTTCAGTTTGGGTCTCTGTGTCAGATGAATCAGTACTCATGGAAAAGCTGGAGTGTTTCAGAATACTTCCCAGAGGCAGATGAGGGCTACTGTCTAAAAAGAAGTTCAAGTCCGTCTGTGTCTGCGTGTCAAACATTTCAAGGGCTAAGAAGTTAGAATTTCCCCTACAACTGTAGGACTGGGCACAGGCATCTGCAAGTAAGAAGTCAGTTTGGGTCTCTATGTCCAGGGATTCCAAGACTGGCTCCGTGGTCATGGTGCTAAGCTCACTCTCTTCAGTTTGAGTCTGGATATTTGAGGCCGAAAAGAACTCTTCAATATCAAAATCAATTGCAGGATTCTGGGTTGGGCCAGATGGAAGCTGGGTGTCAGGTCCAGTATTTGTGTCAGACAAAAGACTACGATTGTCCAGTGTCTGACCAGGCAGATTACTTGACAAGATGTTTTCTATATCACTTAATAAATCTATGGTTTGGGTCTGATTATCTGTCATATTCTGTGAAGAAAGTATACTATTATTCTGTGCACTGAAGTTTATAATTGGTGCAGATTTCTCAATATCTTGATTTAAAGTTTTAGGGTGGTTCTGAGGTAACAAACCATGAGTCACAGTCTCTGCTACTAAGCTGCTGCTTATAATACTGTCTGTAGAAACACCATATGACGAATGGACACTCTCAAAAATGTCTCCACACATTACAGCTTGGTCCATCTGTACTCGATCATCGGTTGGACTTTGCATTCCACTGGTCTGAGTTTCTCTGGAGATCCCACCTGACTGGAAACTGGCATCTATAAACACATCAGTCTGAGCCGCTATAGATGAGGTTACCTTAGAACTGGGCAAAAAAGTTTGAGTATGAACACTAATGGGAAGGGAAACTTGAGAACCAAATGTCAAATCAGTTTGAGAACAAGATGACACAGAGGAATCAGGGCTAGCCCACTCTGCAGACGGTATAAAGTGTGGTATGGTATAAGACAGTTCTGTCTGTACATTGATTGAAGAAATGCTGTTCTTCTGACATGTGTTCCCTAGTTCTTGTAAAGGGTTAGATGGACTTTTACCCAAGTTCACTTGAACACCTGTGCTAACTGGCTCAACAGCAACAGGATTTACAATTTTTGAAAGAGGGAGGCTCTCCTTGAGAGAGCAAGACTCCGAATCTAGGCCGAGGATCAGGGTTCCGACGGACAAGGGCAGTAAGTGCACAGCACCGTGGGTAGAGCCCTGATGATCGACACCCAACACCACAGGCTGGGCTGAGGAGTCGGCTGTAGGCACAAATACAGGCACAGGAGAAAGCTGCATAACGGGGAGTTTAACCAAAGCCACTTTGGGCTTTGGTAAAAGCAACTTCTGAGGATACCTTGGAGGTGTTGGAAGAGTCTGCTTTCTGGCATTAGAGCTGCAAGAATCTTCAAACGAAGCCACTAGCTTTATTTCTGAAGTTTCTAGTTCTTGAGCATCTGGTCTTGGGGTTGCTTGGTTGTTCAGTGATTCAACAGTCTTACTGGACAACTTCTGGTTGTGCAGGCAGTTTTCCATTTTCCTTTTCTTACTAGGTGGATCCCTGAAAACAATGACAGAGTAAAAAGAGAAAAACAATTTTAAACTGCAGTTTTCTTCATCAACCCTGGCACTGTATCTTCACTTACAAATTCTATTTCCCACATCTACAGCAGAGGTCAGATTCAACCCAGCGAAGAGAAATCCCTTCTTTTGTAACTCAGCCTATTATCAATATATGGTAGGTAGAAGTTCAGAAACATGCAAACAGGGAAGCACACCTTTTTTTGAGTAAAGTGCTAAGTACCAGAACTCAACTTAGATCCGTAAGCATCAGGAAGCTAACAGATTATATAATGCAACTATTATCATTTCTAAAGTAGGAAGCTCTTAATTCAATTATAAATATGACCTTTCAAATGAAGCACAGTTTCATGATAAAAAAACTCTTCAATAATCTAGTATCCCTCTAACAGAAAACACTGGAAGTTTTTGAAGAATTGAAAACCCAATAGATTTTCAGTTGGGAATAATTAAGCGATTCTCAAAAGGAGCTGGTGAAAGAATAAGGAAGAACAGTTGGGTCAAGTAGATGTGGATCATTTGCTAGTACTGCTGCCATTTCCAAAAGTTCCCTTTTTCATGTCACATCTTTTCTCCGCCATTCCTCCTTTCTCCCCACACTAATGGCTCTACAGGAAGTTTCATTTGAAAATCTTCCCACAGCTATTGGCTTTTGGGCCACCATTTTTTCCCCTTTACCTGTGTTCTGCAGGGATCTCATGGCCAGTTCGGTAGATGTGGGACTGTAATGCAGTCCTGCTGGCATAGGGACAGCCACATGTGCACTGGAAGGTCTTACCACAATCCTCTGCATGTCTTTTCAAGTCCCACTCAGTGCCATACGAATTGCTGCACTTACTACATTTATGCTTCTTTTCAGCATGCATTTTCATAAAGTGCTAGGAAGAACACAAAAGGACTAAAATGAAAAACTGCAACTGCTCAAAACATTTCAAAAACCATCAACATACCCAAATTAACAATGATTTTACATGATACAATATAGCAGTGCAAATCAAAAGAATGTAAAAGCAGGCAACTCTTCCAGTCCAGAATCATCTCTTTCCCCACTGGCTGGGTCCCTCCCTACTCTTTAAGATAGCTGCTTCTGAAATTATTCTTTTCCCTGCAGTTTCTTAATCCCTTGGGAGAACATTTCCTTTGTGCTTTTGCTCCTCTGACCTTGAAGGCATGCAGATTCACACAAGAGATCTGGAAGTACAATTTATCATACTTTGCTGACTTGGTCTTCTTTTCTTTCCAAATCCACTTCTGGACAACTTCCCCTCCAGAACAAGCCATGTCTCCTTCACTTACACCCTACTCATTTTTTCCCCAAGTGGGAGACTTGGGTGGCTGTCCTTACAAGCAGCTTTCTGCTCAATTCTCTAGTTATGATTGGTAAGTAATTAGAATACATGAGGTTTATGACATCTGCATTTCATCCTCAGAGAAGTATACTTCAAGACAAGTAAAATACCTGTTTTACGAGAGAAAATTGAGAAAATGGTCTGTCAGGGCCTCTAGGGCATCCTTCAATTGGACAACAGTAGAATTTTGGTACAGTTTTCAAATCTTTTCTTATTGTTGGATTCACTATGCCATCCTGCAAAAGAAAAATTACTTTAAATAATTATCTTCAAAAAACCAACAGATGGGCTTCCCTGGTGGCGCAGTGGTTGAGAGTCCGCCTGTCGATGCAGGGGACACGGGTTCGTGCCCCGGCCCGGGAAGATCCCACATGCCGCCGAGTGGCTGGGCCCGTGAGCTATGGACGCTGAGCCTGCGCGTCCGGAGCACAGGCTCCGCAACGGGAGAGGCCACAACAGTGAGAGGCCCGCGTACCGCAAAAAACAAAAAACAACAACAAAAAAACCCCAACAGAACGAGCTGGGAGTGATAACAAGGAATAAGTAAAGATGTGCACAAGCGATCTTTTTAGGGTGATGAAAATGTTCTAAAATTTGGGATTGTAGTGATGGTTGCACAACTGTAAATCTACTAAAAAGTAACTGAATTATTAATATTAACTTAAAATGGGTAAATTATATCATGTGTAAACTATAGCTCAATGAATCTGTTAAAATTTTTCAAAACAAAATAAACAAAAACCAACTATATTGTTTAAAAATCTTCTATCCATTCCTTTAGCACTCCTTCTAGACTTAAAAATCTCTGCCCTTCAAGCCAGCTTCTCTAATCGTTAAGTGGTATATTTATAGTTTCTCAGGCTCAAGACCTGGTATCATCCTTAAGTCTTCCTTTCTTTTTTATCCCAACCCCACTGAATTAGTGTGAGTCTCTGAAAAAAACCTGACTATGATCTAGTCTTCCTGATAAAGAGAACTGTGACTTTCTCTGATCACCACAATGCCCCCTAAAGTAGCTAAAGCTAGTTAACACAACTTTTATACAGTAGCGTGAATATAGGCACCATGCTCTGTTTGAAATTCAGTACTCATTATAATGGCCAGTGCTAACATAGCTTTTACTACCGTGGCAGGCATTGTTCTAAGCACTTTATATATATTAACTCATCCTAGTAATCCTTTCTTATTAAGTATGTGATTGACTTTTTGGCTGGGAATTTTAAAATAATTGGTGAGTTAATTTAGCTTAAACTGCTGTCTTGTTGCCCTTGATGAGCCCACATACCTCAGGAGTGAGAAACCTATGACCTCCAGTATAATTCTTACCTGGCAACCCCCAGCTGGCCCCAGAGGAAGGTGTGTGGATGGGGGGTTGGGGTGGGGAAGAACCTCCCCACTACGGATGGAAACAACTGGACACGTGCTCAGGCCTCAGCTACCGCTGTAGCACCTAGACGTTTTAGTCCTTAGGTGCTGTGATGGGAAATGATTCACTACTTTTGGAACACGCCCACCTCCTCCGCTTCCATCAGTGTGCATCTAGAGAAGAAACGAATAACCGTGCGGCTAGGACTCCCTCCGTTTGCTTTCCTACTGGATCTCAAGAGGAACATGTTGATCTTGTTGAGTCTGTCTGTGTCCACTCATGTAGAGGAGAAAAGAAGCTATTCTTGTTTCATTTTTAAACAACGTAATTTATCTCTCAGTGATATCAAATGTAGTCAGTTATTCCTCCATGTCTTCTACCTTGGTCCATCTTTTTATAATCCTATTGCACTACACTGTCTAGATATTCATATTCATTTGGATTATTTAAATGGTTTCCTAAATAATTTTCCTTCCTCTTCTAATGTCAGAACAAATTTGACATTCCAAAAAATTATTTGTATATATCAACAAATACTATTTTTTTAAAAAAGGCACATAAAATAAAATCCCGGGACTTCCCTAGTGGTGCAGTGGTTAGGAGTCCACCTGCCAATGCAGGGGATGCGGGTTCAAGCCCTGGTCTGGGAGGATCCCATGTACCACGGAGCAACTAAGCCTGTGTGCCACAGCTCCTGAGTCTGTGCTCTGGAGCCCGCGAGCCATAACTACTGAGCCTGCATGCCACAACTACTGAAGCCTGCGTGCCTAAAGCCTGTGCTCCACAACGAGAGAAGCCACCGCAATGAGAAGCCCGTGCACCGCAATGTAGGGTGGCCCCTGCTCGCTGCAGCTAGAGAAAGCCTGCGCGCAGCAACAAAAGACCCAATGCAGCCAAAAAGAAAGAAAGAAAGAAAGAAAATTTATAAATAAATAAATAAATAAAATAAAATCCCATCTCCTCATTATGCCTCCAATCTACCATTATGACCATATCTTTTTCTGTTCCCTTTTCATACACTCCCCTGCTCAGCCTAAACACTCTTCCCACTTCCATTTCCACCTTCTACAGCCACTCTCGGATGACTGTCTCCGTTCAGGCAGAATGCAACGGTGGGAAGAGGGCACGGCATGGAGAGGCCTGTGAGCCATTTCCACCACTGATTAGGCACATGACTTTAGACAGGTTATTTAATCTCTGAGCCAGTTTGCTCATTTCAAAAACAGAGAGAATAGTTAACTCTCAGGATTATCTAGTACTGGATTGCCATGGAGCCCGCTCACATTCTCAATAAATAGCACTCCCTTGTTCTGCTCACCACCCAGCTCTATTCCTTGTCTGAATTCCAAGGTAGCAGCTAACTTAACTTGTAAACTATTGTTTTCTTCTACAATTCCTGCCTCCTTAACTAAACTTCTTAAGGGCAGAAACTAATTTATACACCTCTTGGTACTGTTTTCATGCTTTAGACTGCACACTAAAGGCAGAGCACGTTTAGAAAGGCAGTCCAGTGTAGGGCAGCAGCTCTGAAATCTAGCGGCCTGTGAAAAATCACTTGAGGCGTTAAAAAAAAAAATACCTGTGCCTGGTCCCAGTCCCAGGTAATGATATAATTAGTTTGGGGTGGGTTTGGTATTTGGTTTGGTATTTGGTTTAAAAATCTCCCCTGATGATCCCAGTGTGTAGCCTGGCTTAAGAACCATGGTGCAGTGGTTAAACGCATGGGTTCTGGAATATGGAATTTTCTACATTGCTCCTTTCCTGTGACCTTGAAAAACTTAACTGTCTTGGTTTCCTTATTTGTGAAGCAGGCATGATAGTACGATCTACCTCAGGGTTGTTGTGAGGATTTAGTGAATAATTTAAGAGACTTAGAACAGTGCTTATCACATAATCACTCAATTAATTATTACAGCTATTAGTTATCGGCTGTGGAGATTTTTGTTGCTTCTTTTGCTTTCTGCCAACCAACTTAAGGCCAATAAGCTAATCTAAACTAGTACTTTACATTAAATACTGTCCTTGTGGCAACAGAAATAAAAGCAAAAATAAACAAATGGGACCTAATCAACCTTACAAGCTTTTGCACAGCAAAGGAAACCATAAACAAAACAAAAAGACAACCTATGGAATGGGAGAAAATATTTGCAAATGATGCGGACCGACAAGGGCTCAATCTCCAAAACATACAAACAGCTCATTCAACTCAACAACAACAAAAACAACCCAATCGAAAAATGGGCAGAAGAACTAAACAGACATTTCTCCAAAGAAGACAGATGGCCAACAGGCACATGAAAATATGCTCAACATTGCTAATTATTACAGAAATACAAATCAAAACTACAACGAGGTACCACCTCACACCAGTCAGAACGGCCATCACCAAAAAGTCTACAAATAACAAATGCTGGAGAGGGTGTGGAGAAAAGGGAACCCTCCTACACTGTTGGTGGGAATGTAAGTTGGTGCAGCCACAGTGGAAAACAGTATGGAGGTTCCTCAAAAAGCTAAAAATAGAGTTGCCATATGATCCAGCAATCCCACTCATGGGCATATATCCAGACAAAACTATAATTCCAAAAGATACATGCACTCCTATGTTCACAGCAGCACTGTTCACAATAGCCAAGACATGGAAACAATCTAAATGTCCATTGACAGATGAATGGATAAAGATGTGGGGTGTGTGTGTGTGTGTGTACACACACACACAGTGGAATACTATTCAGCCATAAAAAAGAACAAAATAAGGCCATTTGCAGCAACATGGATGGAACTACAGATTATCATACTAAGTGAAGTGAGAAAGAGAAAGACAAATACCATATGATATCACTTATATGTAGAATCTAAAATATGACACAAATGAATTTATCTATGAAATAGACATGGACTCACAGACATAGAGAACAGACTTGTGGTTGCCAAGGGGAGGGTGGGTAGGGGACGGACGAATTAGGAGTTTGGGGTTAGCAGATGCAAACTATTATATAGAGAATGGAGAGACAACAAGGTCCTACTGTATAGCACAGGGAACTACATTTAATATCCTGTGATAAACCATAATGGAAAATAATATATATATATATAAAGTATATATAACTGAATCACTCTGCTGTACAGCAGAAATTAACACAACATTGTAAATCAACCATACTTCAATTAAAAAAAGAAAGAAAAATCCATGGATTCATCTCAAAAAAAAAAATACTGTCCTTGTGAAAGTCTGATTGAAATGCCACTTTTATTGAAACACTGGCCTCTGCTAGCTTTAATGACAACCAACACTGTCTCTCAATCACCAAACTCATCCCATTTACCAGTTCATCTTTTTTTAAATGAAATACTTTTAAACTCATATTATTTTCCTTCTAGTGTTATCTGCAAGAAAAAATCAAATACGGAGAGAATATTAAGAAAGCTTTAAAATTCTTTTTTTTTTTAAGTCTAGGACAATTAAAAAAATTTTTTATTTATTTTGGCTGTACCAGGTCTCAGTCGCGGCATGCATGTGGGATCGAACCCCGGGCCCCCTGCATTGGGAGCATGGAGTCTTACCCACTGGACCACCAGGGAAGTCCCCATGCTTACTTCTAATACATCTTCAATTTGCTTAGCAATCCTTTTATTATCCCTTTTCAAACTCCCTATCATGTTCTCAATATACCTGTTCACTTCACTTTTTAAAATATTAATAAACTTTATTTTTTAAGAGAAATTTTATTAGATTCACAGCAAAATTGAGCGCAAAGTACAGAGAGTTCCCATACACTGTAGCGCCCCCGCCCCCCCAACCCCAATACAGCCTGTTCCACTATTAACATTCCTCACCAGAGTGGTACATTTGTTACAATTGATGAAACTACACTGACACGTCATTATCACCCAAGTCCATAGATTTTATTAGTGTTCACTATTCGTGCCGCACATTCTATGGGTTTTGCCAAATGTATAACGACAGCTATCCATCGTTATATCATACAGAGTATATTCACTTTCCTAAAAATCCTCTGTGCTCCACCTATTCATGACACCTTTCCCCTTAAGCCCTGGTAACCACTAATCTTTTTACTGTCTCTGTAGTTTTGCTTTTTCCAGAATATCATTTAGTTGGAATCATACAGTATGTAGCCTTTTCAGATTGGCTTCTTTCATTTGGTAATATGCATGTAAGGGTCCTCCATGTCTTTTCATGGCTTGATAGCTCATTTCTTTTTAGTGCTGACTAATATTCCCCTGTCTGGATGTGCCATCGTTCATTTATCCATTTACCTGCTGAAGGACATCTTGGGTGCTTCCAAGTTTTGGCAGTTATGCTTTAAAAATGTCTCCTACCACCTCCTCACGTTTCCTTTCTCACTGCTACCACCATTAGTTCAAGTATTCCTGACTCTCTGTTTGGACTTTGTCACTAACCTCTTAACTAATTTCTAGACCTTCAATTTCTTTTTCATTCACACTTTGCCACATTCACCTTTCTAAAATATACCTCTGATCATGACATTACCTCACTCAAACATTTTCAACGGCACCCCAACACTCCCCAAGTCCAAATTCCTCTAGCCACTGGGACATCCAAAGTCCTGTACTATATAGCTTCAAACTATGCTTCTTTTCCGTCATTTCTCTGTTATATCTAATGGAATTACTTGAAATTCCCCAAACCTTTTCAAAAGGAGGAATATATTTATAACTTTGTTGCACTTGGGAATGTTTTAAAAAGAGTAAATGTTCAGTAAAAACTTGGGGCATTATACTGAATATGTTTAAGTGGCCATCTAAGTCAAAACTGTATCACACACCAGGATGAGACACTAAAGGCAGTCATATTGGACATCAACATCATCTCCTTGTTGCTGTCATTACAGGTGTGGAAACAACCCGACGCTGTTTGCTTTCCTGCTTTCTGAGGGCCAACTCCTCATTCCTCCCCATCACCACCTCTCTTCCCCAGTTCCTGACCTTCTTCCCATTCTTGTCCTTAGAAAATAAGCTCTGAGATTAGAATGGGGTAATAAGAAATGGTAATGGCACAATAAGACATGAACTGAAGTAAGAAAGTGATGTTTTTGTTCTGAAGTGCTATATACATTCTAGAATAAAACTTAGCAGACTTATTTTTTAACTGTGCCTTTTGTGTGCATAACTGAAAAAAATGACAAAAAATACTTCATGCTTTCTGTACCTTTTGGGTACCTGTTTATAAAACATTTTAAGTAAAAGAATTTGAAAAAGAACCTATGAGAGGAAATAACTGAAAAACAAGATGGACAAAAGTAAACAAAGAGAAGAAAAGCAAAGCAAGAGGAAGGACCCCAATGAAGTGAGGATAAAAGGAAAGGAGTGTAAGAACTGGCACAAATTGGGGAAAAAAAAAAAAAAAGAAGAAAAGGCATTATAGCTACTCTAGCATCTCTCTGCCTTCACAGAAAAACATCCAAGAAGAAAAGTAGTTTGCTTTGTTGTTGTCTTATTGTAAATTTAAAATTAGAAGTCTTTGTATACTATGATCTATAGAGCAACTTGGAACATTGTCTTTCCTTAAAAAAAAAAAAAAAAAAATTCCTGGCAAATCATTAAAAGCAAACCCCTGGACTGAACATAACACAAAATCCACTAAGCCATGTTTTAAAAATATGTGTTGCTGGATAAGAGGTTCTTTAAGGGGGCCCCTGTCCCCTTCACTATTTTCAAACGTGAGGGATAAAAGAATCAAGAAATGCCGATTTACTCCTACTCTTCTTTTCCCTGAATCACCAGCTTTCATTTCTCCATGGATCCCCTTGTAGGCAAGGCTGGACTAGGATATTTCCAGATTTACTTACAGGATATGGAATATAGACATATATCTTAAGAACCCACATAAAACCAAAAGGTATCATGTACCTTACACCTTACAACTCTATCTCCACTTTTATTCATCATCCTTCAGAAGGATTTGTTAATCATTAAGAAGGGAGTATTTGATTGAGGGCAGGGTATCTTCTGAAGACTAGAAATAAATAAGAAACTTACAACAAATAATGGGGACGGGAATAAAATATTATCATAGGGGCTTCCCTGGTGGTGCAGTGGTTAAGAATCCGCCTGCCAATGCAGGGGACATGGGTTCGAGCCCTGGTCCAGGAAGATCCCATATGCTGTGGAGCAACTAAGCCGTGTGCCACAACTACTGAGCCTGTGCTCTAGGGCTCACGAGCCACGATTACTGAGCCCACGAGCCAAAACTACTGAAGCCCGCGCGCCTAGAGCCCATGCTCAGCAATAAGAGAAGCCACCGCAGTGAGAAGCCCGCGCACTGCAACGAAGAGTAGCCCCCGCTCGCCGCAACTAGAGAAAACCTGTGCGCAGCAACGAAGACCCAAAGCAGCCAAAAATAAATAAATAAATTTAAAAAATATATATTATCATAATCTAGGAGAAAAAAACCACAACAACTAGGACAGAAACTAGAATTATGTAAGTAGCCGTAATCAAGAGAACAAAGGGAAAAATTGCCATTGAATACGACGCAGATCTGCCAAGCAGATACACTCACGCTTCAGGGCCCATAGGAGCACACTGGACTGCTAGTGGAGCCTCTGGTCCAAACGCAGCCCACCTTCAAAGCCACAGGGAGCTCTCAGTCAGCTCTTGTCCTTATTAGGCCTCCTTCATCCCCCTCCCTCCTCCCAATACTTTGAGAACATCAAGGGTCAAGCATGATGTTTGAACTCAAGAGCCTACTACTTGGCTCCCAATTGTGCGGACAGATTCACCACACTGGGGCAACACTATACAGATATGGCTATTTTGTCACATAGGCTACCTTCATTAAAAAAAAAAAGAACCCCCTTTCCACCAAGACAGCAGATGTTCAGGGGCTGCATGGTTAGAAAGACGGAACAAGGCAGGAAAGTGAGCCTGTTTGACATGGAAGAAACAACGATGGTTCAGGGTGAGGTTTCTTTAATTCCTGCTGAAACAGGTCTCTCTAGTGACCCAGGAAGGAAACTCAGGAGAGTCCATTTTTCGGTTGTTCAAGATTTGCCGTTCAGAAAGCAATCTTGAGCGTACTGTGCTGTCTGCAGCCAAGAGAACTCTGAAAAAATGACTAAAACTGGAAAAATGGCTTCACACAGGTTCTAAGCAAGGGGGGATGCTGATACTCTGCCGTGCTAAGGTCCAAGTAAAGGTTTGACTGTTAAAATTTACAGTTGCCTCAAACATATTCCTCCTTCTTAGGCCTATTATATGCTTCGGATTGGTAGCTTCAGAATTCCTGAACTTTACATATTTTAAAAACATTATTAGAAATAAACCTACTGCATACTACCAAACCCATTGTATACTAGTCCTGACAAGTAAATGGTATCTTTGCGCTTAACAGATGCTTCACAAAGTCTGCAGAGATACACAGCCCCTGAGAGCAATTCCATAGAAAAGAACAATGTAAACTATTAAAAAGTGCTTGCGAGAGTGATGTTCAGGCCAACACAAAGAGAGTCGTGGTCAGACTGGCAGCTTCCTCTGTGCTCAGAGATGTAATGTCTGCCTTAGTTGTCTACCAGTGAGGGGAGGATACTGAAAGGTGGATGATGGCTGTTATACATGAGTTGAAGAGAACCCAGGGATTAGGCTGAAGAATTCCTGCAAATATACAGTTCATCCACTCAAGATAAAATATGGTTAAGAAAAGGAAGTGTTTAATTAAAATTCGGGATGGAGGAGAAAACAGGAGAACGAAGACCATTCCCAGAGTTACTTCACTTGTGTTGTAGAAGAAACGCAGAACTTGCAGGGAAACTGCAGCCCCACCTGCAAGGTGTTCCTCAGCCTACCTCCATGTACCTCTCCCGATCGGGCCTCCCTAATCGTCACTTCAGGACGTTGTTGCCTCTGTATCCAGCTGGTGCTAGTAGGGGGCTGCCCTTCGTGGGCATCACATCTGCCTTACTAGAGACCATCACCTCAAACTTTCTGCTGTTAAATTCTTATCAGAAGCCTGATTCTAAAAACGTTTCTGAGGAAGATTTACCTGAAGGGCAGACGGGACATGCAAGAGGCAAGGTAATTTAAACTTACTCCTGAATCAATTCAGACCACCGAAAGCTACATACTCGCAAAACTCCTTTCAGTAACGTGCTTTGGAATTATGCCCCTGTTGGCCTAGAAAGACTTGAAGAAGTGGTGCAAGTAAACTTCCCATTGTAATGACTGAGAAATCATGATTTAATAGGTCTGGGATGGGGCTGGACATCTGGATTTTTAAGAAGCTTTCCGCAGATGTGCACTGAAGGCTGAAAGTCGCCCCATTTTACGTAAGGTGGAAGGGACGTTCAGATTATTGTCCTGTTATTATATACCGTGTCCCCTCTTAAACAAGATTCACGGGAGAAATTTCCCTTAGGTCTCATCCCTGAGCAAAGGTGATGTTTACCAACACTGTGGAACATGTTGCCAAAGCTGCAGCTCCCTGCTAACAACTCGCCCGGAGGAGGAGGCAGTGTGGGTGCGGTGCAAACGGCACCGGCTTCGACCCGAGCCCGGGTTTAAAGCCCAGCACTACGCAGGTGCGTCATCGGTTTCTCTGCAGTAGAACGAAGGTGCCGTGAGAGCTCACGAGACGAACGTGAGATATGCCCGCGACGCCAAGTGCGAGGCCGGTGGTCCGGCCGGCCCGAGCCCGACAGCACAGTGGCATGACACAGGGTTTTCCTACCGCTGCGCCTTCCTGCCTCCTAGGTCCCACTCTCCCCACCCGGACCCCCCTCCCCGGTCCGGCCCTTTAGGGCCTCGGAAGCCCCCGCCGACGCCGGCCGGACCTCGGCGCCTTCCCGTCCGCGACTCTGGCCGCCCTCGGCCCCGAGCGCCCGCTTCAGGCGGTCGGTCGCGTCAGGCCCCGGGAGGCGCCGTCCGCGGCGGGCTCACCTGCAGGCGGTGGCTCTTGACCAGGTGCATGTTGAGCGCGGGACTGTTGGGCAGGATCTTGCCGCAGCCGCGCACCGTGCACAGGATGTTGGTTCGCACGGCCCGGGACAGCTCGCTCACCGACGGCTGGATGAGCTCCCGGGCCGGCGGCGCCGCACCCGCAGGCTGCTGCCTCGCTGCCGTGGGTCGCGGCCGGCTGCCCCTCAGCCGCCCGGGGGGATCCCACGGGCCGGGGGCGGCAGCGGCTCCCCTCCCGGCGGCCGGGACGGCCGCGGCGCCCAAGGCCAGAGCCGTGGGCCCCGCCGCCGCCGCCGCCGCCGCCGCCGCCGCCGCCGCCGCCACAGTCGCCTCAGAGGCCGCCATGGCTCCCGCACCTCAGCCCGGACAGCTAGGACGCCCCGCCTCCCGCCGCAGCGACTTCCGGAAGGGGGCGGGGCCTCTCGGCTCATTAGCATCCGGCGGGCCCGGGCGGCCGCGGCGTCGTGTGCGGGTGGCGGAGGGCGCGTCTGCCAGGAGCCACGACCAGATGAGGCGGGCGGGTTACAAAACGTCACAGGGGTTCCTGGGGACAGGTAGCACGTATTGGTCCCGCTGATCCATTGTTCGCCTTCCTAGAAATCTTACCTCGGGCCACAGTTGGATAGAAGGAAAAGCAATGCGTTCAGAAACTTTACTTCCCAAAGATTGGAAATAACCCAAGTGTTCAACAGGAGGAGAGGCGAGAGTATGTGAATTACAACTATCTCTGTTTACTAGACACTGGGAATGCACTTTTCATTCAGTATCTCATTTTGTCCTCGAAACAGACCTAGTAGGTACGTATTATAAGTTTTCCCATATTTGAAGAGAAGTAACTAGCCCGAGGTCACATACAAAAAAAAGGATTGTTATAATTGACAGAGTTAATCATTTTAGGGAGGGTAGATTTACTTGCCTGTATTTTAACTGCTGAAATTTGATTACTGTTTGGGAGACAGTGTAGCTCAGAGGAGGGTTCCAAATCCTAAGTCGGAAGAGGGACCACCAGATAGGTCATCTAAATGAGTGTAGAAGGCCAGGTGTAGTCAAAAGGGAGGGGTGAGGACTGCAGCGGAATGGGAGTTACATCCTTTGTTTAAAGGGGGCAGTGGCTACTACTCGTCTTTGGTATTGCAGGATTTATTTTTCAAGATTTTTATGTGAAAACTCCCAGCTTTTATATATTAGTAGCTCTATTTGTTTTCTATTGCTGCAATAAGAAATCACCACAAACCTGGTGGCCTGAAACAACACAGATTTGTTATCTTACAGTTCTGGAGGTCAGAAGTCTGAAATGAGTCTACTAGGTGAAGATCAAGGTGTTGGCATGGCTGCATGTCTTCGGGAGGCTCTGTGGAAGAATCTGTTTACTTGCCTTTTCCAGCTTCTCGAAGTCATTAATGAATGGTGAGTTGAGGCTTCTTCACATCACTGATTTCTTCAGTAGTCAGGTCTCCCTCTGCTTTCTTCTATTCCTCTTCCACTTTTGAGGATCACACTGGGTCCTTGTGATCACACTTGTGATCACACTGGGTCCTTGTGATCACACTGGGTCCATCCAGGACATCCGGGATAACCTCCCCAACTGCAAAGTCCTTTTGTTTTGTAAAGTAACAGATTTACATATTCCAGGGATCAGGATGTGGACATCTTTGAGAAGGGTACTATTCTGCTTCACAGTAACGAATTCTGAATTAAAAAGTACTGTGGGCCCCAAACCCCCGACATCTGTGTGAGAGATAGCATCCACGGGCTATTGTTTCTTCCAGCAGTGTCCAAGAGGGCAGGCTCTGGAGGCCAACTGCCTGGGGTTAATGTGGGCTCAGTCACTTACTAGCTAGTACTAAGCTTTGGTATTCACGCCAATAGAGTGAGACTAGTAATGCCACCTGCCTTATAGGATTATTATGAAAATAAGACAAAGCGTATAAAATACTTGGCACAGCGCCTGCCACATAGTAAGTGCTCAGTAAACATGAGCTCTTTTTCCATTTTTGGAGACCCTACCTAATGTGCATTAAATTCCTTTGGCCTAGAGATCCTTGGATCTGCATTTACTACTCCATCTGATCCCACGACTGCATCTGAATGGTGTATGTGTCTCTGGACCGTCAAGCACATACCAGGTAAGCATTCCCTGTATCTCATTTCCTGAAGCAGAAGCCTCTGTCTGGGAGGGCTGCAGGGTGCAGGTTCAAGTGATTCCACTCTAGGCTGGGTAATACTGGGTTGGCCAGAAAGTCCCTTTGGGTTTTTCTGTAAGATGTTACAGAAAAACCCAAAGGGACTTTCTGGCCAACCCAATATGAATAGTGGCTTTCTCGTTCAGGCTCTCATTGCACATCCTTGCAAAGCACCAGAAAGGGCTGTGAGCCTATGGGAAACCATCCCAGGAACCTGCAGGGCCTCTGTACAGACCTAATATGGGCATTCAGGCACTGAGTAGAAGTGCCTACCATATGTGTGCACATAGGAACAGATGCTCTAAACCATGACTGTGGTCTACAAAAAAAATTAGCGTTATTAAGCCCCTACAGACTCAGTGCCTCACTCTGAGATAACTGAAGTGTCTAAGCCATTTGCTAATTAAATCTAAACAAATATATTTCACATAAAATACCTATTGGTATAGACAATACCAATACATTATATTGGTATAAAGCATTGTTTAGCCCCTTCTGATTGTGTTTATATCTGTATATTAAGCCTCTTTTTGATTTTCATCAGAAGTAACTGATATACTAGTTTTTAAATATCTCATTTAAATTGGTGTTTTTCTCCTCTGCTTTGGCCACTGGCTAACGCCATCCAAATTTTTCCTTTTATTCTAGCAGTTGAGGAGGCACTTGTATGTTCTTACGTGGTAATCTTACCTCTAGTTTTATTTTGTCCTCCTATTCTTTTTCTGTCCTTCATTTGCCCAGATTTCCTCACCTTTTAATTTTTTGTTAAAAATTAATTAATTAATTTATTTTTGGCTGTGTTTGGTCTTCGTTGTGTTGCGCAGGCTTCTCATTGTGGTGTCTTCTCTTGTTGCGGAGCACAGGGTCTAGGCACGTGGCTTCAGTAGTTGCAGCACGTGGACTCAGTCGCTGTGGCTCGCGGGCTCTAGAGCGCAGGCTCAGTAGTTGTGGCGCACGGGCTTAGTTGCTCCGCAGCATGTGGGATCTTCCTGGACCAGGGCTCGAACCCATGTCCCCTGAATTGGCAGTTGGATTCTTAACCACTGCGCCACCAGGGAAGCCCCTCACCTTTTAATTTTATCATAATTGTAACATATGTTGTTATAACCCCAAATCCTTTGTGGATAAAGATAGGGAGTAGATTTTAAAGTGTTATTGTAAAAGGACATGCAATTTAGTGATGATCACTGTAGGATTTTCACCACAAGTGACCGATACACCCATTTTTAAATATCTTTATTCACAAACCTGTATATTATCTGTCAGTTCGAATGCCATATGTATGATAAAATAGACGAGAAGTACCATATTTACAATGAAATCATTATTTTATATAGCTGAATCAACTGATAGGCTACCTCCTGCAATAATAACTTAATGGGCCCAATTCTACCTTTTGAATGGACCAATTTTATGGTTCTCCTGGAAAGTTTTGGGTTGGGTATAGTTTCTTGTTTCTTCTTTCTGTGATCCAAGGCTTAAGAGAAAATCCCTGGAAACCAGCAACTGGAACCAGACCTCTCCAGGATTGAGGAGAGACAGGAGTGAGAGAAATGACATCCTGTCACATCTTAAAGTCCCACAACTGCTATGCTTTGCAGGAGGAGGAAAGAATCAGTCCCAAGAATTATACTGAACATTTCTAAATCATCAACATCAAGGATTAATCTCTAAAACAAGTTTGCAGATAGAAGCTATCCAGCTAATCATTATAAAATGCATATGCAATACAGTCAAGCTGTGCTTACAAAACCGCATACATCTTATTTATCTCTAATTTTAAAATAATTCATTCCCTTATTGGGTATGCAAGTGAGCAATGGAGAAAGTGGTGCATCTGCAATACCTGAAATTAAAAAAAAAAAAAAAAAGAAAAGAAAAGAAAATGAAAATAATCACAGGGACAACGATTTGAGTCAGTTTAAAAATGACCGAGATTAGAGGGTGGATCACGGACCCCCATTAAGTGAAGCAGAATATGCAAAACAGGGCATGATGGGATAGCAGACTAGAGCCATGAGAAAGCTCAGGGGCAATTAGTCAGCAAAGAGAGGGTCGAACGTAGTATGTTGTTAATTCTTCTGGCTGATGAAGTGTCCTGACTACTTACCGGCTGGTGCTAAGGATTTCAGTGCTTCCAGAAGATGGGGGCTAGAGAACTTAACTAGGCACCGGAGGGGTTCTTCTCTCTCAGCCAGGATGCCCCCATTTAGGTCACTTTTGAATTTCGTTTCAAGCTGTCAACAGATATATTTTTAAGTGACGATTAAATATATCAGTTGCAATGGCAAAATATAAAGAAATAGGATTATGTATTTCACTAATTCTTGTTATCAAGAAACACAGGGACTAATGGGGGTGGGAACCATTTAATTTGCTAATTGCAAACATTGAGGGCAACCAGTATATCTAACAATATTGCATGCAAAAAGCCAAGCGTGCACAGTGCCTGACACACAGGAGACCTTGCATGTCAGTTCTACCCTCAGATGCCCTTTACCTGAGCATTAGGTTTGCATTCTTAATGGAAAATGAGCAGTTTTGTGTAATCTGTCATTTCGATGTAAAAATGTCTTGTGTTTTGAGTCATTACCGCAGTTTAACTTCTTATTATAGAAGATTTAGAAAACATACAAAAGCGAGGAGCACAGTGTAATGAGTCCCCATGTGCATATCACCCAGCTGAAACAATGACTTGTCTTGTTCCATCTATTACCCTACCTTCCGTTCCCTACTGCCCACCCCCACTGGATTATTTCCAAGCAAATCCAAGACACCATAGTATCCCACCTGCAAATATTTCAGTGTATCTAAAAGAGTCCTAAAAAGGACTCTTTTTCAAAACTTCACCCCCATAACATTACCACACCTAAAAAAATTAATAACAGTTCCTTCATATCATCAAATATATAAGTACTGTTACTTCAGTAGGTACTTGGCTCTTAGATTCTAACTTCATTTTATTTTTTTTTTAACTTAAAATGATCCTTAAAATTTAGAGACAGAATGCTGAAATATTTAGAGGGTGAGTAATGTCTGCAGTTAATTCAAATGGTTCAGAATAAAGAAAGAGAAAGAAAGCAGATGTGGCAAAATGTTAACCATTAGTAAATTTTGAAACAAAGGGGAAATGAATGCTCATTGTAATATTCTTGCATGTTTTCTGAAGGTTTGACATTTTTCAAAATAGAAAAGGTAAGGAAAAATTAGTAGCAGGTATGAAAAAATGTATGCCTTGACTTATAGAACAGACCCATTCTAAGATGTGTATAAAGAGAAGTTTTGTGGACTAAATCTTATGTATCCTAGATCAGTGGTTCTCTGTGCAGAATCGGCTAGAGGGCTTGTGAAGACAGCTGTCTGGGACCCACCTCCAGAGTCCGCAATCCAGTAGGACTAGAATGGGGCCAAGAACCTGCCTTTCTTACCCGTATTCCCAGCTGAGGCTGATTCTGCTGGTCCAGGGACCACACTTTGAGAATGACTTTCTTAAGAGTGTGAGCTGTTTAAAAGAAATGGGTTGAAACCTGCCATTCAGGGAGCATAACTTGAAAGGTGTCAGTCAACTTTTCCCACTAAAAACAAATCAAACCAAACAGGCACTGGGCCTGAGTGAGCAGATCAATGGTAGACTTAAAGTGTGGTCCGTAGCTGCAGAAGGTTCCTTCTAAGCAGAAAGAATTTTATTGGAAGGTCTGAGGGGAGGAGGGTGTTACGAGTATGAGCATGAGTATTAGATTAGCGTGATCATGATATAAGCCTTGAATTCTTCTAATGGTGGCCATGGGCTTGCCCCCCACCTGGCTTTCCTGGTGGGCAAGCTTCTGTAATGAGCCAGGTTTGCAGGCTGCTGGGTTTTCTCCACATGATGCCAACTGGGCTTTGTAATGACTTATTTATTCACTCTTTTATTTAATAAGTATTTATGAGCACTGACCATGTGCAAGCATTGTTCTAGGTGTGGGTGGGCTAGAAAGGTATAACCTACCTTTTTTTTTTTCTCAAAAATACAGATCACAGCTGGTTATACATAACTGAATTAATATGAAAGGTGAAATGAAAAGACAAATTCAGAATTTCCAAAGGTCTCCTTTGCAACAGAGGAACTTACTAAATATGATAAAGAAGTCTATTTTAACTCATAAACTTTTTATACAACATTAAAGTGACAAATGAATAAGAGACAGTTTCTTAGATCTGTTTTCCACTTAGTTTTAGTTCTTTTTAAAAAATTTGATAAGTTGTAGTTAGTTTATAGCAGTGTCCTACCTTATATTGTGCAAATTCTAGCCTTGGTTGTGGATAGTCTCCAAAAATTTCTTGAGTCACTCTCTGGACCCTCTCTTTTTCTGTTTTGTTTTCATGAATGATCCTTGAATCCACTACAGATGGAAGATTTCAAGAGAAACAGCTGTTATATATTTAATATTATTATAATAATATATATTTCATCCATAAAGTATCATCCTTTCATTCCTAACCTTTCAACTTGCTTGCATAACTTAAAAATAATGTTTACTGTTTCTTCTCGATTGTAATAATTTCTTATTGTTGAAAAGCTGGAAAGTATAGGCTGGTAAGAGAAAATAAAAATCACCCATAATTCCATCACACAGAGATAAGTACTGTTAACATTTTAATCTATTTGTCTAACCCTTTTTTCAGTGAATAAAAAGATATGTATTTTTTAAACTGGGATTATAAAATACACACAATTTTGTATCCTGCTTTCTTTACTTAACATGACATCAATAGCAGTTCCTATGCCATTGGAAAGTCATAAATATGTTTAGTTCATAATGGCTGTACCATTTCATTTTATTGCCAAGTCACTGCCAAGAGAGAGGAACATTTTCATTTTTATAAATCTATATTGTACCCCATCACTTTTCTGAACTTTCTGATCTACATTAGTAGTTTCATACTATATTCTCCTGGGTTTTCTAGGAAAGGACTCATGCCACCTGTGAGTAGCAACAGGGTAACAATTCTGATTACAGGCACACCTCAGAGATAAGCGGGTGCAGTTCTATACCACTGCAATAAAGTGAGTCACATGAATTTTTTGGTTTCCCAGTGCATATAAAAGTTATGTTTATATTGTACTGCAGTCTATTAAGTGTGCAACACTATTATGTCTAAAAGGACAATGTACATACCTTATTTAAAAAGTACTTTATTGCTAAAAAATGCTAACCATCATCTGAGCCCTCAGGGAGTTGTAATCTTTTTGCAGTAGTAACATCAAAGATCACTGATCACAGATCACCATAACAAATATAATAATAATGAAAAAGTTTGAAATATTGTGAGAATTATGGAAATGTGACAGAGAGACGTGAAATGAGCAAATGCTGTTGGAAAAATAGCGCTGAGAGATTTGCTCAACGCAGGGTTGCCACAGACCTTCAATTTGTAAATAACGCAATACCTGTGAGATGCAATAAAGTACTCAGGAAGCATTAAGAGCCTGGGCTCCAGACTCAGATTCGGATTTCACTCCTGGCTTTGCCGATTCCTAGCTATGTGATTTTGCCTCACAAGTTACTAAACCTCTCTGAAACCCAGTTTCCTGATGAAAAGAGCTTGTTCATGGGACTGCTGTGAAGAAATAGGAAATGACTCATATAAACACCTTAGTATGGTGCCTGGCACAGAAGAAATGCTCAACAACTGTTAGTTAATTTTTGTTTTTGTTCTGATTATTATTAGATGCCAGTCTAGTAAATTCTAAAAGAGATTATGGTAGCTTATCTTCCCCACTTCAACAGAAATGTAATTTTCAATTTTCTGAAAACAGTAAATACTTTTGAATCACATCCTGGTACATAAATGTTTTCCTGGGTGACAGAAATCTGAAAAGGAATGTCCTTCCAAATTTCAGTTTTTATCTTAAAACACACATACTATTTATATCTAGCCCAAGGCTTCTTTCTTGTAGAGGTGTAGTAGAGTTGTGAGTTTCAAAGATCTAGGAAAAAGAAAAAAGAAAAAAGTGAATGTTTTCCTAATTTTATCACCTTGAAGTATAGATATTAATTGCTTTTAATGCACAAAAATATGGCAAATCTTATCTTTAGTTTTTCCCAACACAAAGATTTGAGGCCATTTTCAGACTGAGTTGAGCATTTCTCCTAGAGCGATGTTGGCAGAGAATGCCAGCAACATGGCTGCTTTATTTGAGGAGCTCTGTACCTTGTTAATGTAAAAAATGGATCTGGAAGAAGTATAGCTGGTGAATGCAAAAGCTAGAGGAATCAGAGGCAGCATTTACAATGTGATGTTTCAGCTTTATATATATGTCTTTATAACTGTAAAAAATTTGCTGAGATTCCTTATCGAAAAATAACTTTCCTATTGTAAGTCTGAACCTCTCAGACCCCTTCGCTTACTTTCCCCACTGAAGCCATTGTTTTTACAATTAAGTGTTTGACAATATGAATTTTCCTAGAAATGCAACTGTCATAGGAGAACTATTGATAGCAATTTGGTAGGAGGGTGGTAGGTAAGAGGGAGGGGCTGCTGTGGGAGAAAATCATTATCTAACTTCTTAATGTTAGATTTTTTCCTTAAAGAGTAGCTTGCAGAGAGCCATCACTTCTTTCTACTTAGAACAGATGAAAATACATAAGTATAACATACCTAAGGGCTCAAAGATATACACAGAGCCTTAACAATCCTATAGGAATGTGAACATCTGAGCACACAGATGCCATGCAGAGGAAAAAACAAACAAACAAACAAAAAACCCCTGAGCCTGGGAGCAAGGCCAGATCCGTTCTTATCATTAAAGGGGAACAATGTGTTCAAATAATTTTGACAAATAAATTGTGGGACTTAATAAACCAATGCCTTCTCCTTTACTTCCAACTCCTGTATCACCTGCTTGACTGATGGGACAAAAAATTCTGCTTCTCTCTTGCAGAACAGAATAATATAATCAGCTTCAAAAGATAGTGTCGAGTTACTCTGAAGAGAAAATAAATTCTGATTGGAATAGATGATTTGGAAACGGGGACCTATAACATAGACCCCAATGACTAATGGGCAGTATAAAATACAACGCAACTATAAAAAGATGAGAGAGAGAAATTATATTGTTTCCTTTCATGTTAACTGAAAACTTTCTGCACTTCAGGGATATCTGACGTGATCTCCTATCGCTGGAGGTAGACTTTCCCACCTGCTCAGCTTCTAAATTATGTGTGAAAGAGAAAATGGAGACTTAACTTTAAATAGAGTCACTGATGGGCTCACCTGATTATACTGTTTAAAAACAATAGCCTTAAGAGAGTCCAGATACCGGCTTCTGAGGTCCATTTTCACAATCTGATGGTGTTTGCTAGCAATTGTCAGTGCCTTGAAGTGAAAATTAGCAAGACTATTAGCATTACTGTGTCTATCTCTGTATTTACAATACTTGTTCAGGAAAAAATCCAGAACAATTAAATCTCATGGCCTGTTACTCAGCTTGAAAAACAAAAACAGGGGCTAATGGCATTAAGATTCTCACAAATGTAAGGTCTTTTGTAATACCATTTTTAGAAAAGTGATCCTGTTTATTTTTTTTATTAAAAAAATTTTTTTTTTTTAATTCTTGGCCGCACCAAGCAGCATGTGGGATCTTAGTTCCCCAGCCAGGGATCGAATCCGTGCCCCCTGCAGTGGAAGCACGACTCTTAACCACTGGACTGCCAGGGAAGTCCCAAAGTGATCCTGTTTAAAGTTAGGAATTATAATAAATGAAATTCAGAGTTAAGAATAAACAGTGAATACTCAAATGTTACCATTTTTGATTACTAGTCATTAATACTACGATACTGCCATACAAAAATGCAAATATGTATGTACGCTCTAGGACAAATTTTGAAGAAAAAAGTGCAAATTAAATGCAACTTATAATAGCTTCCCATTGTCTGGGGAAACAAGTTGGAAGACTGAAACAGAATTAATAGAATAAGGTATTTACCTGGAACTAGAGCGTAGAAATAAGTTTGCCTTAAGATACACATTAGAAAAGAACATTAGCTTTTGGGGTGATGTTTAAACTAGGTGGGACAGGGTGGACTCACCTGGCTGTCAGTGGATGGAAAACCACCATTTATTATGGAGGAAGAGACTCCAAATGTAAAGGAGAGTTAAGTGTTAGAAAGAAATAGAAGTGAGCAGCAATAGCAATCTTTCTGCCATTTCAGTAAACACCTAAGGAATTTAAATGACAAGTCCGCCTGCCTGGAGGACTTGGTGTTCTACTTGGCACTAGAGATGATGCAGCCAGGATGGCAGAGCTGCTTATCTACAATCAGCTCTGGAACCAACTGAAGCACCATTGTAGTTGTGAATGTTAAGACGGTGGAAGCAGCAGCAGTTGCCAGGCTAATTTAGGGATGGCTTATTTGGGGGAAGATGCTAGGAAGCCTATGACACCAAAGGCAGAACCATAAACAGAAGCAGGCTCTGACCAGAGGACCATCTTCTGTTAAAGCACGCTTCTTCTGTACGCAATGTGGGGAAAATGGTTACAAATGAAAATAATGTTCATTAATAGGTAAATGATGAGGTCATGAAAAAGTAGTGAGGTACATTCATATGTAACCTCATTGAAATGTTCTGTTAAGTTAGAAAAAGCAAATTACAGACCCTATGTACCAGTGTGGTTTTTGTAATAAAACATCTTCTGAAAGGAAATAGCAGAACTGTTAAAAGCAGTTATTTTGGGTGAATGGGATTGCGCAGAAGGGTATGGAGTCTTAAAAGACTGTTCAGAGACTTCTATGTTGGTAGGATTTTTACCTTGATTGTGTACTACTTCTCAATTACAAGACAGTAATGAAGAGTTCTAAACCAATGCTTATGCTGTCCTCCCACTTGTAGAATAATAATGTTTTCTGCTTCTTATTTTAGGAGATAAAGAATTACAGGTGGTATTTTCTTTTTTGGCTGCGCCGTGCAGCATACTGGATCTTAGTTCCCTGACCACGGACTGAACCTGTGCCCCATGCAGTGGAGGCGCGGAGACTTAACCACTGGACCGCCAGGGAAGTCCCCCTACAGGTCGTATTTTATATCAAATGATATTGAGCAGTTTAAACCTACACGGACCTGAGATAAGGATAATACAGCATTATAGCTTATAGTAATTGGTTCCATACCTGACCCAGAAGGGGTAGATTGCTTTTCAGTTGGGAGGAAGAAGTGAAGGCATATGGTGTTTGGGAATAATACACCACGTAAGCAGGTTTGTACTGGTTTGGCTTTCTATACTGTGTTCCCCAGGCAATTCGAATCCATACTGCATTCTCCTCAGCATCTCTGAAGCTGACTGTCACCTTATTTAAAAAAAAAAAAAGATGTAAGTTTCCTAATTAAAATCTCATGTGGCACCAACAATAGGTGCTTTTTAGGGGTGAAGGATGTTATTATAATCTTGCACACCGGCTGAGGTCTGGCAGTCTTTTCTCCTACGTTTTTTTTTTTTTTTTTTGGCCCTGCCGTGAGGCATGCAGGATCTTAGTTCCCCAGCCAGGGATTGAAGCCATGCCCCCTGCAGTGGAAGCATGGAGTTTTAACCACTGGACCACCAGGGAAGTCCCTCTCCTACTCTTCATTACAGTGTTTTGGGAAATCTTTGGGAAAATATTTTGTGGTCGTTTTGTAAAGATACATTCGTGCCTTGCAAAGTCTTTTGGAAGGAAAAAAATTTTAAGTTCTACAAGCAGGATATGACATCAGAAATTTTCAGTAATTTCTTGGGCTTTGTCCTGAAAAACTATAAGAGTTTATGAAGCAAAGCAGCCTCACAAATGAGATATCTTATAAGGAAGCATTTTTAGCATTGAACACAGACCTAGCATGCACTGTAAAGTTTAATAGTAAGACTTCTATGTAGCAATGGGCTTAAAAAAATACTAATCCTAATGCTTTTATGCATTTAGCTCAGGTGCTAAAAATTACCCCAAAGCAAAGTTACATAGCGAGAATATAAGAAATTCTACATGGTTTCCATTTCATGGATAAAATATAGACCTTTCTAAACTTTTACATATGATTGCCAGTTTCTATGGAATTAATAGCTCACTCCTAGATTATTAGCCCCCCTTGCAGCTCAGACCCTGGAGATACTTGAGACAGGCACACTTGGCTTGCCCATATCCCTGGTTTTTTTTTTTTTTCCTGGCTATGCTGCGCAGCTTGCGGGATCTTAGTTCCCTGACCAGGGATTGAACCCAGGCCCTCGGCAGTGAGAGCGTGGAATTCTAACCACTGGACCACCAGGGAATCCCCTGCCCACATCTCTTTATTTCCTCCCTCTTGTATCTTATTCCTGGTGATCACATGGCTGCTGACATTAGCAAAGAAGGCAGTTACAGTTGTCCCTAAGGATTCTGGATGATTGGTTCCAGGACCCCTCTCAGGATACCAAAATCCGAGGATGCTCAAGTCTCATAAAATGGTGTAGTAATTGCAAATAACCTGTGAGATTCTCCCACATACTTTAAATCATTTCCATGTTACTTATAATACCTAATAGAAAGTAAATGCTATGTAAATAATCATAAGTACAACATGAATGCTATGTAAACAGTTGCTGACCCAAAGCAAATTCAAGTTTTGCTTTTTGGAACTTTCTAGAATTTTTTTTCCCGAATATTTTCAATTTGTGGTTGGTTGAATCCATGGATGTTGAACCCATGTATATGGAGGGCCGACTGTATTTTGACTCTGCCCACTCTTTATCTGGTTGCTTCCCCAAATTTCCTCAGTGTATCAGACAAGGAACCCACGACAAGGGGCATGGAGGGTACAGAGCAGTCTGACCTTCCCCTAGATGAACAGCACAGCCCTCGGCCCCAGCAGGCATGCAGTGGACCTCTGCCAGCTTGAATGGAAGAGGACAGGATCTTATTCTGAATAGCCTCTTTGCATCACATTACAAAAGAAAATAAGTGTGTAAAGTCAACATTGAGTGTAGTGTACGGAGGGCACATTTTCGCTAGGAGAAAATTGGTAGCATTCAACGGAGTCAGGTAGTCTCTAGTCTAGAATGAGGATAACTTAAGTGAGGGCTCATGAAGGGACTTAAAAGAGGTCTGTGACCTCCTGAATTGGATGCACCGTTGGATGGACATGTCTAAAGACATGTCTAAAGACATGTCTAAAGAAACTGCTTTTCTAGAGAGGTGCTGTGCCACTTATCAAAATGTTCATAAGGGTCTATAGTCCAAAAAAAGGTTAAAAATCAATAGGCTAAGAGGAAAGGGCGTCCACAGAGTCAGTGTAATCCTGGCCCGGCTGGCCGATGCTCCATCTCACATTCTTAAAGTAAAGAAGATACTCAGATACCTGTAGAGGCAGGGCCCAAATATAGATATTTATTATTTTCCCAAGAAACTACCTCAATGGATATCCTCCTGCAATACCTGGGATAAAGCGTTTCACAGAGGAGAGCTCAGATTAATATTGCTCAAGCTTAAACGACTGCAGCCAAGGGACTTCCCTGGCGGTCCAGTGGTTAAAACTCCGTGCTTCCAATGCGGGGGGCACGGGTTTGATCCCTGGTCAGGGAACTAAGATCCCACATGCCATGTGGAACAGGCAAAAAATTTAAAAAAAAAAAAATTTAAGATGACATAAACGAGTGTGGCCAAGGGTCCTAAGTGGTTTGGCGAAACTGGGACTGTTCTCTTGGCCAGGGTATCCTCCACTAGCCATCAACTGTCAGTAACTGGCCAAGGCCCACAGCTACTGAACATACGTATGTTTGGCGTGAGAATCAAATGAAGCTTACAATACAAAGAATCACCACATATTTAACGCATTAACATACTTAACACAGACCATCATTATTATACTACATGATACAGGCATAGAAAGGGACAAAAAATGTGCTACCTTACGATTGAAGCAGTTTTTAGTTTGTCTCTTCTTTGTAAGTTTTTCCAAGAACTTTGTATTTTGAAGAGTTTTACCTGGTATGATGTGCAGTTAATCTCTCTCTCTCTCTCTCTCTCTCTCTCTCACACACACACACACACACACACACACACTCACTCACTCACTCACTCACTCTCCACTCATCACTCCCCAGTTAGGCTCCCTGTGTCCTTTCATATCAGCTTCTCTCCCCCATTGGTTCAGGGAAGGAGTTCTTTACCTGAAGTCCATGGTTAGAATTCAGGGCATCTGTGGACTTGGTAGGGGAAAAATTTCATCTTTATTTGTACTAATTTCTAACTGAAATTTAGCATCTCCTTCAACTGGAAAGTAGGCATCAAAACAGTGGAATTTTAAGACCCGTTACTTTGTTGTCCATAGAAATCCCAAATACTCTTATCATATTATAATTGTTGCACATGCCTCAAAAATATCATTTACACCTATTAGTACTTTGAAACTAGTTGCTTTTAGACCCATCGTGAGATTATTTATTGTGTTAATAAAGAAGCACATGCATTACTTATCACAATTTGCCATTTTAATACCTTAACTGTATTTTTAATACCATTTGTTTCCCCTGTGAGTCTATGGATTTTATTTTATAGCATTTAAATACACTCTTCTGAGAAGTGGTCCATAAGCTTCACTAATAGCCAAAGGGTCCTTGGCACAAAAAGGTTAAGGTGCCTGTCCTAGAGCAGCAGGTGAGTCACTCTTCACTCCTGGGCACCAGGAGGTGCTATTTGTCATGACGTCACCATCATCAGCCTTTGGGAAAGTGGAGTTATCCAGCCACTAGTTAAGTTATGTGGAGGAAGGTGAAGATAAGCCGGGGGTCCTCAGTCAGTTGAGGAAAGGGCTGAGGACACGTGGGCCAGCTCGGAGTAGAGGGACGGGGAGACAGAGAAGACACACGGCCTTTACCTGCTCATCCTCATCTAAAACCTGCAGTATACAAAGCACGTCACTCTCTAGCTGGCCTTTCAAGCAGGACAGATATGATCAGTAAAAAAGCTCCTTTGTCCCCCCAGCCTCCCCCGCTAGTGTGCCTGAAATTCATTCAGGAGGCAAAAGCTTTTGGTAGTGATAAGAAAAGAGAAATCTAACAACTGAAATACATGGGCATCAAAGTGGGAGGAAATGTGAGTGTTTCAGACTCTTTTCTCCATGCCTGGTGAGGGCAGTGGCCTGGGGTTAAAAGAACAGAAGTTCCTGGTGCCTAAAACAGGGACAGGAAAGACCATCAAGTGAGAAGGTGTTGGGAGGGAAGATGCGGATAAACTCTGAACTGGACCAGAGAGAGAGAGAGAGAGAGAGAGAGAGAGAGAGAGAGAGAGACACGAGTGTTTCTCAAGATGAGTTAGCCAGTCATGTTCAGCTTCATAAGAAGGCTGCTTCCAGAAGGGTCCAAACCACATATCCACAACACTTGTGGAGGGCTGGCCAGGGGTCATGTGGTAATGAGGCTCTTTGTTTAAAAAAAAAAAGCAGGTGCATGTGCCACAGCCACAGTCCAGACAGGACTCTCCTGTAATGTCTGCAAAGTTCATAATTTCATGGTAAGAAGAGTTTTCAAATAATATAATCCAAAATAAGAACTTAGGAGCAAGGTAAAAAAAAGTGCTTGCTTATTCACAAAATTAAAAAAAAAAGGAGACATACCTTCTCTTGGTTCACAATTTTCTTTGAATTAATTTATAAATTAAATCCAGGGAATTCCCTGGTGGTCCATTGGTTAGGACTCTGTGCTCTCACTGCTGAGGTCCTGGGTTCAGTCGCTGGTCAGGCAGCTAAGATGCTATAAGCCGTGTGGCGCAGTCAAAAAATAAATAAATGCACCCCTACTCAAACGGCTGAAGATTTTGTTTTGTTCTGTAAACCTGAGAAAATGTTTCTAAGATTCATCTGGAGAAACAGTTAGGACATTTTTGACAAAGAAGAGTAATTGGAGGTAGGGGCCGGGTTGACTTGTCTTAAGGGTTATTGAAATGTTTTAAAAAATACAGCGATTAAAGGAATGGGGAGTTTGCTCCAGGCAAGTGGCCCTCCTGATACCAAATCCAGAAGCAGGCAGAGCAGCCTACATGGTAACTGGCAGGACCGCTCTGAGTGGTCTCCCTGCAGGGGCAGAGCCGGCCCTGGAGGAACAGACCAGAGTAGGTGCTGCCTGCAGGCAGCTGCTCTCACTCAGGCTAAGGCCCTGCTCCTGCTGGAGGAAAGTGAAGGGGGCGGTGAGGAGGGGCCAGTGGGATTGCTTCCACGTGTGGGACACATCTGGAGCAAGAAGAAATATTTCCCTCCAAGAGTCTTGTGGCAGAAAGAACAGAGCTTGAGGATGAGCCTGGGGAAAGGATGTACTTTTACTGAGACCTGAGCACATTTATAAGCAGTATAGTAGGAATCAGAAGAGGCAAGAGATTAAGGATGCAAGAGAACAGAGGAAAATAAAGCAGGTATGTTGGATGAGGACACAGGAGATGGATTCACAGCACACACAGAGGGTCATTATAAGAAAGGAGATGAGGGAATATGTTCGGTGACAGGTGGGTAAGTAGAAAGCAGGACCAGTTAGAGACAGGATGAGGTAAGGGGATGGAGAGACAGGTCAAGGAGTTTATCAGAGAAGAGGGAACACCGCTACGCCAGAGAGGACGGGCAGTGCACAGTGAATGGGACAGTTTTTGGCATGTCTTTATATGTAAGGAGGACTAAGGCAGAGTAAGGTGGAAAGGGAATGAAGGAGGGGAGGCTGTTAAAAAGTGATCACCTCAGGACCTACTGCATATCACAGGGAACTTGGCTCAACATTCTGTAATAACCTAAATGGGAAAAGAATTTGAAAAAGAATGGATACTTGTATGGGTATAACTGAATCACTTTCCTGTATGCCTGTAACACATCACTGTTAATCAACTGTACTCCAATATAAAATAAAAATTAAAAAAAAAAAAGCAATCACCTCAACCTAGGATAAGATGTTGAGGTGGTACCTGTGGAAACAGACTGGCAGCTGAGGACTCTTCTGTGCTCTCGAGCTACCCTAACATTGTGACCACGAGCCACCTAGGGCCACTTAACTAAAATTCATCACAGTTAAACACGACGAACATTTTAGTTTCTCAGTCACACCAGCCACACTTGGCTACTAGCTGGGTCCTGGACAGTGCTGATCTAGAACAGTTCCATCGTTGTACAGTCCTACCGGGCAGTGCTGCTCTTGAGAAAGAAGCAGTGCCCCTGAATTGAGAGGTAAGGGGGGAGGAAAGTTTTTACACCGAGTAGAGTTTGTCTTTGATACGGAATAGAACAGTATGGAATATTACTAACTGAAATTCTTACAAATTGAAAAAAAGAATGTAGTAGCGAATTTTAAGTGCACAGATGCCATGCAATTGAATTTTATGGAAATTCAGATAAATTTTAATCTTACATTTTTTAATGCTCTCTTAAGAATTTTCTTGAATGAACTTTTGAATTGTTCCATATCAAAAAGGTCAGTGTCTTCACCTGTCAAAATGAAAAGAAAAATCAAGAAGAGTCAAGGGAGCTACAGTGTCTTCAATACATTTACAAAGATCCTGAAGATAAGCATTTGGTGTAACCTCAAAGAGCAGTAATGATCAAATCACACAAACGCTGCTGGTACCCCTGACAGAGTGTCACCAGATATAGTTCTCATTTTTTTATACATGAGTAATAATCACCGCATTTGGAAAGAAAAGAGACTTACGAGGAACAAACTGCTACTTATTTTTAAATTGCCAAAACATCAAATACAAGTGTTCAGTTAAAAATGGAAAACATTACCTGGTCCTTTACTCATCTGAAAAACATCCCAAACTTTCTGATGCCGATGAAATTGAGTATCTGAGACAGGGAGGAAGAGCTTATTACTATCATATCAGGAGAACTTTCGAGTAACTATCATATCAGAGAACTTTCAACTTATAAATACATATTTTTAATAATGTGAAAGTGGAGAAAATTAACAGTAATTTACAAATTAAGTTATACAGAACTTTATTCAAAATATAAATTTTAAATGGATTAAATTTACTCCAGACAAATAAAACAAGTCATAAAGAATTACTCAACATAGTAGAGATTTAGCATTTATTCTTAGACCATTTATTCTGTCCACACAGGTCTACTCCATAGACTGCTGCATCTACGCAGCAAGCCAGGGATGATGTGCTCCTGGAACTGGTGTTTCTATCGGCTTTCCTTAGTCTGGAGCACTCTTCTCCTAGCTCGCTGCACATCTCATTCTGGTCTCTACTAAAATGCCACAGTGCAGAATGGCCTACCCTGAACACCCTACCGAAATCAACCCCCCATCCCGCCCTGCTTTAGTTTCCTTCATAGTACTTACCACTACCTGACATTATAGCATACATTTAGATGTTCATTTTTACACTGCTTGTACCTGTGGGATATTGGACTGAGTCTTGTTCACTGCTGTAGTCCCAGCATCTAGCCACTGGCTGGCATTAAACATATATATTTGATGAATGAATGAATGAATGAATGTATGATATAGAAGACACCCTCCAGGAGTTACAAACTTAAGAGTATCTTGGAGTAAAAATGGGCCTAGGAAGTTACTGAGTTCAGTCCCAACACATTGTCATCCTGGCTTTACTCAACCCCTGCGCTGACCTCGGTCTGCATCCCTGTGTCTTTGGACCTAGGACCAAGGTGCTCTGCACCCCATAAGAGGAGCTGTTGGCCCCAATACTCAGGGGCACCAACCTGCTGTGCCTTTGTCTTATTACTTTTCTTGTCCTGTGTCTTTTTTTTTTTTTTTTCTTTTTTTGGTGCCTTGGCATCCTTGTCTCCCCATCCCACCCCATTTATGGCGATGGCCTGACAATTCTTGATTATCCAGTTCTGTCCAAAACAGGTGTAATCAGGTATAATGTGATGCCTGCCCTGAAAGATAGCATCCAGAGGGTTTTGTTTCTTTCCGGTATTTTCTTCCTTGGTTCTCTGTTTCAGAGTTCAGATGGCCTGCTAAATGATCTTTGAATAAGGTTGTTGTCGTAATAATGGAGATTAAAAACTTTTTGTCGTTAATGATTCTTTTAAACACCGTGTAGAAGTTCATGATAAATGGCAAGAACTTAAATACAAATGCAGATATTTCCTCAAATAGAACACATGCTAGACTAATCCATGATATTTGTGACAAGCTTGGTCCACCTCTAGTGTCTCCTATCTTAGCCGGGGGCCCAATTTCCTTCTAGTTGCACATGCAGACCCCAGAGCCATGTGTGCCTCTCCCACTTAGTGCCCCCATGACCACTCTATGTGCAAGTACGGTCACTGTTAATCCTTACGTTCCTTACAGGCTGCACTGTAATTAGAACACATTCGCAGACATCTACTTTCAAATTCTGTTAATAATAATACAAAGCCTAACAAACACTAACTATGTGCTTATTGTATGCCAGTTACTGTGCTAAGGGCTTTTCAAGTCTTATCTTATTTAACCCTCATAACAATCCTGTGAAGTAGAAGCTGTTATTATGTCCATTTTACTTAGGAAAAGTCTGAGGCTTAAAAAAAGGTCGTGTGACTTGGCAAAGGACACAAGACTGGTAAGTGACAGAGCTGAAATATGAAACCAGGTCAACTTGACTCTAGAATCTGAGCCGTTACATACAAAACTGCCTCTCTGATGAAACTGGACTGGTTAAGCGTAAATACAAATCACCAAAACTTACAAATGATGTCTAAAAGGGCTGCGTCATTGAGACTTGCACGATTTTCCTGAAAGAGAATATACCATTTTTAGTAATCGTGGTGATAGGTGTGGTTCGACCCCATCTACAGCACATTTTAGGATTGCTTAGAGCAGATGAGGGCCCTCTCAGTACTCTACTGACAACCTGTCTCCCATCTCTGCTCTTCTGTTAAGTAACACATACACCTTCTGATTCGTGTCTCATTACAGGTTCTCACAACTGTTCTCCCCCGATCTAATCCTCATTTATCACTTTTAACTTTTTTTTTTTTAATCTATGGTATCCGTCTAGATTTTCTCTATCCCAGGTTTTCTCAACCAGGCACTAGTGACATTTTCAGTCAGATAAAGCTGTGTTGTAGAAGCTGTCCTAGGATGTAAAGGAGCATTCCTGGCCTCTACCCACTGGAAGCCAGCAGCACCCCAATCCCACAGTTTTGACACCCGAAAACGTCTCCAGACATTGTGTCCTCTGGGAGACAAAATCATCCCAGCTGAGAACCACTGCTCTATACACACACATTTATATGTTTACATATTATATAGTTTCTTTCAGTGTTATACAGAAAGATCTAATTTATTCTTTTTAATGGTTAAGGAATATTTTATGTGGACATATTATTTATCTAATCTCCTAAGTATAGTTGTTTCCAATTTTTTGTGTGTAAACAACGCTAGTTAACATCTTTATATATAGATATTTACATATCTATAACTAGGTATATAAATGTTTATCAATTATGATATTACATATACCTCCTTTTTTTAATTATGTTTTCCATATATGTAAATTTCGAAGTGGAATTGCTGGGTCATAAAGTATATTTATTTAAAAATGAATGAGGAGGAGCTTTCCTGGTGGCGCAGTGGTTAAGAATCCACCTGCCAATGCAGGGAACACGGGTTCGAGCCCTGGTCCGGGAGGATCCCACATGCCATGGAGCAACTAAGCCCGTGCGCCACAACCACTGAGCCCGTGTTCTAGAGCCCATGCTCCGCAACAAGAGAAGCCACCGCACTGAGAAGCCTGTGCACCGTAATGAAGAGTAGCCCTCGCTCGCCGCAACTAGAGAAAGCCCGCGCGCAGCAACGAAGACCCAACGCAGCCAAAAGTAAATTAAAAAAAAAATCAGTTTCTTTTCCGCTATCGTGGTACGTAGCCCTCCTAACTTCACAGCCTAGCAGCCACCTTACATCTCTTTCGGACTAAGGAAAGGAAAGAAAAAAACCAAAGGGTAGCATAATGTTCAAGGTTAATCATTTTGAACACTGTTACCTCACAAAGCAGAACCAAGTCCTGAACAAGAGATTCCTTTCTCTGCCGGAAGTTTACAGTCTGCAGTTGATTTTCAGACAAAAAATTCCAGGTTTTTAGTATTGTCATCATTTCAGTCAATGGGATTTTCAAGATGGTCCTCCTGAAAAACTCGGAAACAGTTTCATCCATCTCTTTGGCACTTTCGTAAAGACAAAACCAAAAACAGCACGATAAAGTATTAACCAAACACAAAAGTGTAACTTAGTGAATTTTCAGCATGATATTTTTAGCCAGAATTTTGATTTGTAGGTCAAGCACCCAAATGTTTACCATTTTTCAGGCGCTCTGCGAACAGTGTTCCAACAGGAGGATTAAACTATTTTCTCCTTAAGCGTACATTTAAATATGTTTTAGAGTTTTTAAAAATTAGTGCTCTCCCTCCTTTCCTGGCTAGAGTGTTTTGATCTTTTGATGGCAATGACATGTGAATCATTCACTCATTTACTGATTCATGTATCAAATTATTGAGCACCTGTGTGTGCCAGGCACTTTTCTAGGCCCTGGGGATAGATACAGCTTTAACCAAAAAGACAAAAATCCCTGCCAATATGGGGCGTCCTTTCTAGTTGGGAGAGACAGGCAACAGGAAAATCACAAAAAATGTTAAAAGTGATAAGTGCTGAGGAGAAAACGGAGCGGTGTTAGGAAGCAGTGAAAGTGGAGCAGGCTGGCAATGGGTGGTGGGGATGGAGAGCAGGCCTCAGAGAGAAGGTGACATTTGAGCCAACCCTTGGGGGAGGGAGAGTGAGCCATGGGGCTAGCTGGTGGAGGAGTTTTCCAGGCAGATGGAACAGCAAGTGCAAAAGCCTCGGGGTCTTCAAGGGACAGGGAGAAGGAGGCCTCCAGAGAGGTCAGAGTGGTGAGTGAAAAGGCACAGAGGAGGAGGTGAGGTCAGAGATCATGAAGGGCTGCCTTTATGACTAGAGGCAGAAGTCAGTCTGTCAATCTCACCTGCTTCCACCACGACTATGGGATTTCCAAGGGCAAATAGAGGAGATTCCCCTAAAAGAATCCTGGCTGCGACGTATTTCTACCATTTAAGTGTTGAACACGGCATATAATTTATTACCATCACCCACTTCTGAAAATATATGGGTAGTTGAATATATTGCGTTGCCCAAAAAGTTCGTGCGGGTTTTTCTGTAACATCTTATGGCAAAACCCGCACGAACTTTTTGGCCAACCCAATACTTTGAAAAGATACTAAAAACAATAGTTAAAAATAAAGAGGAATGATTAGTTCTTTAGAGAGAAAAATAACTGAATTAAGAATGTGGGAGCAGCATGAGGATCATGAAAATTGAGCCTGACTCATTTCCTTGTCCAGATGCAGGACCCACCTGCCTTAATGTCAGGACTGAAATCCTCACCATGGTCCACAAAGCCCTGCGTTGTCTGGTTCCTGCCTCCCTGTCATCCACCACTCTCTCCTTGGCTTTCTGAGCTCCAGCTACACTGCCCTGCTAGTTTCTCTATTACAAGAGGATCCCTTCAGCTAAGGGCCATTGCATCTGCGGTGACCCCTGCTTAGAAGGTTCTTCTGCACATATTCACATGGCTCTTGTAATTCAGGTCTCATCCATGCTTCTTCACAGAGAGACTTACCCTGACCACCCAATCTAGTTATTTCCCCACCTTGTCTTTACAGAACTATCTGAAATTATCTTGCTTATTGCTTTATTGCATTAAATATTTGATTAAGCTTCACTAGGGCAGGAGCTATGTTTGTCTTATTCATAGCTGCATTCCTAGAATCTAGAACAGTGTCAGCCCAAGAACTGTCTAGTGGAAATACTTGTGGAATGAAGTCTTAGAGGCTCTCCTGAAGCAGCCGTGCCTGAGGAGGTAAACAACCTGGGAAGGATTAGGGTCCAACAGTCGGTGACAATATCAAGCCAACGTCTCCCATCAAAAACACTGGAGATGGTGGTTGTTAAAATGCAGATTCCTGGGCTCCAACGATTTAAACTGGGGGTGGGGTGGGGGACCGAGAAGGGCTTGAGATTTTTGCATTTTAAGACTAAGAGTCTTAATTCCCGCTAAACTTTGGGAATGCCATTCTAAAGAATTCTGGTGGAAAGAGTCCACACAATCTCATCAATAAAGTTGGAAAACCCTTGAATAAACTCTTCTGATTCCCTGTGATTAGCTAACTTCTTTTTACATCTGAGCGCTTAGCACAGTGCTTGGCTTGGAGCTCGAGATATAACAGCTGAATGAACGCATGACAAAAAAGGTCCCTTTTAAGTAACTTTCCTGGAAATCTGCACAGCCTAAGAGCTGCCACAAGGAGCAGCAGGAGTAATGCGAGAGGCTGCAAAGACTAAAATGGACGGACGCCAAGGTTAACCAAAAAGAAGAACACTCAACTCTTGGGAAAGCAGCAACCCAGGGCTGGGAAAGTTTAGCCGGTGACAGCTCGGCGCGGCTCCAGCGTGACGCAGGCCCTACGCGAGGCCCCGCCCCACCACGGGCGGATGTGACGTCACGGCCCAGCGTCATCGCCCTCCTCACCTCAGCCTCCACTGTAGTCCCCAGCCTCCGGCCCGAGAGCAAGGGCCAATCCCACACCTTGGGACTTGCGGCAGTCGCGAAAAAGTCGCCTCAGAGGCGTGGGACGTGGCTTCTTCAAGGCTTCCGCCACGCTCGGGGGCCCGATGCCATGCCGCCAGGGGTCCTCTTACCGTACCACATCGCTGGCCGGCTCTCTCCTCATCAGATGTTCCCGCCTGCTGCACCTTCAAAGCCACCAATTGCAGTTCCCGCCGCCCTGGAGCCCCGCCCGGCGGAGCCAAAACTTTGGACTGTACCCTCGGCACAGGGGACCGTGTCGGGAGAGCGACGGAAGTGAAACTCTCCGAATCCCCGCCTCACTCTTCTTAGCAGAGAATATTGTTTGAATGCTTTAATCCCAGCCACGAAATCTGGCTCGTCGGTTCGACTTAAAGTTCAGGCTCTGCCGCACCTTCACGGACTCGCTCTCTCTCCCCCTACAGCGCCAGAAAATGGGCCTGTCCAGGCCGGATGGCGCATGCGCATCGGGCGGCGAGCGGTGGGGGCTGGCCGCGCGGGGTCAGGCGTGGAGGGCGCGGAACCTTCGCCACCCGGAGCTGTTCGGGTTCCGGCGCCCTGGCCGCCGGCTTTTGGGTGCATAGTCTTCGCCGGTGAATACCGCTTCCGCTCTCCGGGTGTGGCCGCCAGTCGGGTGAGTCTCGGGGGTCCGGGGCGTTCCGAGGAGCGCTCTCTTCGTGGCCGAGGTGTGAGGGGAGGCCGCGGGACACTCACCTGTCCCCCCTCAGGTCCCAAACTCGCGCGCCCCGCTGTGTGCCATCCTGCCGGGACTTCGCGCCCGCCTGGGGGGTTGGGACCACTGCGCTGGGTGTTGCCGGGGCGTTGGAGTCGTCCTGAGCTCCCCGCCCTCGGGCATTCTCTGGGACGCGCGCTGGTAGTTGAGAGCCGGCTTCGGCGTAGACCTTCACTGCCTGCGGGAATCGGCCTCGCCGCCGCTCTCGAGCCTGTGACCTTGGGCGAGCTCCTCCTCACCCCGAGCGTCAGCCTCCTCGCCTGTGAAATGGGTATAACCCAGCGCCTCGGTTGTGAGAAGGGAAGCCCTGAACACCGTGTCTGACGCGGTGAGCGCTCAGTACGTTGTGTGATGATTACTGTTACTGGGTATCCAGGCGTTTAGGATTTGCTTGTGGTAGGTGGGAGCCTGTTAGGGCGCATCTCAGCTTCAGAGAAAGTTCCCACTAATCCGTCTTGCGATGCGAGAATCCAGTGAGATCACCCTCAGTACGCTTTTCAAGGAAAGTGACATTCAAATTCTCGTTTATTGGGTTTCAAGATTACTGAGGTTGTCGTTTCACAGTAAGTGGTTTATGAAGAGTCTTCAGTAAATCCGAGTTCTGGAAGCCTTCATTTGAAGACTTAAATGCATAAAAGAAGTTTGCGCTGGCAAAGGAATTCTGTTGTGACACCCCTTGTGTCTCCTTTTCTATCCACACAGGCTTCTGCACTTGGTTGATTTAAAGTGACCCTCATTTCCCACCTTTTTTAAAAAAATAACTGTCGATGTCTGAATCAATTCTCAAATCCATGGTAATCCTATATTCAACGTTCAGTAAACATTTATTGGGCATTTACTATGTGCATTTAGGGGAATGTCCCTTCCCTCACTAGCCTGTGTGTTCGTTGAAGTTCATGGACTAATTTGTTTTCCTCTGAAATTCAAGTGATCTGACAGAGTGCTCAGCACCAAGTAAGTGCTGGTAAATATTAGTTCAGGGAAAGCTGCACCTGGGCCCATTCCTTAAGAAATTATGTGGGTTGCTCTCAGCAGTGGGGCATGGTCTGTACTCTGGGAGCACTTGTCACTCAAAAGCATCTGTTTAGATTTGGTGACTTTGCAGCTGTGATAAGTAAAAGTGGGTAGGGTAGGGAGTCCCCTGCTATGTTTGCTACCTCTACTGGATATGGGGCAGTTTGAAGTAGAGAAACACTCAATTAACTAATTCCAGTGCTTTCTGAAATTAGACTTAAAAAAATATCTTTTAGAAAGCATTAACTCTTACTTTATCATTTTTCCTGGAGAACAGATTCTTCAGACTCTGAACAAGAGCTTTTCTGGGCTTGTTTTTTTTTTTTTTTTTTTTTTTTGTTTTGTTTTTGCGGTACGCGGGCCTCTCTCCCTGCTGTGGCCTCTCCCGTTGCGGAGCACAGGCTCCGGGCGCGCAGGCTCAGCGGCCATGGCTCACGGGCCCAGCCGCTCCGCGGCATGTGGGATCTTCCCGGACCGGGGCACGAACCCGCGTCCCCTGCATCGGCAGGCGGACTCTCAACCACTGCGCCACCAGGGAAGCCCTGGGCTTGTTTTAAAATGACATTAGAAATTATAACTGTAGTGTAAATTTCTTTCTGGTGGGGCCACACAATAGCAAAATCTTTCTAAAGAAAGCCTAAGTGGCATTAAAATATAGGGTTTCCCCCTTGTGATCATAGTTCTGCTGAAATGTGTTATTAGAATGCTTCCTCCCTTTTCTTCACTAGTTAATGTATTTCTTACTCTCGGCTTTTTTATTTTCTAAAATTGTGCCACCTGGTGGTTGAAGTCTTCTGCCTATCATAGAATACTCGTTAGAAAAATTTTACCTCAGGGTCTTGGTAGAATAAGGTGAAGCAGTGAATAAAATAAGACTATAGTTTTTATATCTTTTGTGAGGGCACCCTACTGCTTAAACCCTCCCAGCTTACCTCCAAGTAAAAGTTACAGTTGCTTTGCAGGGGCCTATTAGCCAGTTATCAAAATATCAAATTGTCACAGATGAACATTTTTAAGAGTTTAAGTGGACTGTTGTGGTATCAATGTGTGCATACCTGAGGAAGTGGATGGGATTGGCATGGGGAAGGAAGAGTTGTAGCTGTGACAAGTAAACCGTTCTGATGGTTTCAAAATGCCAGTGTAAAACTGGGACTGAAGTTTTGTGTTTAACTAAGTACTAACAGTTTGAATGGAATTTATCCCTGTCTTTCTCACTGCAAATACCTGTACACAAAGTCTTGTCACCAATGAACACTCCCTTCACCTTTGCTTCAATAGTGCGGCTGATGTTCATAATTACCTTGGTGCTGCCTTTTGAGATTGTTTTCTGTGTTATCAGTAGTAACTAGCGTTTATCCCTTGAGGGCAAATTTTATTTTTGGCAGTGACTTAAATTTAATTGTGAACTTAGATTTGAGAAGAAAGGTAAGGATGCAACGTAAGAATATACTCTGTAACATCCTTAATTAACTTAGCCAGTCTCTTGGGCACATTAGGACAGATAAATGAGAAGTTCACACAGCAGCCTGTTTCATTGTTGGACAGCTCCAGGAAGATGACAACTGCCTCTGTAACTGCCACACTTTGGTTTCCAGTCCTGTCCTCGGACACATCTCAGAGTCAGTTCAGTTCAGCCTTTCCCATCAGGTGACAGGGCATTTCAGATATACTAATAATACTTTACCTTTGTCGCACTCACTCTTCACTATTTCAGATACTCTCACATATGTTATTTTAAACCTCATGATATAGGTCAAGAGCTAATTCCATTTTATGGAAGAAGAGACTTAGGTCTCAGATTAAGTTAGCCAAGTGATATAACTTGTGAATAGCTGTGTCCACAGCCTTTGCCTTCAGACCCACATCTTCTCCCTTGAGATCCATTACTTGTCATACTTAACCAGTCTGTTCTTTTTATCTGTTTCCTCTGTTGTGGGTTTCCCTAAGTTAGTAAATATTCCCAATTTCATGAATGGCTTCCTGTTTAAACCTAGTGTCAGAGCCATCTCCATCCTGAGCATTCCCCCCGGGGGTACTCAAATTGTCAGTATTCTGGACATGGCTGATCAGGACAAACACAATACTTTTCTTTTTCTTGATGTAGACAGATCCTCTATTTCTAATAATATAGGATAATATTACATTGACTTCTTTGAACCTAGGCCTAGAATTAGTCCCTGTTGAAGTTGTAGCTAACCAGAGGTTCTTTGGGAAATAGTTTTTTTTCTATCTGAATTTATTTCATTCACAAACTGCTGGGAAGGTATGTCTTTCCTATTTTGAACGCGGGAAAAATCTGTCACGGTGGGAGATTATGTTGGGTAGTAACTCTGTCACTTACTGTGTGACCCGGGGCTTAGTTTTGCTATGAAAATATGAGTAATGCGTATTTTGACCTACAAAAAAGCTCTTTCTTATGCTTCAACTGAACTTAAAAATGTACCTACTTCCTCCGGTTATTGGGAGGATTATAAGACTTGTGCCTGCAGGTGGTTAAGTGTTCAAGAAATTATTTTCTACTCTAATAATGTGGATATATTCTTATGGCTTTGATGAAATTTTAAAAATAAGCATATGCAATATATATTTAGCTTTTATTCAGTTCATAAAACGTTACTTTGAGTTACAATAGTGTTAATAGAATAAGCTTTTAAAGATGACTACTGGAGGGTGTCAGCACTTATTTAAATGTGCTCTAAGAACAATGCCATTGTTTTAGAGTTATGTTTTGTATATTACACCCAAGAGTACAGCAGTGCATCTGCATATACACCAACAGTTAGCCAAAGCCAGTAGATAGAAGGAAAGGGGAAGAAGAGAATATCTAACTAAAAAGATAGGGTGGAGGCAAGAGGGGAATGATTGATAAAGCAAGGAATTTGTTAGATAAGGGATAGGTAAGTGTTTAGAGCTTTAGGTTAAGTCACAGCTTTCACCAAGAAGAATAGGAAAAGGAAACTATATGAAACCATTTTCTTGTTTGACACAATCACCTAGGATAAGTAGGTAGACAGGAAGACGTTTCATTGGCACCATGACTGGGTCTACAGTAACGTACGTGTTTGAAGTAAACTTTTGTGGAGGGAGGAAAAATATCTATTATGATATACATTTACGCTTATATACAAGGTGCATGTGTATATTTATCTCAGCAGCCAGGTGTGTTCTTAAGTTTTACCTTACCAATGAGAGAGGTCATTTCAGTACATCAGAAGCTTGTTTCTGAATTGTAAAAGCACACATTTGAGGGCTGGGTGATAGAAATATGCAAGAATATTTTGTCAAATATATTTACAGAATAAAATGTTAATGGCATTTTCTAGGTGACTAAACCAGTGTACATCTCCCTTCAGAAAAAATAAGCAAGGCAGAAGTAGGATAACTAATATATACATAAGTGTAGGTATATAATACTGGTATAATATTAGATGACTTAAATTGCTGGACTGTATGAGACCTCATTTTTCTGAGGCAAAATTTTTATATCATTGAAAAGACTTTGTCGTCAGTGACAGGCAAACAGAACTTGAACTTGGCTGCATTTCCAGTTTCCATTTCAAATACTCAAATACTTACTTGGCACAGCGGCCTGATTTGTGATCTTTAGCTGTGGGTGTGTGGGTGTGTGGGTGTGTGTGTGTGTGTGTGTGTGTGTGTGTGTGTGTGTTTAGTAGTTACTCAGTGGAACAGTGATCTTCTGATATTTGTATCACTTGAAATCTGAAATAGGTATATTATAATTCTCTGCAATTATTTGTTTAGTCATTTTTAAGGATTTTATTTGTCAGGAGTGGGATGTTGATGGGCAGTTTGAATTTCTTGGAACTTTTTTTAACAGCTTTATTAAGGTATAATTTACATACCATAGAATTCGCTCACTCTAAGTGAATTCAGTGATTTTAGTAAGCTACAGTTGTGCAGCCATTACCACAATCCTATTTTAGAACATTTTCGTCCCCCAAAGTTTTCTTTGTGCCATTTGCATATTAATCCCCACTCTCACCTTTGGGCCTAGGCATTGATCAGCTTTTTGTTTCTACAAATTTGCCTTTTTTAGACATTGCATATAAATGGACTCATACATTCCAGTGTTTTGAATATGGCTTATTTCATTTAATTTAGTGCTTTTGAGATTCTTCCATGTTGGCACATGTATAAGTTCATTCTTTTTAATTGCTAGGTAGTAGTATCCCATTGTATAGATATACCGATTTGTTTATCCATTACTTGATTATTAGACATTTGGATTGTTTCCAATATTGACTATTATGAATAATGCTATGAACATTCACATATAAGTCTTTGTGGGGATATATGTTTTCATTTCTCTTGGGTGTGGTCTTAGGAGTGCAGTTTCCAGGTCATATGTTAAGTTTGTGTTTAACTTCTTTAGAAACTGCCAAATTGTTTTCCAAAGTGTCTGTACTATTTAGCGTTCCCAGTTGCAATGAGTAAGGTCCCTTTCCTCTACATCCTAACCGGTGCTTGGTATCGTCTGATTTTGTGATTATAGCTATTCTGGTGGATGTGTAGTAATCTTTTCTGAGTTAAAAAGAATAGGTTTAAGAAAAGAATAGGTGAATAGTGCTGCATAAATATAGCAAAACCTGAAAATGATGTTTTATCTTAGACCTTGGCTGCTAATTTTCTTCTTTGTGAAATGAAGCAATTAAACTTAATTTCAGGGATTTTAGGTTCTTGTTTTCATTGTAATAATTGCATTTTATGAGTATATATGCTAAATTTGAGAAAAAAATTTCCACATCTGCTTCTTGTTTCTCTTCATGGTTTAGTTAGATTTTCTCAGCCAGATGTTAGTTAGGAAGAAAGCAGTCTACATTAATTCACACTGATGTGAGACTGAGTAATGGCCCTTTAACCCTTATACATTTAAAAAGGATTAATAGGCCAGTTCTCTTCATTGGTAGAATTTCATCGGAACAGAATGAGTTGTAATCAATTTCAGGAATGTGGGAAAAGTAATTGAAGGCACACTTATTAATATAGGCAAGCTGTTTCTGCTTGAGCACCTATTTCCAGGATTGGGTCTCTTGAGGAGTCCGCTTTTTTCTGAACCTGCATATTCTCTAAACACTCCTGATAACCTGCCAAATCTGTTAAGTCATTGGATAAGGAAGCTGAGGCTCAAGTTTAATAATTTGCCTAAGGTCAGCCTTCTTTTCTGATAAAAGTCACTGCAGGTTCTTACTGAAAATACTTTTAGGTCGCATTAACAAGTACAGTCACACATATTCAAGACACTCTTGTATCCACAGGTTGCTCTGCTGTGCTCCATCTCCTTCTCCTAAAGATGCATCCTGACTTATCTCCACACTTGCATACTGAAGAATGCAACGTCTTGATTAACTTGCTTAAGGAATGTCACAAAAATGTAAGCGTTCAGAAAATGACCATAAAGCAAAAATGAAACCTAGGTACAACACACCGATGTAAAACGTTATCTCCATTAATGGAAGGAAATGATAATGTCTTAGTTATGGGTCTTAGCTTAGTAAAGATTGATGCTTGTGATCTTTTTAGAAACCATTTCCCTTTCTGATGAGTAGAAATCAAGCATGGTAGTTTATTAGGGAGCTTCTGAAATGATATATAGTAATTAGAATCCCTGTTTCTTGTCCTTGACTTGTACAGTTCTGTGTTTAAAGGAAGTTGAAACATTTTTTATAATTATATGTTAACTAGATTTAAATTATGACTGGCCTAATTTGACAGGTTTACTTAGTTGTTAGTGGAATGGAAATAAAATTCCATGGTTAAAACCAAAATAGAAAATAAGCCCATTTTTGGAATGCGTTAAATTAATCTGATATTTTTCCCAATGTCAACTATTTAGCTTTTTTCATGTGTTTGATGTATGAGACAGTTATAAGGAGCATTTGTGTTTTTCTTTAACTTTGCATGATGCATTATTTCCTTCATGTTATTCATAAACTGTAGATATATCAGATTCCAATAATAGTATTATTTAAATGAGTAAAATTTTAAGACTAAAAGTAAGGTAGTAAGGAATCCCGATGACCTGTGAAGTCAGGTATTTATACTGGTTCAAAGAATGTTGTTGATGACAATATGCTTTTCGGTAAACTATTTCTGCCATACATCTAGATTAAGAATTGATACTGTGGGATTGACATATATTCACTAATATGTATAAAATAGATAACTAATAAGAATTGATATTGTAAGCCTTTTTAACTTTAGCCATTCTATGGATGTGTCATAGTATATTATTTGGTTTTAAATTGTGTTTCCCTGGGGGCTGATGACTTTAAGCATATTTTCATGTACTTATTGGCCATTCATATAACGTCTTTTGCCCATATTTTAAAATTGGGTTGTTTTGTCTTGTTATTGAATTGTAAGAATTCTTTTTATCATTTGGCATAGAAGTCCTGTGTCTCATAAATGTATTGTGAATATTTTCTCCCAGTCTGTGGCATCCTTTTTTATTTTCTTAAAGATGTGTTACAAAGAGCCGTTTGTAAGTTTGATGAGGTCTAATTTACCAGTTTTTTCTTTTATTGTTTATGTTTTTTGTGTTCTAAGGATCTTTGTATATTTCCTGGTCACAAAGATTTTCTCCTATTTTTTCTTCTAGAAGTTTTATAGTTTTAGCTTTTAAAATTTAGGTGTGTGATTCAAGTTAATTTTTGTGTATGGTGTGAGGTATGAGTCAAGGTTTATTTCTCTCCCTGTGGATACCCAGTTATTCCAGCACCATTTGTTGAAGAGACTGTCCTTTCCCCACTAAATTACCTTGGTGCCTTTGTCAAAAATCAGCTGACCATATGTGAATGGGTCTACTTCTGGGCTCTCTAGTCTGTTCCACTGATTTATATGTCTGTTCTTAACACCAGTTGATTCCAACATTATCTTACTGGGGCCACCTGGTCCCATGACTGCCTTGTCCTCTTTTCTGTCCCAGTTCACTTTCCATGCTCTATCTGGAGTGCTCTCTCAGGTGTAAGTTTAATCACTGTTCCCCTTAATGGCTCCCTTTGCCTGTAGAATAAACTCTAAAATTTCTTTGTGTTTCGAGGCCTTCATGTACTGGCCCCTACTTACTCTTGGGCTTGACTACACGCCACCCCCCCCGCCCCCGCGCCCCTCATCCTTCCTGCGTGTTCTTGTCTGCAGTTGTACTGGAGCATGTTTTTGTCTTCTAAGCCTTTGTACTTGCTTTTTTCCTATGCTTAACTTAGAGCCTTCCTCACTGTCTCAACTTCTCATTTGCTTGATCAGGTTTTATCATCCTCCAGGCTTTATTCTGCTTAATTTGTCATTTCCTCTTCCTTTTCTTTCCTGACCCGGATTCTCTGTACTCCAGTAATACTGTACAGAATAGATTTCCTGCGTTATGGCAGTTACTCTTACTCTTTTTGGTCTCAGGACTCCTGCACACTCTTAAAAGTTATTGAGGACCCCAAAGAACTTTTGTTTATGTGGACTATATCTACCAATATTTAGTGAATTAGAAATTAAAACTGAGAAATTGAAAAATACTAATTTATTTAAAAATTATAATAATAAACCCATTACATGTTAATAGTTATTTTTCGTAAAAAATACCTTATTTTCCAAAACAAAAAAACGGTGGGAAGAGTGACATTGCTTTTGCATTTTTGCAGTTCTCTTTAATGTTTAGTTTAATAGAATATAGCTGGATTCTCATATCTGTCTCTGCACTCAATCTGTGGTGATATTACACTTCATGTAGCCTCTGGAAAAATCCACTGTACCCTTGTGAGAGAATGAAAGTGAGCAAAGCAAATAAGATCTTCAATTATTAGGAAGATAGATTTTACCTTCCCCTGGAAAGGTCTTGGGTAGCCCTGGGGACTACACTTTGAGAACCGCTGCTTTATAGCAATCACTTCATGATTTGTCTCTTTCCTCTGACTCTGAGCTATGAGAGTAGGGCCCAGGTCCACCTTGCTCACTGTTGTGTCCCTAGTGCCTGGGACACTGTCTTCCAGACACTGACTAATTGATTCACTTATTCAATCAGTTGCTCTACCAGTTTGTTCTCTATGAACAGACACCAGGCACTGGAGGCTTATGCACGTGTATACAAGAGAAGTGCAGTCCATGGGCATTTCTTTTACCAACTCCACTGGGGCGTTTTGGGTTTGTTTTTCACATAATGTCACAAGAGTATAATTCTCATTTGGGCTAATGTTGAGGTGAAAGTGAAAATATAAATTAGTTTTTGTCTTGAATTTTAAAATAAGATGTATGTGTATGGGATGATATGAATAAATATAAACTAAACTATGAAATATTACCTTACATTCTAAAAGTTTAACCCTTTCTGGTATTTCTCTTTGGCCAGAAGGTGTGTGAAAAAGCATTGTCCCTGTTTGTTGTCAAAGAGGTAGTTTATACACAGGAAATATTTATCCTGAAAAGGTAATTAGGTAATCAGTAGGAGATCTTAAATGCTTGCCAGAAAAACTCTGACCATTTATTCAATGTGGACCAGAAAAGTACATTTAAAGTGGTGAAGAAACAGGGAAAAAAGAAGTAGCATGACTATTACTAATTATGTGTTGTCTGGTTTCCATGAAAGCCTTAATTAGAAAGAAAAGGAAAAGATGTGCTCATTGTTACAAGTTCAGCATTTATGGCATGTCATTATAGGAGATCACCATGCTGTCCGACCTGCCCATAAAAATCGTGACGTGCTAACACAGTAATTATGGCCCTACTAAAATTCAGGTTCTTGATGTCAGTCTTTATCTGCTTTGGAGCATATATACTTTTTGCCATGATAATAGTCACAGGACTTGAAACCACTAGAAGATTTTTATCTTTGCTTTTCAAACAAAGCAGACTTTGAATTCAGACATTGATTTTCTTATATTGTGAATTACTGGCTTGGTTATGTGGCCCTTACAGGCCATCTAATAATAGTGTTATGTGTTTCTAATTTATTTTGATGACATTTTGAATGGAGGCAAATGAGAGAATGGCTTTGGCACCAAGCTTTCCATAAGTAACTCTTCTATGGGACAGGAGTGTTTGCTGGTGAAGGAAGTTACTTGTCGTGTCAATATGGCTACACTGCCCTTTGACATCACTCTATAATAGAGGATGGATAACATGCCCTTAAAGAAAGGGTATTAGGTAATAAAATGCTTTTCACTCGGTCATTATGAGGTTTTGTCAGGTTAATCGTCTTCTCTTTTATCAAAGAAAAGTCTTTTTATTTTTCATTTCTACCTATAGAGCATTTATTCCTCTTTTGTAGGAATGCCAGAATAAGCCTGTTTATTTGTATATTTTATACTTGTGACTTAACTATTTGCTTAACTATTAACTGTTTGCTTATTGACAACGTGACCCATTAAACCCATTTCTGTAGGAATAAGTGTTTCAATTCTGTGTGCCAGAGACCTTAGCATATTATAGGATGAAATATTTTACACCTTTTCTTCCTTTTAGCACAGCATTCTGAAATTTTTTGGTCATTGCAATGATCTTGATCGGGAGATGAGAAAATGCTTGAAGAATGAGGTAAGGAAAATGTTAAAGGATAGAAATGGTTGAACAATAGAAAAGAACATCTTGGAACAATATTGAGTTTTTTGCAAATTTTTGTATAACACCAAAAATTGACTTTATATGTATGTCTTCCCCTAAAACCAAGAGGAGAAATGAAAGTATCTTCTGGGGACAGTTTGGGGACATTGCTGATTTTTTATTGCATGTACATAAATGAAAACAACTATCTTATAATAGTCACTGTAACTCCTTTGGATGGATTTTTAAGGTTTAGGACATTGAAGCTGTTCAGCAGAAAGACTTGTCAGTCAGTGTTTAGCTATAGCAGGTAACTAAAACTCTCTGGGCCTCAGTTTCCTTGTATAACATGAGGAGGCTAGACTTAGGCTCTTTCCAGCTTTAAAATTTTGAATTTCTTTATAATTATAGTATGTACAACCCGTAGGGATCTAGTTTGACTTGTTTGGAAAGACTTGTTTCCTGAATAGAGTTTTAGGCTATGACTTGGACTTGGGCAAACAGCCAAAGTTTATTGTCTTTTTGCAGGTACTGCAAACTGAACAGAGTGCGTTTTAAATCTTTGAAAAGAAATTTAATTCCATTTCTGTTTTGTTCATCAGATATTTTAGGTCCAGAACCTTTAAAAATATATAACTACTAAAAATCTGCCCTCCAATTTGCGTTTTCTGTACTTTTGAACGTTTTTTCCCCTATGACCCTCATATTGAAAGGTATTAGATATGATATTTGAAGCCATTCAGCATCTATGAATCATTTTTTGTGTTTTCCACTTTGGGGCTCTCCCCCCGCCATCCCGCCCTCCCTGGAATCCCTTTACAGCATCTTTCCTGTTTGAAAAACTTCCTGGAGTTCTGATAATTTTCTTTGTGTGAACAAATGGGTATAAGTGTTTTAAACTGGTTTTTGAAAAGAGTTTTTTCATCATATGTAAATGGTAGTTTATATGGAAAGTAAACCTAGGGCTGTGTTCCTGTTTTAGTAAGATTATGGAAAAATAAAACCCATAGTGTTTTATTTGGTATAGCTGTTTGTTTCTTACATGCTTTCAGTTGTATAAGATAGCTTTTTTCCAAAGTTTAGATTTTTTTTTTCCCTTACATTTCAGTGATTTTGCCATTGGTTTGGTGATTAGATCCTCAGATGAAATTTTTTTTTCCTATTTGGTAGAAGAATGTGTAGATATTTTTCTTATTTTGTCTGAGTCTGTTTTCGTATAAATGTCAGGTTTTCTCCTTGACTGCTTTCTGAGTCCTCTATGTAGTTTTTTATATTGCTTCATTACCTGAGTTATAGATGTTTTTCTGTCTGTTCTTTCATCCTTCAATTCTCCGAACCTGTGCTCATTTATTTCCTCTCTGCTTTTAATGCTTCCCAGTTTCCCATTTACTGCTTCTAATGCTCTCCTCCTACCATTTCCTTCATGTGTCATTTAAGTACTTCATTCTTTGAAGCTTTAACTAGAAAAAAGGTCCGGCCAGTTCTTTCTGATGCTCTCTTTGCTGCTTTGTTGCTGCTTTTGTTCTTTTTATTGAAATAATCGCTAATACTACTTTTGCAGCATCCTCTTTTGTCTCTCTTACTTGTTTTGTTTGGTTTGGTTTTTGGCTAATTGACCTTCCATGCTATCTGCGTTGTTTGGTGGTGTTTTGTGAATAACATTATAGTTATCCTTTTTTTTTCTTCTTTTATTCAGGGGCCATGTTGACTCCCTTTGGAGATACCGTAACATGCATTTTAATATACACTCTGTTTTAATTTGCTTTATGACTTATTTTATTGGCCTGCTACAGAGTATTGTCTTCTGAAGACTTACCCATTAGACCCTCCTTTGAACCTGATTGTTGGAGGCTTCATATGATTAAAGAGGGATATCAAATATTTTTCTCAGAGCAGGTATCCCTCCATGTTCTACAACATTTTTTTTTTTAACCTTTTAAAGCAATGAAACGCCCTTCCCCTCTCCCCACCGACAGTCTTATGAAGAAAATTAATGTATGACGGATAAAAGGAATGTTTTGGTTAAAGGGACCTGGTGTTTCATCTGTTATTTGAAATGGCCCTTTGATGAGGAAAAAAAAAGTTTGAAAACTGCTACTATTCCAGAAGATATGTTAGAACTCTTCAGTCAAAACTTTAGACCGAGAAAACTTCTTAAAGATTATCTAACCCAACTCCTTACATTTGAGCTTACTGGCCCAGAAGATGAAGTAACTCAAAGGTGTTAATCTCAGGACTCAGGGGAGGGCAGCCAGAGTCCCTGGTTAGTGCTCTGTCACTAATCTTTTGCTTCTATGGCTTCTTTCCATATCTCTGACAGCTGAAAGATTTTGATGTCCAATTATTCACATATACTCAGTTTTTTCAACTTGAATTTGCTTTTCCTTTTTTTCCACTCTGCCTAAGAACCCCTCTTGCACCTTTAAAATATGTCTTTATTGGTGTATTTATTATAAGCATGTAAATATACACGTATGAAACCACTTACATTCAAGTTTCTCTGCCTTAAACAAGTACTTTTTCTCAGTGCCAGGCTCTGGGTTTCCTGTTAGTTATAACCTGCTGGCCAGATCAGAATACTAGGCTAAAATCCTCCAAGGTGAAAACTACATTTAGATCCAACCGATTACAGAAACATAAGATTTGGGGAGAATTGGGTTTGATGACTATTCATGATGAAAAAATCCTAGGAAGTTCAGCTGACTATAAGTTTCCATATGAACCATTAGGATAATATGGTTACTAACAGCCAGTTACTCTTTTGGCAATATTTATAGAAATATGGTGTGTTTAGGTCATAAGAACTAGAAGGCCCACTGTAGTCCATATCTGCCGGACTTTGTTTAGAGCACTAGAGTATTTAATTCTGGTGTGGTATTTTTTTATAAGGGGTTATTCATATTAAAGTGTTGTATAAAAGGCACTTTACAGATAAGACTTTAGAAGGCAGAAGCTGTGTTCTGTGGAACAGTTGTAGAAACCAGCAGCGTTCAGCCTGTGAAAGAGATAGTGAGTGGGTTACCTGTAATCAGATATTTGGAAGATTGTAGCAGGCAAGGAGAAATAGAGGGAAGTAGGAGAATTTACAGGGAAACACTTGGTTCAACACGAGAAGCTCTGGAACAAGTAGAAGTGTCCAACAGTTAAACAGGCTGCCTCTCAGGGTAGGGAGCCTCCTGATTAAGAAGTGTTCAAGTAGAGGTTAGATGACACGCTAGATTGTGAGCTTCTGGAGAACAGGGACAGGACTCATCCATCCTAAATATTTATTGAATTCACGTTTTGGGAGGAAATAACTCAGCAAATATTTCTGCACCTATTAGGAGTTAGGTGCTGTACTGTATTGAATGAAATTTTACTAGATGGCCTCTAAGGTCACTGTTTCCAATCTCAGATTCAGTGAAATAAGAGCCATGTAGAAATTTTGTCAGTAAAAATGTTATTTTTATTTTGCAAATATATCTAAATATTTAACGTACGTAAATGATGATGTAATCTATTGTCTCTCTTCTCCCCCCCTTCCTTTTATTTTCTAGTACATGGAAAAGAGGAACAAGAGCAGGGAGCGTGGCAATGCAATGCGAAAGAGACTTTTTAATCCTCCAGAGGAATCTGAAAAATAGATCATACTTTCATTGGATGCCTTGGCTGAGAGAAGACCCAAAGACTCTTGGGTGGTAGTTGAAGGAATCCCGTTGCATTTGGTCTTCAGAATCCTTTGAATGGAAAGTGACCCATGAGAAATCGAGCCTTGGAGAAGTATGGAAGCCCTGGATCTGGAATTTTGGTTGGGCAGAGCTGTTAGTACTCTCTCTCCTCTTCCACCGCACCTGAGACTTCTAACGTGTTTGTTCCCTTTGCCTACAGCCCGTTGACATTTGAGTAACTTATCTCCCTCAATAAAATCATTGATTCTAATCATATTTTCTCTGTTTTCTTAGACTCTCTTGGAATTAGGGCAAAATGGTGCCGTTAGACTTCTCTTTTTGCAGTGTGGCAGTTCTGGAGCCTAAACGTTGAAGGCACAGCTAGGGCAGACAGAGCTTGGGGAAATCCCAGCTGTGTTAACTCTATGAAAGTCTTCCAACTTTATTGTTTTTAAAGAGCTCTTTTCCAAAAGGTTAAATGTTTAGCATTGGTAAAATTGTGTCTGGCTAGGATTTAAGTCTGAGCAGACTTAGCTACTCCGTTTGGTTGAAGGTGCCCACCCTGGGTGCCAGTTGTCTCGTGGGCATCAACCTTAGGCACGCGTGCCTCCTCTTTGCTGGGCACAGGGCCCTTCTTCCCAGTCTCATTTCTAGCAACCATCCTGCCAGTGTTCCTTTCGCCGGGTGTTTCTGAGACCTGTGACAGTCTGGAAGCCAGCTTCCAGCCATGGCCACGGCAGGGCCTTGAACTTCCTGTTGGATGAGATGTCAGCAGACTGTGAGCCATGAGCTCTTTGTAGTGAACTCTGCCTTCATGTGCAGCAGGAGGCCTTGTTGGGCATCAGTGTTTGGTAGTGATTTCCGCATCACAAGAGGTGTTCAAGAGGCTGGACATTCATTTAGCAAGGGGGTTACCCAGGGTAACAGACATTCGATAAAGGCATGGAGGTAGAAGCAGAATTAATTCTGAGGTCCCTTTCAAGACTGAGATTTATGAATATTTATTCAGTCAGCCCTCCCCCAAGTGTCAGGCAGAACAGGTACAGAAGTGAGACATTTTGTCTTCAGAAGCTTGTAGTAAACTGACAAGTTGACTATTACAGTAGTGTAGTAAGTACCATGATTAGGTAGGTGTCGTGGAAAACATCGGGCATCCATGCCTAGCCTTCAGGAGGAAGGAGCCATTCCAAGAAGGCTCCTTAGCAAAGGTGACCTTTGGCAAACAGTGAAAATGGAACTTTCTCAGGAACTTAAGGTTGTTTAGCCTGACTGGAATATGAGAACTACTGGTGGAAGAAGATCCCAAACAGCTTTGAATTCTGTTGCAATTTTATCTTCAGTGCTATGATAACCAGTTGGGGAAGTAGAAATGGTGACTAGGGATTTGTGGAGGGGCCTTAGTTGGAAGGATGATGTGTTTCAATTTGTATTTTAATAATATTTTTCTGGTTATGGTTTGGGGGATAAATTGGAAGAGGTGGGAGATTACACCCAGGGAGACCAATTTGGTTTTTGCCCCAACGTAAATGAGAAATTACGGCCTGAGTTAAAGAAGTGGCTTGGGGATCAAGAAGAGGGACTGGAGGGCTTCCCTGGTGGCGCAGTGGTTGAGAATCTGCCTGCTAATGCAGGGCACACGGGTTCGAGCCCTGGTCTGGGAGGATCCCACATGCCGCGGAGCAACTGGGCCCGTGAGCCACAACTACTGAGCCTGCACATCTGGAGCCTGTGCTCCGCAACGGGAGAGGCCGCCATAGTGAGAGGCCCGCACACCGCGATGAAGAGTGGCCCCCGCTTGCCACAACTAGAGAAAGCCCTCGCACAGAAACGAAGACCCAACACAGCAAAAATAAATAAATTAATTAATAAACTCCTACCCCCAACATCTTCTAAAAAATAAATAGAAGAGGGACTAGATTTGAGGGGAATTTGGACCTAGAGTCAGCATGACTGACTAGGTGGAGGGTTTAAGAAGAGTCCAGGAGGTCGCAGGCTTTTTTTTTTTTTTTTTTTTTTTTGCGGTACGCGGGCCTCTCACTGTTGTGGCCTCTCCCATTGCGGAGCACAGGCTCCGGACGCACAGGCTCAGCGGCCATGGCTCACGGGCCCAGCTGCTCTGCGGCATGTGGGATCTTCCCGGACCGGGGTACGAACCCGTGTCCCCTGCATCGGCAGGCAGACTCTCAACCACTGCGCCACCAGGGAAGGCCAGTCGCAGGCTTTTGATTTGTGTTTTCATGCTGATGGTCCCTGCCCTGAGCTGGAGGGCGTACAGCAGAGGTGTGGTGAAGTGTTGAGTTTGCAGTGTGTGGAAGATCCGGATGGAGATGGCTCTTAGACTTTTGAGTGTTCAAACCTGGAGCTTGTTAGAGTCACCGGGACTAGAGCAGATTTGAGAGAGGGCAGCATGCAGGTGGCAGCTAATGCCCATGGGCCCATGTTGACAGTGGACTGTGAGTGGTGTTTCATAGACCAGAATGAAACTTTGAGGTCACTTAACTTAAAAAACAATTGTATAAGTTCATTTTTTATGGAACATTCAAACAATTTATGTCTTACAGAGTAAAAATTTGAAACCCTTTATACCCCTATATTACTTGACTCCCGAGAGGAATCTGTAGTTGACAGTTGGGTGGGTCTTATGCACTTACATGTATATTTCAGGACAGGAGAAGGAGCCCTGTGTACAGAGAAGGAGCCGGCATAGAGGTAGAAGGCAAACCACAGGGAAGGGTGCCTCAGATTGCCAGGTAGTTACAGAGGAGGGAGTTTCACTGGGTCAGAGTAAGGGCTGAGGTACCAGTTGATTTGGTTCCTCTGTCATGTGTGACCTTAGAATGGTGTGGTGTGGGGTGTGGAGAAGTGGGTGGAAGTCCGGGTGGAGCTGGAGGATTCAAGCACCTTTGAAAAGGCTTGGCTCTGAAGGGAAGGGCAGTGGAGAGTTGAGAGACAGTCTTCTTTTTTTTTTTTTAATTTAATTAATTAATTAATTTATTTTTGGCTGCGTTGAGTCTTCGTTGCTGTGCATGGGTTTTCTCTAGTTGCGGTGAGCGGGGGCTATGCTTCGTTGTGGTGCGTGGGCTTCTCATTGCAGTGGCTTCTCTTGTTGCAGAGCAGGGCTCTAGAGGCGCGGGCTTCAGTAGTTGTGGCACGTGGGCTCAGTAGTTGTGACACCTGGGCTCAGTAGTTGCGGCGCACAGGCTTAGTTGCTCCGCGGCACTTGGGATCCTCCTGGACCAGGGTTCGAACCCATGTCCCCTGCATTGGCAGGCGGATTCTTAACCACTGAGCCACCAGGGAAGCCCAAGACAGTCTTTTACAAAATCAAAAGAAGTGGTGAGTGACACTTGGGAATGGGTATGTGTTGAAAGAATGCCAGAAAAGAGAGAGGGATACATTTATGGAGTCAAGTCTTTGAGGATGCAAAAATGGATGAGATTCAGGGTTCATGCTGACAGTGATATGTTTTTTTTCCAGAAGGCAAATTAGAAACTCTGAAAACTTGAAGCACTGTAGGAAATGTTAAGTATTCCTTTCAGAGAGTGATAAATACCTATTTGTGCAGGACGCAGTGCTGTTTCTTCTCCAAAGAATTAGTAGGTTCTGTTTCTGCTTTCTGAGCACCAAAAGCTCAGACACACTAACATGGTCACCAGTTACCAATGATAAGCTGGTAAATGTTTAATAACTGGCTCTCAGAAAAAAAACAAAAAACAGAATGGAACAACTCCTTTGCAGCTTCTTCCGTTTCCCATAGTGTAAATACTCCTGCCATGGCAGATTTTAAGGTACCAAGCTGACCTCACTGAAGGTGGTGTTGGGAAGAGGTGCGCACAGGGGTCTCTCCTGAGCTGGTATCAGCTGGCACCCGCCCCATAGGGCACTCCTCTGATGCACAGAAGGGACTGCAAGTCATTTGATTGCCCCGATTGTCGCCTTTCTCACTTCCAGCGTTTGGTCAGTTGACAGTTCCTGTAACTGAGGTGAACGCTAAAGCGAGAGTGTTGTGATGTGACTTTTGTGACAGGGCAGCTGTGGTCCAGGACTCCTGGAGTTCAGAGAGTCTCCAGGGCGTGTCATTTTGTAGAGGAGCGAATAACCATATGCCAGGTGGTTTAGGAAGGAAATGAGACCTGCCTCTGCCCTGAGGGCCCCAGCAACAGAATTCAGGAGCTGAGATGCCTCCTGTCCTCAACCCTCCTCTCCATAATCACATTACCTTGGTAGCCATCTCAAGGACTTTGGGGACCTTCAAAAATGGGCACAGGCTGTCTCTGAGTTGTCACCTGGCTGTGTGACTTCTCACAGGTTGTTCAGTCTGGATTTCAACTCTTATTTTTTTAATTTCTTTTTTTGCGGTACACGGGCCTCTCACTGTTGTGGCCTCTCCCGTTGCGGAGCACAGGCTCCAGACGCACAGGCTCAGCGGCCACGGCTCATGGGCCTAGCCGCTCCGCGGCACGTGGGATCCTCCCGGACTGGGGCATGAACCCGTGTCCCCTGCATCGGCAGGCGGACTCTCAACCACTGCGCCACCAGGGAAGCCCCAACTCTTACTTTTAAAATGAGGTTGTCGGACTAGTTTACTGCGTTGTTTACCTCAGGCCTACTAAGCACTAAGTAATCAGTAGGAGATAATTTTGTTTTGCAATAAAAAAAGCTATGATTGTCAGGGAAATTTGGCCCGGATGTTTTTGTTGTTTTGTGTCATTTTCCCTTTAAAGTTCCATCCCATCTAGGTCTTAGCTTCCTACCTTCGCATCTCTTTCTGACTGCTGTAAGACGCCACCTTTACTAACAGGACTATATCGTATCCCTGGAGGATGGAGGCTAAATTGAGGGTTACAAAGTACCGCTCAGAACTCCTTTCCCTGCTCTGGTCTGGCCTCCTCTAGACAACCAACTCTCCCAGTACAGTAAGTCCTCTACATATGAACGAGTTCCGTTCCGAGAGCGTGTTAGTAAGTCCAATTTGTTTGTTAAGCCCAGCAGAGTTAGCCTAGGTACCCAGCTAACACAATCGGCTATATGGTACCGTACTGTAATAGGTTTATAATACTTTTCACAAATAATGCATAAAAAACAAACAAACACTAAAAATAAACAACATTTTTAATCTTACAGTACAGTACCTTGAAAAGTATAGTAGTACAGTACAACAGCTGGCATACAGGGGCTGGCATCTAGTGAACAGGCAAGAAATAAAGATACTGTACTACTGTACTCTATACAGTACTGTACAGGAAAGTACACAAAAGCACAACCACTTGTAGAGGATGCACACACGTGATAATGTACACCAGACACGTGAACTAACTTACGTGATTGGACATGCAAACGCACGTTCGCATCTTTGAAAGTTCACAACTTGAAGGTTGGTATGGAGGGGACTTACTGTACTGCCAGGGAAACCCTACACTCTGCTTTTCATGTCCTGCTCTGAATATTCCAGCTGGTCCTAATCCCTGTACAATAATGTGCACACTCAAGGCCTTGGCCATATCAGCCCTTTCTACTTTTCTAGCTCCTTCTAGGAAGGGAGTTTGTGAAGCAGAAAAGGCTGTGGAGCTGGTGCACAGCGGGTGAGGGAGAGAGGGGACAGAGGTAAGAAGAGGAAGGTGGGCAGGGCCTGGGGAGCCACAGCAAGGAATTGGGATCTTACAAAGATCTGTCTGGTGGCTGGGTGAAGAATGGTTATGGTGAAACTAATTCAACCCAAGTTTAGTTACTTAAAAATTTTTTAGCCTCACATTCCAAATCTGTAAATGAGGAATAATATCATTACTTATCACATAGGGTTACTGTGGGGATTAGTTGAGATAATGTAGTAAAGGTCTTAGCAAATTAGCTAGTACAAAGTAGGGCTCACTCAATATTGTTATTCTTTATAAGTGCATTCAAACTGGAGTAATAGAAACACTTCCCCTGCACCTTGGTAGAATGTACCAGATCACTTGGGGTGGTCCCATTTGGGCAGGGCCATGGCAGAGGGGTGGGGCGGGTCACGGTGAAATGCTTGGTAAGTGGCAGAAGAGGGGACCAGGCTGCTAGAGAAAGAGCACTTTCCTCCTAGGGATTTCTGGCTTTTAAATTTGTTTTTCAGTTGCCACTTGTAGTAGAAGCCTAAGAGGCTGGAGGGAGAGAGGGGTAGGGCGGGTCAGAGGTCCTATGTTCTCTTGCCTTTTTCAAGCACCTGGCACTGTGCTGGGTGCTGGTGATGCAGTGATGAACAAGCTGGACATAGTCCAGGTGAGGGCTTGTGTTATGAAAGACCACCTAAGTCCTCGTACAGAGTTGGCTTTCCTTTCAAGGGCACTGGAAGACATTGTCGGGTTTCTGTGGGCTGCAGAGTGAAGTGATAGGTTTACCTAGTGTCCAGTGCCTATGGGTCGTAAAGGACCATCTCTTGAAGAGCTCAAGCCAGTGTTTTCCAGAGAAATCTAATTTTGCAGAACACTGTCAACCCTAATGTTCTGGTCACAACAAATTTATTAATGATTTATTGCAAGGAGCACTACACAGTTCTACTTAAGACTGAGGAGAGAAAGTTGAGCTTCTTCTGACCCTTCATAAATGGAGTTTAAAATCAGGTTAATCTCCATGGGGTTTTTAGCTCAAAGCACAGAATTAGTTTCCTGAGAAAGAGTTTGGGCGAATCCCAGTGATGTCATTGGACTGCCAGGTGGACATACCCGAGATTATTCAGTCTTAGCAAAAGAACAAGTCCCCAAGTCCCAAGTGAGCTCCCTTTTCCACCCTGCCCTGAGATGGAAATTGGTGCCCTTTAAATGAGGTCCAGGGGTTCAGATAGGCCAAATCCTGCCTTCATCCACAGGCATGCCTGCTTCCCCCAGTGAGGTCACTGAAAGAGACATGTGAGTGAAAGGGAAAGCAGAGGGATGCTTTATTATTACCAGTCTCCTGCCTCCTCTGTGGTATTAGAGATGGAGCAGGTGGCGTAGGCTGGAGGCTGGTGGCCTAGGCTGGAGGCTGGTAGTTTCCTTCCTCTAAGCTCAAGTCTGATCTCACTGGCAGCTGGTCACATGGGCAGACAGGAGGCTGAAAACGAGACTGATGGTAGAGAGACAGGGAGTGAGAGCGATATGGCTGAGCTGCTCTCACTCATAAAAGAAATTGGCTCCGTGTGGATCCCCTCTGACACAAGAGCCAGAGGAGAGTGCCACATCCCTGCGTGAATGTTGCCATTCTTTTTGGAAAGTAAATATTTCAGATTTACTGAAAAATACAGATGCTGTATGAACACCCAGGTACCCACCATCTAGCTTTATTAATTTTAATATTTTGCCATATATGTTTCAGGGTTGTGATGTTTTTTGTTTTCTTTTTTTTCTTTTTTTCTTTTTTTTAAGAAATAGTACATTACAAATGTGGGTGAAGCTGCCTGGGTATGTGTCTCACCTCGATCCCATTCCCTTTCTCTGTCAGAGGTAACTATTTTGAGTTTGCTATATTTCATTCCCATGTATGATTTTATACTTCTCATTTATAGGTTAAGTATCCATAAACTATATTATTTTGCATGTCTAAACAGTTTAATTAGAAGTCGTCATGATGTATGTAGCCTTCTGTAGCTGGCTTTTGTTTTTATAAATTTATTTTATTTATTTATTTTTGGCTGTGTTGGGTCTTCATTGCTGTGCGCAGGTTTTCTCTAGTTGCGGCGAGCGTTGCAGTGCGTGGGCTTCTCATTGCGGTGGCTACTCTTGTTGCAGAGCGCATGCTCCAGGCGTGTGGGTTTCAGTAGTTGTGGCTCACAAGCTGTAGAGCACAGGCTCAGTAGTTGTGGCGCACGGGCTTAGCTGCTCTGTGGCATGTGGGATCTTCCTGGACCAGGGATTGAACCCGTGTTCCCTGCATCAGCAGGCGGACTCTCAACTACTGCGCCACCAGGGAAGCCCCAATGAAGCAGGCTTTTTTCACAAAATATTATGTTGATAAATGAAGCTCTTTACTCATTTTAACTGTTATATAATATTCCATTGTATAACTGTACCACTGTTTGTTTATGCATTTTCCTGTTGATGATCATTGAGACACCAAGTTTTTGCTACTATAAACAATGCTTTAATTGGCATTCTTACATGTCTTCTTGTGCAATCTGTGAGAGAATCTCTTGGGTATAACCTGGGATTTCGATTGTTGAGCTGTAAGGTATGCATCTTCAACTTTACTAGGAGTTTCTAAATTACACCTCAAATGGTTATAGACATATAATTAATACATCTTAATGATATTAAGTTTTTCTGTCCATGAACATAGTATATTTCTCAATTTACTCAGGTCTTTTATGTTTTAAAATAAATTTTTATGATTTTTAAATAACCATCTCATGAATCTTTTGCTAAATTTGTTCCTGAGTGGTGCCTTAAAAATTACATATTTGATCTTATTGTTAGTGGTATATAGGTATGGAATTGATTTCTTTATATTGATCTTATATCTAGAAAGCTTGCTGTAGTTTATAGTTTATCTTAGATATTTCCATGTAGACAATCATGTCACTTGTGAATGTTTACAGTATTGCTTCTTCCTTTCCAGTCTCAGACTTTTTATTTTTAATTGCACTTAGGGCATCTAGTACAATGTTTAATAGAAACACCAGGTTTCTCTTGTTACTGACACTAAATCCTAACATTTCACGGAGAACGTGTTTGTAGTAGGTTTTTGGAAAACACCTGTCTGTTGTTAAGGAAGTTCTTCCTGTGGTACATGTTGTGGACGGACTTTCTCCACCTCAGTTCCACATGCCTCCCCAAACTACTGAGAAGGGAAAGCTCAGTGCTGCATTTTCTCAGGTTCCTTTACAGTCAGGCTTTCAGATACGAATTAGTATCCATTCACCAGTGAGACTTGAGTTTAAAGTTGACTTAAGGTGCGGGAGAAGCAGCACATCAGGTGTCCATTTAGCTGGTATGGATTCTAGCACACAGGGAGCAGTCAGAGGGCCAGCCATTGTTGCTGTGGTTCCCCCCGCCCACCCTTTTTTTTTTGGCTAGGCAGCTTCCTAATTGTGTCAGGAACATATACCCAGCTCTGCAGAGTGGCTTTGGGATTTGTTCCTGAAGTTACTTCATCCCCCTCAGTAGTTATTTAGGGTTACTTAATACCTTGTAGTAAATACTTTTCTGCCATTACATGCTACACTCTTTCCTTTTCAATGTACTTTATTATATATATTAAAAGTATATTTAATGCTCACTGCTAGTCTTATATTAATATGTCTCTAGTCATTTTGGTTGTCTGAAGCTTATTCTCCAGCAGATTCATCAGGAAGGTCTCATGGGAACAATATTCCCTGGGTTTTTGCATGATGATAACAGTTTGCACCCTTATAGTTTCTGAACTTGTAGAAGGAGTCTTGATTCGGATGATTTTTCTGACAGTGTGAAGTCTTATTGGTTTTGCATAGTATTAAACAAATACTATGCTTTCTGAGATTCCTTGGCCTTTACTCTTTCATTTTTTTTCTGGGCATTCACTTTTCCTTACCTCTGTTGTCATATCCTGCTCAGCCTTTATTCTGCTTCCTGCGTTTCCTCCCCAGGGTGGGATCTTGTCCTGGAAGGGAACCCTGGAGGGTGGGTTTTGAGAGTTCACAAGGGCTAAACTGCTCCAGCCCTTTTCACACCATCCACGGGCCCCTTTTAACTCACCCACTATTGAAGTAGGCAAAACTCCACCTTAGTTGCTCCACGGCCTGTGGGATCTTCTTGGACCAGGGCTCGAACCCGTGTCCCCTGCACTGGCGGGAGGGTTCTCAACCACGGTACCACCAGGGAAGCCCCAGTCTCAGATTGGCTTGCCAGCCTTCGCCGTGAAGATCTGTTGACTGTGTTGCGTGCTTCAAATGCCCAGTTGCTCCTGTGTGCCTCTTTGCACACAGTAGATGCTCATGCATCACAGCGCTTGTGGTTCCTGAGGATTTGTCCTCACTTGTGCTTTGCAGGTTGCCTTTTTTATCTAGTTTTGTTGTAAGTGTTGTCCATGGCCTTTGTCTTGGTTTACTTATCTGGTTCCTCTGTGTGTGTGTGTCTCTGTGTGTCTCTGTGTGTGTGTGTGTGTGTCTCTGTGTGTGTGTCTCTGTGTGTGTGTGGGGGGGGATTTGGAGAGATCCAAAAATTTGCTTCCACAGCTACAACCATCTTTCCAGAATTTCCCATCATGCACACTTGATTCACAAAGGCTAGAGTTAATCAGTATCTCCTGAGTAGAGTGTACTTAATTTAAACTCCTATTTACACCTTATTGTTTTTCTATTTGGAGAGGTCTCTTATTTTAGAGTAGTGATTGTTTTGTTTTTCAACTTCAGTATGTGTTTAGGTTTGCCATAGGTTGCTCATCATTCCATCCTGTATCCCAGTCCTTCTAGGTTTAATTACTTTGTTCCTGAAAAACAAACCTTAGAAGTTCTTTTAGTCAAGGTCTACTAGTTGTAAACTTTTTCAGGGTTTGTCTGAGAATGGCTTAATTTTGTCCTCACCTTGTATTATCTTTGGCTGGGTATAGAGTTCTAGGTTATCATTTTCTCTCATCATTTTGAAGAAATTTTCTTATTGTCTTCTGGCTTATTGTTGTGTAGTCAGTCTAATTCTTGCTTCTTTGAAGCAACTCTTCTTTTTTCTTTAGTTTTTCTTTTTTTTCCCCCCAAATACCAGAAGGCATCATTATTTTTTTATTTTTATTTTTGGACTGCGTTGGGTATTTGTTGCTCTGCATGGGCTTTCTCTAGTTGTGGCGAGTGGGGGCTACTTTTTTGTTGCAGTGTGCGGGCTTCTCATTGTGGTGTCTTCTCTTGTTGCGGAGCACGGGCTTTAGGCACACGGGCTTCAGTAGTTGTGGCTGACGGGCTCAGAGTGCAGGCTCAGTAGTAGTGGAGCACGGGCTTACTTTCTCCACGGCATGTGGGATCTTCCTGGACTAGGGATCCAACCCGTGTCCCCTGCATTGGAAGGTAGATTCTCATCCACTGTGCCACCAGGAAAGTCCTTCTTTAGTTTTAAGATCCCTTTGTCTTCAGTGCTCTGCAATTTCGTTATGATTTGTCTTAATGTGGATTTTTAAAATCTTGCTTGAGAATTTGTCTGATTCCTGAATATGAGGATTCTTGCCTTTATTTGAAAATTCTCAGCTGCCATTTCTTTGTTTCCTCCATTCTCATTATTTTCTACTTCTAGAGCCCCTATTACGTATGTATATCTATGTATGTATGTATGTGTATGTGTGTGTGTGTGTGTGTGTGTGTATATATATATATATACACACATATATATATAGCCTTTTTATTCCCTTTTCTATTTCTCTTGAACTTTTTCAAATTTTCTCACTTTACCTCTGTGCTGCCTTCTTGGTAATTTTCTCAAATCTATTTTCCAGTTTATTAGTTAGCTCTTCTGCTTTGTCTCCTTCGCTTATTTATCTTTTAAATTTATTTATTTTATTTATATATTATTTTTGGCTGCGTTGGGTCTTCATTGCTGCATGCAGGCTTTCTCTAGTTGCGACAAGTGGGGGCTACTCTTCCTTGCAGTGTGCAGGCTTCTCATTGCAGTGGCTTCTCTTGTTGTGGAGCATGGGCTCTAGGTGCACGGGCTTCACTAGTTGTGGCTCATGGGCTTCAGTAGTTGTGGCTCGTGGACTCTAGAGCGCAGGCTCAGTAGTTGTGGAGCATGGGCTTAGTTGCTTTGCAGCAAGTGGGATCTTCCTGGACCAGGGCTCGAACCCATGTCCCCTGCATTGGCAGGAGGATTCTTAACCACTGAACCACCAGGGAAGCCCTCCTTCGCTTATTTAAACAACCCATCAAGTTTTTTATTTCAATGACTGATTTTCCCTTTCTAGAAGTTCTATTTGGTACATTTTCAAAATTTACCCATTCTTTTTTCACAAAGCTATTTCATATGTTTTCAATTCTTTATTTTTTTAAAGATAGTTTCCTTTTTAATAGTTTTTATCCAATAGTTCTACTATTTGAAGTTTTTGATATCTAATGCTTCTGTTTGTTTGCTGTCTCTTCCTCATGGTTGATTGTTTCCTTGTGTGTTTTTAATTCCTTTATTGTTAGCATATCTTTAGCAGGGTTTATTTAATTGGACTTCGTACAGTGTAACTTGAGGGTGTATCTCTACTATATTTGCCTCTACTAGGCACCACAGAGGTATTACTGACTCAGAGCCACCTTTTATGCTAATTTTGCTGGTTGGGAATTTCTGGATCACTTGAGTAATGAAAATTGCTCACGTTTTGGTGGGGGAAGACTCAAGGTTATGAATTCTAGGTGAAAATTTTTTTTCTGCTCAGAGCCCAGGATGAGTCTTGGCTTTACTCTTGTCTCCCTATGCTGGTGAGTGGATGTTTTCTAGTTTCCTTTTCTTAGAGGGGATACCCTTTGGTGGTCCTGGCACTATGTGGTATTCTTACTTCCTACACCACTCCTCATACAGACCCAGTGTCTTCCATCTTTTTTCAGTGTGTGAATGAAAACCTATTTCTAGATTACTGGAACTGGTCCAGGATGCACAGCACCTCCTGATGCTCGTACCTTTCTGGTTTAACAGTGCTTTCAACCCTCAAGGATTTTCTTTACTTTATTGTGAGCTCAACTGTACCTTAAAAAACTCATTTGAAATATGTGCTCTAGTATTTTAAAATAGCTTTTTAGTAGGAAGGTGTTCAGATGATCTAATCATCCATATTACCAGAAACAGATGTCCCATGCATAAAATTTAACTTGCTCACTGGGAATGGTTGTATTTTAAACAGTTAAAGGAATAATTTCTCATTCCTAGGGGGTGAGTGGAGAGTGAAAGGGGTTGGAAGGAAAGGGGAGATGAGAAGGGCATGGCAAAGAGAGGAGTTGTTAGGTAGCAAGTGTTCTTTTTTTTTTTTTTTTGCGGTACGCGGGCCTCTCACTGTTGTGGCCTCTCCCATTGCGGAGCACAGGCTCCGGACACTCAGGCTCAGCGGCCATGGCTCACGGGCCCAGCCGCTCTGCGGCATGTGGGATCTTCCCGGACCGGGGCACGAACCCGTGTCCCCTGCATCGGCAGGTGGACTCTCAACCACTGCGCCACCAGGGAAGCCTGCGAGCATTCTTTTCCAGGTGTCTTCATCGATGTTTGGACTCTTGCTACTTAACTGGTCCATGGATCAGCAGTTTCAGCATCACTTGGGAGGTTTGTTAGAAATGCAGTCTTAGACCCCATTCTAGACCTACCGACTGAGAATCTTTTTTTTTTTTTTTTTTTGCCTCGCTGAGCGATGTGATCTTCGTTCCCCAACCAGGGATCTAACCCGTGTCCCCTGCAGGGAAGCATGGAGTCCTAACCACTGGATCACCAGGAAATTCCTGAGAATCTGCATTTTAACAAAATGCCCAGGCGATTTGTATGCACATGAAAATTTGACTTAGACTATTCCTGATCTAACTACTTCCTTAAAATGACTACTTCTTTGAAGTTAAAAACCTTCCTCCACTCTTTTTTTTTTTTTAAATTATATTTTTATTTTTAGCTGCGTTGGGTCTTTGTTGTTGCGCACAGGCTTCCTCTGGTTGCGGTGAGTGGGGGCTACTCTTTTTTTTTAATTTTTTTTTTTTCGCGGTACGTGGGCCTCTCACTGTTGTGGCCTCTCCCATTGCGGAGCACAGGCTCCGGATGCACAGGCTCAGCGACCATGGCTCATGGGTCTAGCCGCTACGTGGCATGTGGGATCTTCCCGGACCGGGGCATGAACCCGTGTCCCCTGCATCGGCTGGCAGACTCTCAACCACTGAGCCACTAGGGAATGGGGGCTACTCTTCGTTGCAGTGCGTGGGCTTCTCATTGCGGTGGCTTCTCTTTGTTGCAGAGCACGGGCTCTAGGCATGTGGGCTTCAGTAGTTGTGGCATGCGGGCTCTGTGGTTCTGACTCGCGGGTTCTAGAGCACAGGCTCAGTAGTTGTGGCGCACGGGCTTAGTTGCTTTGCAGCATGTGGGATCTTCCCAGACCAGGGCTCGAACCTGTGTCCCCTGCATTGGCAGGTGGATTCTTAACCACTGCGCCACCAGGGAACTCCCTTTCCTCCACTCTTGTCACTACTTCTCTGGCTTTGTTCTTTTTCTGCAGTTAATTTTTAAGCATTTTTAAGCACTTTCCTGAAATGGCTTTTGTATTGAGGTTTTTGAGAACATTCCTATTGGTGATATATTATATTGAGGAAGTGTTAACGTGAGAGATTGTCATATTGAATATGACAGCAAAATCTTACTTAACTCTGGAGCAAAGCCATTATGAAATTCTCAGAGTATTTGCTTTGTACTCAACACTGTAGGGTAGAGGACTGAGAAAGTGGAACATTCTGTATAGAGAGCTTTAGACCTGGCTATTTTTTCCTGGAATGTTTGTCCTGTACATGGAGGATTCATATTTACCAATATCCCAACAGTGCACAAGGACTCCCTTTTCTCCACATCCTCACCACACTTATTATCTCCTGTCTTTTTGATGCCATTCTTACAGATGTGAGGTGTTATCTTACTGTGGTTTTTTGGATTTGCATTTCTCTGATGATTACTAATGTTGAGCATCTTTTCAGGTACTTGTTGGCCATCCATATGTCTTCTTTGGAAAAATGCCTATTCATTTCCTTTGCCCATTTTTAAGTTGGTTGTTTTTTTAGCTCTTGAGTTGTAGGAGTTTCTTATGTATTGTGGATATTAACTTCTTATCAGATATATGGTTTGCAAATGTTCTTTTCCATTCTGATTGCCTTTTCATTTTGTTGATTGTTTCTTTTGCTGTGCAGAGATTTGTAGTTCGATGTAGTCCCACTTGTTTATTTTTGCTTTTGCTGCTTATGCTTTCGGTGCCATATGCAAAAAACTGTTGCCAAGACCAGTGCCAAGGAGGTTTTTTCTTATTTTTTTTCCCTAGGAGCTTTACAGTTTCAGGTCTTATGTTTAAGGTTTTAATCCATTTTGAGTGCATTTTTGTGAGTGGTGTAAGATTAAGAAACCTAAGAAACATAAGAACCAAATGTATGAATCATGTTTGGCTTCTGATGGGAACAAGCCAACTGAAAAACAGACATTTTGGGGGACAGTTGGAGAAATTTGAGTATGATTGGGTTTCAGATGATGTTAAGAGATTGCTGTAATTTTGTTAAGTGTGATAGTGACATTGTGATTACATTTAAAAAGGTGTCTTTGTCAGTTAAATATGCATTATGGTTTTATTCATAGGGGGAGTGATAAGATGTTTGGGATTTACTTTAAAATACCAGCAAACAAAGTGAGTGTGGGGTTATTAGATGAAACAAGACTGGCCATGAGTGTATAACTGTTGAAATTGAATGGTAGATTCATAAGGGTGTATTATACTTTTCTCTCTTTAATGAATGCTTGAAAATTTCCATAATAAAAAATTTTTTTAAGAGCCCTAGATGTTTAGAGTCAAGAAGCAATTTCATCTAGAAATATGATTTGTCATAAATACATATTTTTCTGAGGAAAGGAGTCAGTACTGTTGGTTCTTTTTTTCCTAAATACTTAAGATTTGTTTTGAATTTTTTGACTCTGAAAGGTTCTGGGTTTTTCTGCTGAAGACAAAGGGCAGCCTTTCAAAAACGAGAGATGTTGACTGTGGAAATGCTAGGAGTGGAATAGAAAATGTGTTCAAAATATGATATATATGTGCCCACACAGAAACCTACTCATAACTATTTTGAAGGCTTTTTTTCCCCCCCAGGGCCTTATTTTCCATGACAAATTCCCATAAATCCAAAATGTCTATTTCAGACTTTGTTGAGAGTCAGAACACTGCCATGATCAGGAGTTTGGAATCAGACAGACCTGTATTCAAATCCCAGCTCTGTCGCCTCTGAGCTGCAGTGATGGAGTGCACATTTAAATTCTCTGAACCTCGGTTTCTTCAACTGTGAAATGAGACTGTTATAGTACCTACCTCATAGAATTGTGGTGAGGATCAAATGATCACATTTCACATGTGGTGATCTTGGAATACTGTGAGTATCCATAGACTCCTAGCTTGTATGTATGTGTTAGAAAACTAGAAACTCAAGCACACGGCCTTATGGAGACAGATGCCTCTTGTCTGTCTTTATAACCCCATCTCAATTGTGATACATAACTTCCTGTGTCAGTGTAAGGAATTCACTCCTCTGAAGTGAATTTGTACTGCTGTTTTTGGAGTTGACCACTCAGAAGTGCAATTCCATATATTTGTCTCATTTTCCTTTGGACTTGATTTGTCTTCTCAACTTTCCCCAGGGGAAGAGAGTGATATGTGAAAAACAGGCTTAAGGACCATTTGATTAACTGAGGAGAGCACTGCTAGATATCACCCGGGCTACAGAGGTTAGCAAGACCCCACCTGTGTCCTCAAGAAGGCCTGGGACGTATCTCTGTGTGTTCGGGGAAGAAGGAAGAAGGAGGTGGTGGTGTGAAAGGCAAGTTTCAGAGTCAGAAGTCTTCACTGGAATCTTGGCTTCCTTGCATATCTTTGGCAGGTTATCTCTCCTTATGCCATAGAACCCCAATTTTCTCAGTTATAAAATGGAGTTCTCTGCTTCACCAGTTGTTGGGTGGATCAAAGGAGACTCTGGCATTGCTTTTGAACTATGCAGGGCCATGCAAATATTCGTTGATATTTTCTAGAGAGAGTGTGTCAGACATCTCTTGGCATCCCAACAGGCATCAGAACAAGCAGGGAGTGGCCCCTGAATGCTCTGTAGACCCTCCTGGAGCATGAGCTGGGTCTAGGGATGCTCTGAAGGAGAGTCTAGCCCCCACTGTCTTATACTCGGCCTCCCTGTGCTGCTCCTGGGCCCAGACAAGGGAGTTTCCCAGGATGTGGTCCTTGACCCATATTGCAGTGTCCCTCAGAGCATGCAGGAAAGCCCTACTCAGCAAGGAGAAGGTATGAGCAGTCACAGCCCCTAGGGTCACTCTGCACCTTCATTCAAATCCTTATGGGATCCCCAGGGCATGCAGGCCAGTGTACAAGGTGTCGGGAACATAGCATGAACCAACAGACATGGTGCTTATAAGTTCAGTGAGTAGTCTACTGGGTGTTCCGTGTGTCGGCCCAGCATTGTCCAGTAGAATTTCCTATAATAATGGAAATATTTATGTAATATCTGTGCTGTGCAACTCAGTAGCCTGTAGCCACATGTGAGTGTAGGACTGTTGAAATGTGGCTTGTGTGATTGAGGGACTGAATTTTAAATTTCATTTACTTTTAATTAATTTAAACTTAAACAGCCACACGTGGCCAGTGGCTACCATATTGGACAGTATTGTACAGCGCTGGAAACATTCTGAGAAAATTAGGAGGGTACCCATTGCAGGCCGAAGGCTTGACCTCCCTTCGTAAGAAAGAGCTGTGAGACTCAGAAGACCTGGTTTTAGCTCTGCCTCCCACTATGTGTGGTTTTTGTCATGGTACTTGGTACTTGGTACTTGATACTCTGTTGACATGGTACATGGTACTCTGTTGAGTCTCCTGATCTGTAAAACAGGAACAGAGGGATTGGATTAAATTCTTTCCAGTGCTACATTCTTGACTCTCTTACTATTGGCCTTTTATTTGCATGGTGTATTAGTGTGCTATGGCCTCTGTAACAAAATGCCATGGACACTGTGGCCTAAAACAACAGAAGTTTATTTTCTTAGTTTTGGAGGCCAGAATTCCAAAATCGGTTTCATTGTGTCCAAGTCATGGTGTCGGCAGGACTGTGTTCCCACTGAAGGCTCCAGGGGAAAATCAGCTTCTGGTGGCTGCTGGCATTCCTTGGCTGGTGGCTGCATCACTCCAATCTCTACCTCTGTGGCCACAGGTTCTTATCTTCTTTGTTTGATCTCCCTCTGCCTCCTTATAAGGATACTTGTGATGGCATTTAGGGCCCACCAGATAATCCAGGCTAATCTCCCCATCTCAAGATCTTTAATCACGTCTCAAAGACCCCTTTGCCATATAAGGTCACATTTACAGGTTCCAGGTATTAGGACCCGATGTCTTTGGGGGCCATTATTCAGCCTCCTACACACAGTAATATTTAATGATGTGGATTCGCTTCAAATCAAATACCGTGGCTGTGTAACTGGATGTGTGAAAGTTGCCGCCTGCCCACATGCTCTCCTGGGGAGAATTGTCCCAGCTTTCTGAATAAGGACTTGAGTTTGATATAAAATACCCTTTCCTGCTCCTACCTTGATTTGTTTATGCCAGAGCATCTTTACCAAAAGATTGATTAACTCATGAATATGCCCCAATTCATATACTTCCAATATTGAAATATTCCCCATATCACCAGCAGTCTCCAATATGTGTGGAAGGGGGCTTTGACTGGGATTTGAGTCAAGAAACCAAACTGTATTGCATGGGAGTGAAAGGAGAGAGCATTTGTTGGATCAGCTGGGTAAGTGATGTTTCTCTAGTGGCATACTCATAAATTTGAAAATATAAAGGATTGGCCCCGACACAGCCCGAGAACAGCTTGTAACTGATTTGGAATGTCATGTTTTACTGTTACTTAATCAAATCTGAGAGCAGTGGTTGGAGAAGTGGGTTCTGTAAATATTGCTCTGAAGCTTTCACATTTCGACAGAGAACAGATGCCAAGTGTTTTCATTATTATCGATGTTCGAAGTTATTGGAATCAACCACAGATATACTCCTTGGAACAGCAAAACGCCAGCAATTGCCTGGGGTGGGGAAAAGGTGGGGGAAGAACAATGAATTTGTAAAGTTTGAATGAAGAATAAGTTGGCTTAATTTTTTTTTGGCAAAAGAGGCCTAAAAGTGAAATATTTATCATCACAGAGATAGCGAAGCACAATTATCATTTAACATGAGTCACAACCTTGTGTTGTTCAACAGGAGATGAAATGACTTAGAGGCGGAATAAAACTACTTCATTTGTGTCTCTTAAGAACACAGAGTTCTGTTGGTCTGCTTGAGTGCTTGGGTTAAATAAGCGGAGAAGTATCTCTTCTGTTCCCCCAGGTGATCAGTGGCTTTGTTACTGGCCATTCATCTGAGATTGCTTTTCAGATAATTAATAACGATGGTGATAATAATAATAATAACAATGTGTTTCTTAAGTGCCAGACACTGTGCTTTACTTGCATGATCTCCTTTAATCCTCACGTTGCCCTATAGGATAAGTATCCTTATCCCCATTTCATAGGTGAGGATAATAAGGCTCGGAGAAGTTTGGTAATTCTCAGCTACTAGGCATCACAGCTGAGGGTTGAGCCCAGCTCTTAGTCACTTGCCCTCTCCTCTCTGATGAGATGGGCTTGGGAATTCCCTTAACTTTCTCTCAAAAGCCCATGGAACTAACCTGGCAAATTTTGCCCTGCGCTGTTCATTCGTGGTCACTGTCGTTGGTGTGGCGTTCGGGGGTGTGGATTACTGTGCATAAGGTTTTTGCTGCTTTGTAAAGTCTGAGCATTTATGCTTTTTTTTTTTTTCCTGTGACTCTATCTCTTCACCCGTGCCCACCCCCCTACCAACCAACACATTTCTAAATGGAAGAGGAGACAGGATTCAATAGCTTCCAGGGATAGAGAACAAAATCTTTTCCCCACATCGAAAGAAAATCTCACTGACTTCCTGACAGGGAGGATATTTTCCCTTCAGATTCCTGTCTGTTTCTGACTGATGAGTTAACGCCCTGGTTTTCAAAGTGTACTCGTAGCAAGCGCTGGAGTTCTGTGGGCTGGTGCCATAGAATACTGCGTTCACACATGCCTTCTTCCACTTAGCAGGTATTTATGGGACTCCCGCTATGCCAGGCCCTGGGCCAGGTGTTGGGGACACACTTGTCCTCAGCCTCCCAGAGCCTGCAGAGTTTTCAACGAGAGCGCTATGGGCATTTTAGGCCAGATAGTTCCTCACTGCGGGTCTGTCCTGCTCATTGCAGGCCGTTCAGCATCCCTGGCCCTGACCCACTAAATTCCCAAGCAGGGAGACAGCTAAAAATGCCACCACGCATTTCCATATGCCTCCAGAGGGCGCCGCTGCCCCGGTTGAGAACCACGGCAGGGGAGACGGATTTGGAACGAACAGAAAAATTTGGTTGCACGTCTTGGGTGTGGTGCACACTTGTCTTTGCCAGGATGGTTGCCTTCCTCCTCTTCCTTCATCCCCGTCTCCATGTGCTCCCACCCACCTCCCTGCTCCCATCTCCACCAAAGGGTAAACCCGATGGACCTGAATGGCTGAGCCTGAGCCAGAGGCAGAGGGAGACCCTGGCCAGGAAGCATAATGAGGGGCTAAGTGACCCTGAGCACTGTGGGGGTGGGGGGGAGGACTCCTGATAAAACTTGTTGGCAACCTGAGGGCACAGGTAAAGGCACCCTTTCCCCATCCTACAGATCCCGTGTGCATGCTGGTTGAGCCCACAGCAAGGTTCTCCCAGTCACCAGACTGTACCCTCCCACCTTCCCTCCTTACTGTTAACAGCACAGCAAAGGATTTACACAGAGAAGAAGAATGAGGCCAGGACGCCGCACTCAAAAAGCTCAGCATCTGGCCCAGCTCTCCCTCGTGAAACTTAACAAGTGCTGAGCGTCATCTGGTGTCTGGGAGTGAATGAAGTAAACACATTCTTGGCCTATGGGGAGTTTGGAGATTAGCAAGAGCGACAGACCATTTAAAGATGATTTACAAGACCAACCCATTTCAAAGTGGGACTCGGCATGTCGTTGGCAAGAGTGTGGAGGGGCAGAATCCTCACGCACAGCTGGTGGAGATATAACTTGGTACAGCCTCTACCGAGAACAACGAAAGCTAAAGATGCACATACCTTATGACTCAATGATACCAATCTTACTCATATACCCAAAAGAAACTCCCCTAGGAATATACAGTCATGTGCTGATGAGCATGTTCACAGCAGCTTTCTTTGCAGCAGTTAAAGAAAAAAAAAGCATCATCCTAAATGGTGAACAGGAGAATGAATGAATACGTTCGTACGTTGGAATGCATCTGTGAAAATGTGTGAACTGAAACTTCACATATGCCTGTGGACATGTCTCACTAATCGGATCATGAACAATGAAAGCAAGTTGCAGAATAGCGTGTACAGCATGATCCCATTTGTATTAAGTTTAAAAACACACAAAAGAATGCAACATATTGGCTAGGCGTACAAGCGTATATAATAAAAATAGAATGAAATACACGGGAATGATAAGCCCTAAATTTAAATTAGCAGGCAACTTTAAGGAGGAAGAAGGGAGTGTAATTGTTCACGGGACTGCAGGAATCTTCAGCCATGGCTGTATTTTATATTTTAAGGTGGGTGGGACGGTGGGCACATTAGTATTGTTGCATTATCATTTATATTCAATGCCCACCCATCATGTGTTCCCCTCTGTTCTTCCTGACAGAACCTCCATTTTGTTTAGGGCTCCACCCTCCCTTCATGCATCCTACTGGGGCCTCGGAGAAGCTGACCCACCCTTAGGTTTGGGTTGCATGGACTCATTAGTTTAAGGACCCATCACTCTTACCAGCAGTTGGTTCAGAAAAGGGCATGTGGTCCAATTGTGTTCAATTAAACTTGGCAAGGTTTGCTGAAGTGTTCAGGGAAGCACCTTTTCTAAGGAGAGAGCTACAGGAAGCCTCTCTCTGTCTCTGGACTCTCTTCCTGGACCCCAAAGAGGAAGCATGTAGCTCTGCTTGCCAACAGTGAGGGGAACAGCCTTAAAAAGTAAGCAACACTGTATATGGCAGAGTGGAGAGATGATTAAATCTGTTGATGGTATCACGCTGGCTCTGAAGCCCGCCCCACTTTTGCTTTTCCAGAAGGGGAGCCAGTAAATGTTCTTGAGGTTTGAGCTACTTTGGTCTGGGCTTTCCACTTGTCTTGCCGCCAAAAGCATTCTCTCTGTACCACATAGGTTGTGGAAGCACATAGCAATTGTTTCTTAATTTACTCAATTTTAAGCTTTTCCCCTATTTGTACTATAAACATTTGTAGTAGTAACAAGGGTTAGCCATTGAGGAAACCCATGAACAAGAAGAAAAGAAAATATTAATGGAAAAGATCTTGAAGACTTTAGTGTGGTTGTCCTTTTCTGAGAACGTGTGTTAGTTTCCCATGTCTGCTGTAACAAATTACTGCAAAGTAGGTGTCTTAAAACAACAGAATTTATTCTCTCACAGTTTTGGGGTCCAGAAATCTGAAATAAAAATGTTGGCAGGGCTGCGCTTCCTCCAAAGGCTCTGGGGGGGATTCTGTTCCTTGACTCTTCCAGCTTCTGGTGGCTGTTGGCATCATTCCAATACCTACCTCCACCTTCACATAGTCTCCTCCTTGTGTCTCTCCACTTCTGTTTCTTATAAGGACACTTGCCACTGGATTTAGGGCCACCTGGATACTCAGGATGGTCTTATCTCAAGATCTTTAGGTGAATTACATCTGCAAAGACAAATTTCCCAAATAAGGTCATACTTGCAGGTTTGGGGAGTTAGGGCATAGATATAGCTTTTTTTTTTGGTGCTAACATTTGACCCACTACAATGTGGTTGCTCTTTGTTGTGATTTTACAGTGCAAACAGATAACACGGTTTTAATTTTCAACCTAAAAAGTGGTTCCTGATACATAAAAATAGGAATACATAGGTCAGTACTTACTTGTGCTCCACAGAAAGCATTAAATTTTCTCTTATCCAAGTTGGATAACTCCTTAGTTAACATCTGAGAGTTTTGGGTTTTTTTTCTTCTTCTAGATTTTAACAGAGGAAATGAAGTTGTGTGATGTAAATGTTGGACAGCATGTTCTTGACAGTGTAAGTTCCTGGCTCCCTGGGAGACAGATGGTGTTCAGCCTCAGATACGTCCCAGGACAAATTAGACAAAGAGGCCCAGCATCACATACAGGTTAGCCAGAAAGGAAAAGTATGAATAAAATCGTCAGAGAGCAGATGAGTGTGAGAAGGGAAAAACTCAAAACACGTTTTGAGGCCATTTGATCTCCTCTGAGAGGTGGTAGATAGATCCCAGAGAGACAGCTGTGGAAGTTGGAAAGGAAGGAAAGGACTTTTGGACTTGGAATCAGATAGACCTGATTCATGTTGCTGACATGTTTCCATATGATCTTGGGGAAGTAATGTGCTCTCCCTGGATCTGTTTTATCTCCCATAAAACTTAAGAAAATTGCACTTCCTGACACAAGTTTATTTTGTAAAATAATGGGGATAATGATGCATACCTCTGAGGGTTGTTATGAGGATAAACTGATTTGTCCTCTGCAAGAGAACCTTGCCCGTAGTGAGGACTCACGACATGTCTGTTGAATGAGAATCTGAACTAGAAACATCTTCAGTGAGTGGCAGGTTGGGAACACCTACAGCGTGGGCGTGTTACGACAGTTCTTCAGATTCATCAATTTCTACAAGACTTCAAGTAGAAATAGAAAGGCCGAGGTAAACACACTGGACTCGAGTTTCTAGCCATGATGGAGTAACTGGTGTGGATTAACCCTGCCCCCACAAACAACTATAAATACACGGGGCAACTTTTGTCAGACAGTGGGCGACAAGTAGAGCAATAACGTGATCCCTGAGAGATGGGAAACTCAAGAGTTGAGTCCTGTAATCATCCAGCACCCAGTCTGGGGACAATATTCTGGCTGTGGCATAAAGAATTAGAATTTGAGCAGAGCACAGCTGTCCCACTGACTGAAGGAGGCAGAGATCAGAGTTCAGGGCAAGTGAAGAAGTAGAATCCATGGGGCAGGATGTTACAGAAGAGGGCTCTCTGTACAGGAGGACCCCCTCTCTGCGGGTCCCCTTTGAGTCTCTAGTGGCCTAGAGACACATGTGCAAACAAGACCACCTGAGGCTCACAGAGAAGGGCAGCCATAGGGTTGAGAGAAGAATATAGGTCCTAGAGGATGAGCAGTGCTGGGGATCATTGGATTTTTGGTCCTGCCACAGTGGAGAGAGATCATTAATGGCTTGTGACTACTCTGGCATCCAGCTGAGATGCTAGAAAGGCCACACCTTAGGAGGCAAGTCTGTCTTAGAGCAGGGTTCCCAACCTTGGTATTACTGACATTTCGGACCAGAGAGTTCTTTGTTGTGGGAGCTGTCCTAGGCATTGTAGGATACTGAGCGGCATCCCTGGACTCCACCCACTAGATGCCAGGAATGCTCCACCACCTTGAGACAACCAAGTATGTCTCCAGACATTACCAAGTGTCCCCTAGGGGCAGAATCACCCTAGTTGAGAACAATACCCTAGGGTAAGACCTAATTTGTACCTTCCCTAACAAACCCAAAATGGTATCGCGACAAGATTTGCAGTTGAGGCAGAGTTTGGAAGTTGAGTCCTACCAAGTTGCAGAGGCTGGGCTTCCCGCAGATCCACACTAATGTCGTAAAACTAAACCTGCACTGGTTCAAGGTGGCTTGCCAGTAACTGAACAGCGGAACAGTGTGAGCTGGACTTAGTGACTGACTTCTGATGATTGGATTATGGTGGAAGTGCTGGTGAGTGATTTCCAAGGCTGGGTCATAAAAGGCCTTGTGGCTTCCTGCTTGCTCTCTCTCCCTGATCACTCATTCTGGGGAAGCCAGCTGCCATGTTGTGAAGACACACAGGCAGCCCTGGGGAGAGCCCTTTAGGCGAGGAACTGAGGCCTCCCGCCCACAGCCATATGAGTGAGCTATCTCGAAAGAGGGCCTTCCAGTCCATCAAGGCTTCAGAGGACTTTAGCCCTGGCTGATATCTTAACAGGACCCTCACTAGAGACCTTGAGCTAGAATAGCCCAGCTAAGCCTCTCCCAAATTCCTGACCCATAGTAACGGTGAGATGATAAATCTTTATTGTTTTGAGTGGCTAAATTTTGGGATAATTAATTATGCAGCAATAGGTAACTAATTCAGTCCCTTTCCTTGGTGGATCTCAGTTACCACCTCTCTCACAGCTCCAAAATCTCTCATCCTATTTCTTATTTTTCACTCTTTTCAAAATTTTAACAAATACACTTAATTGTTCAGGACCAATTCTTCCCTTCTCTCTCTCTCTGTCCCTCCCTCTCTCCCTCTGTCTGTTTTTCTGTCTCTGTTTCTTCTTTCTAAAAAAATATTTATTTATTTACTTGTTTTTATTTGGTTGCACCAGGTCTTAGTTGCAGCTTGCCAGCTCCTTAGTTGCGGCACGTGGGCTCCTTAGTTGTGGCATGCAAACTGTTAGTTGTGGCATGCATGTGGGATCTAGTTCCCTGACCGGGAATTGAACCCGGGCCCCCTGCATTGTGAGTACGGAGTCTTAACCACTGCACCACCAGGGAAGTCCCTCTCTTCATAATTGTTTGCTTGATTTTGGTTTTGTTCTGTTTAGCTTTTTTCCATTACAAATTCTCATCCCCATTTCTCTGGTTCTTCTCCCACTGATGAGCCAGATTTCCCGCATAAGACCCAAGAGTAGAGGAGAGTGTGGAGAAAGGGAAGAAGGAGGAAATGTTGACCAAGTAATGCCAGCCTCTCTTCAATAGGAGAAGAAAGGGGAAAGCTATGAACACACATATATCAATTATTTTTGTCCCTATTATATTAGTACTTATAACCAAAGTTTGTTATTTGCTTGATATATGTCGGGTACAGTGCTAGGAGCTTTAGGTGTGTGTGTTTAATCCTAAAAACACATTCCAATGAGGTAGATGCTATTATTATCCTATTTTTCAAGAAGAAAATTGAGGCACAGAGAAATTAAATTAGTTGTCCACAGTCACAGAGCTGTCAAGCAGCAGGGGCAAGGTTTAAAGGTCTGTATAACTCAGAAGGACATGGCTGAAGTTGCCATGCAAGTTACATCAAATTGGGCTGACATTGGTTCAAACTCAATTTTTTTATAATTAAAAAAATTTTTTTTTTTATTTTTGGCTGCGTCGGGTCTTAGTTGCTGCACGCGGGCTTTCTCTAGTTGCGGCGAGCGGGGTCTTCTCTTCGTTGCGGTGCACGGGCTTCTCATTGCGGTGGCTTCTCTTGTCGCAGAGCATGGGCTCTGGGCGCTCGGGCTTCAGTAGTTGTGGCTCACGGGCTCTAGAGCGCAGGCTCAGTAGTTGTGGCCCATGGGCTTTGTTGCTCAGTGGCATGTGGGATCTTCCCGGACCAGGGATCAAACCCATGTCCCCTGTGCTGGCAGGTGGATTCTTCACCACTGTGCCGCCGGGGAAGTCCCTCAAACTCATATTTAACTTTTATAAAACCACAGGGCTGATTCAATGCTGGGTAAGACATTTGTAAGCCCATATTGCTTAATCTCCCTTCTTGGACCAGAAGGAAATCCATGATCTCCAACTTATACAGAACAGGTGGCCATTCTCTTTCTTCAACCTTAGATGGCATCTAAGTCGAAAATTCCTGGAACGTAGGTTTTGGAAGTGAAGCCTAGTTTGTACACATATAGAACCTAAGGAAGAAGATTATCCTGATCACCACCTTTCTGTTTGTCAGTCATTCCAGTCGGTGGCAGGACCATTTGTCCCACAGGATTGAAATTACTCAGCCCCGGTGCGTCATCTGACGTGCAAACCTTCCTCAACTTCGTGAGGTTTGACATTGAAAAGCAGTTGCGTCTGCTGCCCATGCTGTTTTCCATTTCAGCAAGGGTATAAAAATGAGCAATTAAGAAAGTAGCATAATAACGCAATAGAAAACAGAAGGGGAAATTACTCATAACCCAATGCCTTGAGACAATGATTATTCTTATGACACATTCATGAGGCATCCCTTGGACCATTGTGTTCTGGCCTTTTGTGAGCCCTCTGTTTGGGTTCCAGATGTCAAAAGCGATATGGGAACATATGTATATGTATAACTGATTCACTTTTTTATAAAGCAGAAACTAACACACCATTGTAAAGCAGTTATACTCGAATAAAGATGTTAAAGAAAAAAAAAAAAGCTTAGCTCTCAAGACTCTTTGTTTCTGCCACTGAAATCTGGACTGTCTGCAGCTGAGACTGTCTTTGCTCAACTCCCAGAAGTCTGGGAGCTTTGAGTCTCCTCCCATCAGCCCTGCTGGAAGGCTCCCTGTGATGAAAGGTAGATTTGTCAGGTCTTCTATTACTCTCGCACACGCTCATTTCTTGGTATAACTGATTGCGTTATTGTTTTCAACCATCTTCTTCCTCCTGGTGAAGGTATTATACATCCACACCCTTTGCCACGTGACTTCCAGGAATGATGCCAATGAGTGGAATGTATTTTTTCCTGGAGTTATTCCAGTGGGTGGACTGTATCGACAGGCTTGGCCATGTGACTTGCTTTGGCTAGTGGAATGTGAGTGGACATGATCTAGACAGTGTCCAAGCAGAAGCCTTCATCGATCTTGCATAGTTTGGCTTGGCCTCTTGCCTTCCTGTGTTCTGCCATCAGATCATCACATCCCAAATTCAGGCTGTTCCTTCAGCCTGGGTCCTGGAGTGAGAAGATGTGGGTCAGAGCTGAGCAGAGCTGCGAACTTGAGTGTAAGAGGTATCCCTTGTTTTTGTAAGCCCTTGAGATTTTTGGAGTAGTTTGTTACAGCAGAATACATTACTGACTAATACATTGGTTCTCTAGGTAAGTGAGGAAGAGTCAGTCTTCTGGGGCAAACCTTCCTCATTGCGGGTATCTCAGCTACTTCCAGCTCCCTGCCCAAACTGAGGCATGACCTTCCTCTTCTTTACTGGTAGGACTCAGATATTGGCACGTACTTCCATCATGTTAAAGGAAAGCAGTGTGACATGGAGACTGAGTTGGAGCCCTGCCACTCGCCTCTGTGTGACCCTGGGCAAATTTGCTTAACCACTTTGTTCCTTGTTTCTCTCCTTTTGGTAAAAAGAATAGCACTGACCGTAGAGTTTGGACGCAAAGAATAAATGTGGTGAAAGGTTGCTATGGAGTTTATGGTTATTGCCTTTCCAGTGACTGACTCCATCTGTCCAGGCTTTTAGGAGAGATGTTTACAGAATGCAAAGGAGAACTTCTAGAACTGGACCTGGAGGCCTAGAACTGCTGGAGTCCTGCTGTCCATCTCTCATCTCTTCTGGTTTCTGATTGACTTTACTCTCTCCTCTTGAAGATTAGTTTTTTCTTTTTCCAAGACCCAAGAGGCAAAGAGCTTTCCCCATTTACACAATCCAGGGAATAACTCTGATGGTCCTGAGGTGGGTCATGTTTTCATCCCTCAGTCAATCTCTCTGTCCAGGGACATATCCCAGTCAGCTATGCCTGGGTTCACAGACCTGTGGCCAGCGGTGGAGGTGGGGTCCACTGCTAGAAACATGTGGAAGGGGGAATCAAGACAGTAGCACCATCACCAAAGTTACCACACAGACCAACACGTGATTACTGTTCCTTGGATGTGGTTTGTGGTCATTGTTGGCAGCATGAAAACACATGGTCTTGGAAGTAAGGCAGCTGTGTGACCCTTAGGAAATTTTTAAACTTCTATAAACCTTGGTGTCCTCATATAAAAATGAGGATAATAATTTCCCTCTCCCTGGTTTGCTATGATTAAATAAGGTAACATATGAAAGCATCTGGAACATAGGCTCAGCAAATACTAGTTATTAATCCCCAGGTTCTGTTACCCTTGCACCTGGGGCTGCCTAGGAGAATGCATTCCCTCCTTTCCCAATGTCCGCATTTCTTACTTTGCAGTTAGTAACACAGCTCTCAGGTGGAGCCAGGTGCCCCCATCAGTTGCTCACTGCATTCTCTTCCTGGAGGCAAGCCACACGGGAAAGCTGATTATCACAGGGCAGTGTCCTGAGAATGAGACTGAAGTATACAAAAGCATTTGGGTGGTTTTAAAGAAGAGTTTCTCTACCAGGATACCTGAAACCCTTTCACTTGCTACATTAGCAAATCTTAACCTACTTGACATAATCAACCCCTCTGAGAGTCTGACTGAAACAATGGACACTCTTCTCTGAAAGATGTACAACTGCACATACAATTTCAGGAGGGTGACGAAGTTCCAGGAAGCCCAGCCCGGGGACCCCAGGTTCAGAGCCTCTGCGCTAGATGGGGAATCTTGCTAAGGAAACTCTGATACCTATTAACCCAGATGGTGCTTGGATGGCCACTGCCAACTCTTGCTCCACAGCCCTCCTTTGTCCAGGCACCTGTGTCTGACCAAACCTCCTTCTCATGGACACTTTCTGTGTCCAGTAACTTAAGAGCCTAGGCACAAGGTATGCCCTCTAAGTCTGTTCAATTAGGTTGCAGTCAAGTATTGCAGCTTCAGGGCCATTCTGTCTCTTTAAGTTGATCCCATACTTCTATTTTGATGCATGACCTGTGGATTTCAAAGGTTTTCTCTCAAGGAGTATTATTATTTCAACATCTTTTAATGATATCAGGATTCTTTTGCTTGCAATAGATGGAAAATCCACGTTCAAAATGTCTTAGGCAAACAGAGGGAATGGCTTACACAACTGAAAAGTTCAAGAGTTATGTCTGACATCAGGCACAGCTGCATCTAGGGGCTCAAATGTCACCATGGGAACTTGGTCTCACTCCAGGTACTAACTCCTTCTTTGTTTGGGTTCCATTCCCAGGCAGTGTTTACCTCATAGTGGCAGAATGGCTGCGTGCAGGTCCAGGCTTAGGTCTTAATCGCTCTCAGAAATGTAAAGAGGCCCATTTCAAACCAGCTTCCCATGTTCTGCCTGGGAAATAAAGCAAACCTAAGACTATCTCCTTTCCCCATCTCCAACCAGAATGTACTCATTCACTCATCCCACTCTTTGAAGTGGTGTCTTGGTCGAAGGGGACAGATGAACACATGACTTGCAGGATAAATCCAATATGGTAAAGTAGGTGCTAGAGTAGAATTGGGGTGTAGGTGTCATAATGGGAATTCAGAAGAAGGAGTGATAGATTCTGCCTGTGAGGCTCAGAGAAGGCTTCCCTCAATAGGGGATGTTTGAGCCTCATCGCAGAGCACAAGGAAGAGCTTCCTAGGTAGAGAAGAGGGTGAAGGGCATTCTGAGCAGAGGAATATAACACATGCAAAAGCTTGGAGGCTCAAAAAAGCAAAGAATGTCCTGGAATCTGTGATGAATTTCGTAAAGCTAGAGAAGAGTGCTTGGGTAGGAGTGTTGAGAGATGACAAGCATGGCACAGAGTGCCAAGAGATACAAGACCTTGTTTATCATGATAAGGAGTCTGGGCTTTACTGAGGAGCAAGGGGCCCAGTATTGAAGCGTTTCAAGCCCCTGACATAACCGGATGGAAGATTTCGGAAAGATCACCCTCACTACAACATGGAAGATGGGTTGGAGGAGAAAGGCCCAGAGGCAGGAGGCCTCTTCCTAGAGAAGCTATTGCCATCTTCCAGAAGAACTGAGGCCCATGAAAGAGGAATGGGTTTAGAAGCTCTTTAGCAGGCAGAATTGGCATACCTGGAGACCAGATGGATGGGGGCTGAAAAAGGAAGGACCTAGGATAATTTCCAGGTTTCTCCATTGGGAAACTGGGTGAACAGTGGTGGCCTGCACTGAGACAGGGAACACGGGAGACGAGCAGGTTTAGGGGTGAGGGGAGGGCAAGGTGTTCAGTCTTAAGCATGTCAGTGCCCTTGGGACATCAGGTTGTGGCTGTCCAGCTGTCAGCTGGGTTGCTGTGTCTGGAGCTCTGGAGAGAGGTGGGCCTACAGGGACAGACATGAGGCTCATGGGTTGTGGGTGGTGCTGGCGGTGGAAGCAATGATAACCTAGATAGGGCACCACCACTAGAAAGAAAAAAACCCACTGTTGTTATTATTATTGTTATTATTGGTGTGATTGTTTTCTCCTGTCCTTGCACATTCCCTTCATGATTCCAAGTCCTGGGGGAGGGAGAGTCCAATTGGCCAGTGGGGTCATGGGCCCACTCCTTGGCTTGGGGACGGCAGGAGACTTTGGTTTTCAGTCACCCGAGATGGTACAGTGCAGACGAAGTAATTTCCCTAGAAGAAATCAAGATAATATTAACCATAAAAAGGGGTCATGGACCCCCCCCCCCACATGACCCCAAAATGACAAATGTCCAATCACAGCTCCGCTGCTTATTTCAGTATCAGTTTTCCTCCTGGTGGTTGCTGCTGAGAGGCTAAGAGAGGTATTTCACCTAAAGCTCTGGCACCCTCCATCGTATCCCAGCGATTGCTTTGTGTTTATTACTCTTTTGTACCAATAATCCAAAAGATCGTTCTTTAGGTGGTGGGCATGGGGCCAAACTACTTCATATGAAATATTTTAGAACAAAGGCATTTTCCCAAGCAGTTCGTTACTTCATGTCTCAGGGCTTAGGTAACTATGATGATGTAAATCACTCCTGACCATCTGTGGACAAGGCAGCATCGGCCAGCGTCTGGAGCCATCAGCTGCGTCCCCTAGGAAGCAGCCTCCTCACGAGTAGATAAAACCAGCATTTATATTGAGCACCCACCATGTGCCTGCTGCCACTCCGGGCAGTATCACACACATTATTTTTATTTAATCCTCACCCTGACCATGAGATGTACATGGCATTTTCTCCATCTAAAAAACAAGTAAGATGAAACTCCAAGGCAGCAAATGACTTGCCCAAGGACACTGGGCGGAAAGTGGCAGAGCTGAGCTGACAACCTGAACCTGTCAGTCAGTAAGTCCCGGCAGATGCCCGGACCAGAGCACAGGGGTCTAGTCCTGCCCCAGGGAAAAGGAAATCTGCTTTCTGGCCGGAAATCCCATCGGGGGACTCGGGTTCATAGACGAAACCCCCTGATCTCTCCAAGAAGCCTGGCCCCGCTGTCTGCGAAGGGATTCCGGCTTTTCTGGGGAAGCTGGAGTTGATGAAACTGACAGCCCTCTGTGCATAGGGAGGAGGAGGCCGTGGTGGGCATCCGGCTTGGCTTCCTGCGAGTCTCACCGAGCACCGGGCTCTCTCAACAGTAGCTTTGGCTGCAGACAAATCGGCCCAAGAAAAGTAGGTCAGCTTGCGGCCAGGCAGCACTTCCTGCTGGTCCCCAGCGCCCCCCTCTGCGCCCTCCCCTCCCTTCCCCACTTCTCCGCACTCTCTGCTCTTCCTCGCTCTGCGCCCCCTGCGGTTCCCGTTCTCTCATCCCTCCTTCCTGCCCTCTCCTCTTTCTGGTCCCCCTCGCTACTTTCTCTCCTCTGTTCTCTCCCTGTCCACCCGACATCGCCCCTCCTTCCTCTCGGCCTCTAACACTTCTGGTATCGGTACTTAATAATACAACCAATCTGTTGTCTTTTTAAACAGATAACATGCTTATTTTAAAGAGATCAAGGGTGCAGGAAAGTTCACACATGAAAAAAGGCAAAATCCCACCGCTTGGAATTAACCTTGGTGAACACAGAGTGAATCCTGCTCCAGATAGATTTTAATGTATACATGCACATATTTTTACATATTATGTATATAGTAGAGGATAGATATAAGTATTTTATTAAAATGAAATGATATTTTATTAAAAAGTATTCAATTTGATAATTTACTTTTATTGAAATTCAATACAAGAAAAGAAATGATAGTGAAATGGAAAGAATTGTTGAATTTTAAATAAATGTGTCTATCACAAGAGATAGAATAAAATATTCGTTTAAGAAGGGAGGAAAGGAGGAAGAGAGAGAGAGAGAGGGAAAAGGAATGTGAATTAAGTGGTTGGAGATTTGTGAAAGCTACATGCTTTAGTTTTTAGCTAGTATACGTAATCCTTGCCAAGAAAGATGGGGGCATTGAGATTTATGCATTTCTTCCTATCACTTCTTTTGTTTCCTGATTTTTTAAAAAGTTACACTATGATTATTTTTAATTTTACAGGCTTATAACATTCACATTCAGTAAATATATGTATTTACATATTCAGTTATCTAAATTTATTTCCCATAGAAACCATAGTAAAACATATTTACTGTTGATTCTATATTTAAATAGATTTAGTGCTCATCACCAGCTCTTTTCTTTTGCATTCCTCAATTATTTATTTAAGTCATTGTTTCACAAATGACTTATGGGTCCTGTATGGCTTGAACAACAACATGGGCTGGGCGTAACCTTCTCAAGATACACTGGTTTTCATTTAGAACTTTGTAGACATGATTCCATTGTCTTCTGGCATTGAGTGCTGGTGTGGAATTGACTTTTTAATCCTTTTTTTTTGGCTGTGTTGGGTCTTCGTTGCTGCGCTGGCTTTCTCTGGTTGCAGCAAGCAAGGTCTACAATTCGTTGCGGTGTGTGGGCTTCTCACTGCGGTAGCTTCTCTTGTTGCGGAGCATGGGCTCTAGGGAGCACGGGCTTCAGTAGTTGTGGCATGCGGGCTCTGGGGTATGTGGGCTTCAGTAGTTGTGGTGCGTGGGCTCTGTAGTTTGCGACATGTGAGCTCTAGAGCGCAGGCTCAGTAGTTGTGGTGCACGGGCTTTGTTGCTCCGCGGTGTGTGGGATCTTCCCGGACCAGGGATCAAACCCATGTCCACTGCATTGGCAGGCGGATTCTTAACCACTGCACCACCAGGGAAGTCCCTGTGGAATTGTTTGAGGATAGCTAGAATTTTTTTCCTTCTTTGTAGGTAATTTATTTTTGTTCCTGAGTGTTGGAATGATTCTTTCTGATTCTATATAATTCCAGTTTAACTGGGATATATTTGAGCATTCTGATTAAAATTTTCCTGCAATGGATAACTGTGCTCTTAGAGCTAAAAAATCATTCCTCTCTTTATTTCAGGAAAATGATTTGCACTGTATGGTCTTTAAGTACATCTTCTCTAATCTTTGTTGGATTATTAATTTAAGGAATCAAATATCCATATGTTGGATATTTTTTGTCTTCCATATCTATTAGTTTCTCTCTAACAGTTTAAAAATGTTTGTCATTTTAATTGCAATGCAAGTTTTTTATTTCAGTAATTCAATTTTTAGCACAAGATCCATTCTTTCTTTGCTGTCCTGAATTATGTCTTAGTTCCATAATATTGCTGTTGTTTTGGTCCTCAATTTGTTTCCTAAGTTCTTCAGTCTCTATTTAGAGCATCTCACTCTGTTGTTTTATTTTCTTGTTTGGAGCTCTTGTTTTATTGACATTCATGTTCTTATTTGTTGCTGTATAGTACGAAGTAGTTGTAAGGGATTTCCTTCTTTTTTTGGAGTCATGCTTTCTTCTTGGTTGAGTTCTTTGTTTTATATTTGCTGTCTCTTCCTCTCCCCCCCTTTCCCTCTCCTCCCTTTCTCCCTCCTCCTCCCTCTCTCCCCCGCTCCTTCCCTCTCCCCCCTCCCTCCTTCTCTCCTCCTTCCTTCCTTTCTTCTTTTCTTTTTTGCTGTAAGTCTGCACAGTTTCTATCACATTTCTTTTCATTTTACTTATGCTCGGGCAGCTCTGATTGGACATTCTATTTGCAATTATATAGCGTGGATGACTTCTTGACTCTTTCCATACCCTATCTGAAACCAGATTGTTTCCTCTCCAAGCAAAAATGCTGTTGTTGCCTGGACTCTATTCTCTCTTCTAAATTATGCCAAACATCCTGGATCAAGGTTCACTACACTCAGTTGGCGGGGTTGGGGGAGGTGTACACCCATTTCTCTAGGGGCTGGGATATCCTGTGTCTTGTTTTCAATTTCAGCATATAGGTTTGGAGCCTTCCTTTCTATCTGTTCACTTTTCTCTGTTGTTTCCTGATCTCTCCCTATTTCTTCCCAGTAGCCCTTTCCCCTATTTCTATATCAGAAGAGAAAGAGATAAGAATTGGGGGATTAAGTAAAACTTCCCTGGATTTTGTTGATTTACAGGTAGAGCTTCTGGGCGATGAGGGTGGCTTGACAGCCATGCCATGTTGTACTTTTTGCTTTGCTCCAGAATATTTTGTTTCTTTCCATAATTGATCTTTCATTGGTTTACCCCTTTTGTCTTCTTTGAATAGTACTGATGACTTTTTGGTTCTTTGCTTGTTTAACTATTTTACTCATTGTGTTAGATGTCAGGACTGGGAAATTTTGAGATGCAATTTCAATTACTGTCTTAACCTCTTAACCTGGAATTTCTGAAGTTGTGTTCTGTCCATGACACCCAGTTATCCACAAGCCTGCCACTGTGATTAAAAAAATCCTCCCTGGACCTTGTCCATATTTATTCATTCGATCATTCATTCACTCACTTGTTCAATAACATGTATGTTCAAGACACTGTGATAATTATATTTTTTCTTCACTGTTGCTTCCAGACTTCACGTACTACACATCCTTAAATCAAATTTATCCAGACTTATCCAGTTTAACTGATCGAGAGCACTGTCCCATTGTGTAAGAACTACCCAAAACATGGAAAAGTAAAGAAACTTTCTTCAAGTTGCTAAAAGTTAGCTTGGGGAATAAATTAGGTTGTAAATATTGTCTTTGTTTTGGTTTTGGCTGCGTTTGGTCTTTGTTGCTGCAAGCGGGCTTTCTCTAGTCGCGGCGAGCAGGGTCTACACTTCGTTGCGGGACGCGGGCTTCTTATTGCGGTGGCTTCTCTTGTTGCAGAGCACGGGCTCTAGGCACGTGGGCTCAGTAGTTGTGGCATACGGGCTTAGTTGCTCCATGGCATGTGGGATCTTTTCTGGACCAGGGCTCGAACCCGCGTCCCCTCTATTGGCAGGCAGGTTCTTAACCATTGCGCCACCAGGGAAGTCCCTTGTCTTTCAATTTTAAAAACTGCCAGAAAAGTTCACTTTAGAATCAGCTCATAAACACACACACACACACACACACACACACACAGTCCCTGACGTTTAAAATCTTATGGCATCAGCCCTGCTATTTGCTAGTGTTCCAAATTCCTGTGGAACCATCCCTTAACTTTTTGCTATTTCCTAGTAATTGCAATGTTTTGTGTATATAGTACATTATAGTTTAGAAAGTGTTTTCCCTTACTTTTTCTCTTCTTTCTTTTCCCCTTTCTTTCTTTCCTTTTCTTTTTTTTTTTTTAATTGGGTTAGCCAAAAAGTTCATTTGGGTTTTTCCGTAACATTTTATAGAAAACCCCTGAAAGAATTTTTTGGCCAACCCAATACTTTGCACTCATTTTTTACCTCGATTTAAAAATGAAGGGGGGGCTTCCCTGGTGGTGCAGTGGATGAGAGTCCGCCTGCTGATGCAGGGGACACGGGTTCGTGCCCCAGTCTGGGAAGATCCCACATGCCGCGGAGCAGCTGGGCCCATGAGCCATGGCCGCTGAGCCTGTGCGTCCGGAGCCTGTGCTCCACAACGGGAGAGGCCACAACAGTGAGAGGCCCGCGTACCGCCAAAAAAAAAAAAAAAAAAAAATGAAGGGGTACTTCCCTGGTGGCGCAGTGGCTGCTTCTCTGCAACAAGAGAAGCCACTGCAATGAGAGACACGCACACCACAATGAAGAGTAGCCCCCGCTCGCCGCAACTAGAGAAAGCCTGCACACAGCAACGAAGACCCAATGCAGCCAAAAATAAATCAATAAATAATTTAAAGAATGAAGGAACCAAGGTTTAAAAGATGTGACTTTCCTACACGGCTGGTAAGGGAGAAAAAGAAGCAGAGAAATGGAAATCAACACAATCCCTATACTTGTTTTCCAAATATTTTTGGCTCCTGCTATCTTGAAATACATGGGATGGTTTTGTTTACAGGGAATAAAATCTAGTTCTTGCTTACGGTGAGAAACCATTGTACATACAGTTTTGGGTCTTATTTTTTTTTTTACTCAAGGCTATACATTATTAGCATTTTAAAGTTCTTCTCAGTATTCCAGATATCATTTTTAGTGGATATTTCATAATTTACAGTGCAGTTGTCTAGTGTCAGACAGTTAGATAGATTCTAGTTGTTATTTTTCTGTAATAGCTGAGAAAGTAATAAACATATTTGTGACATATAGCTTTTTGCTTTTGTTGAATCATTTCTTTAGTATAAGTTTCCAGGAATGAAATGATCGGAAATGTTTTATAATAGTGCTTTCCAAAGAGACCATTTTGGTTTACAATGGCACCCTTAATGAATGAGGTCCTACTTTCGCTCCAACTTGGCCAGAATTACATATTGTTTATATTGTGAAATTTTGCCAACTTGGGCAGGTTTAAAATGATATGTCAAGGTTGCTTTAGCCTGCATTAAAATTTAATAGTATGGATTTTTTCCATATGCTTTTTTACCAGTTGTATTTGCCCATATAAATTATCTATTTATATTCTTTATCTATCTATTAGGTCTTGAAGTGTCTCTAAAAACCTGAATTACTTCAGGGTTTGACATATTTAACTTAAGTACTTTCCTCTGTCTGCTTTTTTTCATAGTTAAAGTTTTAGAAATTGAGTTACAACTTATATATAGCGAAAATCCACCCTTTTTAGGGGTTTGACAAATGCATGCCGTGGTGTCACCGCCACTACAATCAACAATTCCATAACCTCCCATATCTCCTCATGAGCCTTTGTAGTGAACCTCTTTCCCCAACCCCAGACCCTGGTGATCACCGATCTGTTTTTCTGACGTATAGTTTTGCCTTTTCCAGAATGTCATATAAATGGAAACATGCACTTCGTAGCCTTTTGAGCCTGACAGCTCCCCCTTAGCATACCACGTTTGCCATTAATCATGTTGTGTGCCTTCTCATTGCTGAGTCGTATTCCATTGTATGACTGTAGCAGTTTGTTATCTCTCTTTCTGCTTGAACCCTTCTCTTTTTAATTCTGTGACATCTCTCTAAAATTTTGGACTTTTAAATATTTAAGTCTATCAGCCAGCCTTTTCCTTTGTAATCACTTCTGATGAGAAGATTTTACTTAAGCAATTTCTTTTGCAAATAGGAGACCCCTAAGAATTATAACCCATACATCTCTCCATTCTCCTTTCAGAGAGTGGCTGTCATTTGTCAACACCTCATCTTCCACCATGATGGGCCCAGTTCTGGGCGTCTTGGATAAAGAGGCACAATCCTGAGAGCTCTCTTGCTGTGAGCTCTCAATTTTAGTGGAATTTTAATAGTTAGTGGCAGAAATGAAAATGCTGAAAATTAAACACATTCTCCTGGAGGCAAGGGTAACTGCCTGGGAGAGCAGGGATGCAGCAACACTGAGAAAGATGAAGTGAGGTGGCATCTCACCTGGTTAGGATACCTTGGCACACTGAGAGCAAATGTGACTTTAAATTCAAGGGAGTGGTTTGTTTTTACACTAGTTGAATATTCAAGTATCAAAGATTCTCCTTGGCAACTTCTTAAAGCAGCTGAGAGATTATTTCCAATTCCTAATCCAGGTCGTTATTAGGATTGAGCTTGCATAGCTTCCTTGGAGATATGTGAGCCTCCTGTAGCATGATCTTGGGGCCTGATTTACACAGGGACTCGTGCCCTGCGGGGAGGGGAGCATGAGACAAAGAATCTGGGTTTTTTCCAGATCTCTGGACACGGCCAGAGATGCAGGAGACACTCTCTGTGTTTCCCTTGGCAGATGCCTTGCTGACTAGGAACAGCCTCCTTGAGCCTCAGGATTAATGCTGTTGCCACCACTAGACCATAACCTCTATGAGGGCAAGGGCCATGTCTGTTTCTCTGACTCTCATATCCTCAGAACATAGGATTAAGTGGATGGATGAATGGACAAACTAATGGACTGAAAGCTTTTTGGTCCATTTCCTGAAGCCACAAAGGCATGCATCATGTAAATCCATTCAGGAAGCTGACCATGCCCCCTTCCTGGTGCACTGGGAAGTGAGGTAGGAAGGCAGACCTTGAAATGGGGCAAAGGAGCCACCTAAAAGGCTTTTGGCTGTAGCATTCAAGACGCCAAAGATGTGGATGTAAAGTGACCCTGAACCCATGCTGTGGCGGTTCAGCAATGTCCAGATACCCCACGAGGAGTTATGGAGGGTCTGCCTCTGGTTCACTTTAACAGTCAAGGCTAGAAAGGTGGGGCTCAGCCTGATGGGGGATCTCTCCTAGACACGGGTGGATGGGAGATTCAAAGGAGCAGACATAGGACGGCTTTTTGGCACAAGAAGGTGCCACTACCCTGACAGTAAACACTCAAATCATCTGAGCCTATTTCCTGAGTCCTGACAGCCTCTTTTCACTGCCTTAGTCTTCCTTTCTTCTTTGTAAGGTGCCTTGTAGCCACCAGGAGCTGAGTCTTCAGCCATCTGTGGAATACGGAGATCGTCCTCATGGACCGATATTCTCAGCCTAACCTAAATGACACTAAGCAGTGTGACCTTCTGAGCCCCAACAGGTTGCAGACCTGGTGATGTGGGTCCCTTGGTCCATGGGTCCCTTGAATAAGGGGAGAGGGACATGTCCTTGGGTTGGTAGATGCTGTGGGTGGAGAGTCTACAAGCGCAAACACCTATGTGAATCCACTTCTTAGTTTTTGTCTGTTTTGAATGTTGATACTTTGTGGACAGAACAATAAGTTGTTTAGCTTTTTCTCTGTAACCATTTGGTTCAGAATTAGGTAAGAGTCCAAAACCCAGTATCCAAGCAGAGAAACAGCTAATTACCAACATGGAAAAGTTTGATAGGGACAGATGCTATGCAGGGGACCTGAAAACCAGCCATGAATGACAAAAACACAAACTACATTCACCTCCCCACTGTTGAGTTCCAGCTGGAATCCCACAGAGACCTGGAGCTCCATGTGTCCAAAATCTCCCTCGTCCCATTTCTTGGTATCTGCTCTCTTTTTTAAATTTTTAATTAATTAATTAATTAATTTATGGCTGTGTTGGGTCTTCATTTCTGTGCGAGGGCTTTCTCTAGTTGTGGCAAGCGGGGGCCACCCTTCATCGCAGTGCGCGGGCCTTTCACTATTGCGGCCTCTCTTGTTGCGGAGCACAGGCTCCAGACGCGCAGGTTCAGTAGCTGTGGCTCACGGGCCCAGTTGCTCCGCGGCATGTGGGATCCTCCCAGACCAGGGCTCGAACCCGTGTCTCCTGCATTGGCAGGCAGATTCTCAACCACTGCACCACCAGGGAAGCCCGGTATCTGCTCTCTTAGTGACTAAGACCACAAATATATCTACGTGTCCATGTGGAAACCCACGTGTCACCTTCAACATCCTTCTTCCCCTCACCCCCCATATCCAGTCACTCACCAATTCCTGATGATTCTGCCTCCTAAATGTCTCTCCAATCTGTCCCTTCTCCCCTTCTCTCCATGGACCCCTAGCATCTCCAGCCAGGGCTGGTAAGTGAAGAGTCCTCCTAACTAGTCTTCCTGCCTTCACTACTGCCCTTCTTCAAATCCAGTCATACCACAGGCCACAGATGGTCTGAATTCTCTTAGGATAAAGGGCCTCATGATCTCACCTTTGTGCGTTATCCCGGTCGTATGTCCGGATTTCCCTTCCTTGCAATCCAGGCTCCGGCCATAAGATCCTCTTTCAGTTCTGCAGTATGGGGGCCACTCTCTGCAGTTCCCCTCCAACCCGGCCCCCATGCCTTTGGCATTCCCATTGCTAGCTAATTCCTACCCATCTCTGAAGTCCAGTTAGACGTCTCTCTTTGAGCCCCCCAACCTGCCAGGGTCGGGGGCCTTCCCCTGCATCCCTATTGTGCCCTCTGTTTTCCCCACAGTGTCAGGTATCAGGCTGTATCATAATTGCCTGTTCATTGCGGTAGCTTCATTGCCTAATACAGAGCCTGGTGCATAGTAGGTGCTTAAGAAATGTTTGTACAGAAGTTGAATGAACAAAAACAAGAGAGAGATTGGCTTGGCACCAAATGAGCATATTAAGACCTGATAGATTACCAAGATGTATTAATGAGAAATTATAACTTTCTGGGTAATGATAGTGGTTATTTCTAACCCCCCCCCCCACTTTTGCTTCCCCTTCTCTTCCTCCTTTGTTTTGTGGCTTATGTATTTTCTAAAATTTCTACAATCAACATGTATTTATTTTGTAATAATATAAGAAAAAAATGACTCATTTGTTTTATCACCACAAAGAATGAATTTTGCATTCTGGGTTTTGAATTTTATGTGCCAAAGACAAGACATTGAACCCTGGGTGCTGCTCCTTGAAGGCCAGCGGCAGCCTTCTATCCTGGCTGTATTTTTCTTGCCTAGCTACATTTCAACATTTCAAGGATTTTCAGCCAATTAAGATGGAGGTACTCGGATGAAATGGCTAAAAAAAAAAAGTCTTTAAAATGCTAAAAGCAGGCAAAATAGCAAAAGGCATTTAAAAGGAAGCAAAAACACTGAAGGGACAGAAAGTTACATATCATGGAAAAAAGAATTACTTTTGACAAATGCTTTGCTACAAATATGAAATTAAGGTGGACATGTCCTTGGACGAATAAGCTGAAAATGCTCAAGAGTAAAAGCCGGGAAACGATTCCAGGCGGCGCGTGCGCCATGAAGGGCCACCAGGGTGATCCTGTTGTTTGTTGTACGTGGTCCTTCACCGCGAGGCCCCGCCCATCCCACCTGTGGGTAGGTGGCTCCTACCTACAGGAAATGGTTCTTCCGTAGGTCAGTCACCTGAGTGTGAGGGGGCGTCGTCAGACCGGAAAGTTTTATCCCAGGCAGGGGAGAAAGCGCATTTTGCTTTATCTCAGGGTCTTATTCTTTGCATCTAGACTTAAAGGAATTGAAATGTCTTGTAAACTGTTTACGCCTCCAGCCAGTTCACGCTCTAACAGACCTTTGTTTTGGTTACCTAATGCTGCGTAATACATTCTCCACAACTTAGTGGTGTCAAACAGGCATTTTTTGAATTGATGGATTCTGTGGGGGAGGAATTCAAACGGCTTTCCAGGGCTGACAGCTGGAATCCTCTGAAGGCGTCTTGACTCATCTGTCTGGCTGTTGTTGTCGGCTAGTGTCTGGGGGCCTCAGTTCCCCTCCACGTGGTTCTGTCCATGTGGGCTTTCAACCTGGGCTCCTCGGGTTGGCTTCACAGCATGATGGCTGGCTTGCCCAGAGCAGGCGTCCAGAATGGTGGAGGCAGGCAGGAGCTGTATCCTTTGGACCCCATGCCCTCCAGAATCACACAGCCCGCCGCCTCACCCCCTGCGTCAGGGAGAGCAGTCCCAGCCCCTGCCCGGACCGGGGGGGAGGGGTGGTGGTGGGAAGGTGGGCCCCACCTCTCAGAGGGGGCGTGTCCAAGCCGCACTGAAGGGCGTGTGGGATGGAGATCTTGGTGCGGTCATTTAGGAACCCCCCTGCTTAAAGACCTTCAGTAGGATTCCATTTCGAGCCTGGGTGAAGTCCAAACGCCGTGTCAGAGAGCCTGGTCCCCTGCCCTTGCCCAATGAGAAGCCTCTCTGGCCTTCTTTCTGGTTTTCTAACACATCAAGGGCTTTACACAGCCTCTCCCCCTGCCTGGTTCCATCTTTTCAAGGCAGGCCGTTCCTCCTCAAGTCTCAGATTAAAGGGTACCCCTTCAGAGAGGTCTTCCCTGGCCACCTTACACCAGTTCCGATGTTCTCTATCACCACACCTCTCCATTCCCTTCAATGGCCTATTCCACTTTGGGATTATGTATTGATTTCTTTGTCAAGTGTAAGATCTGTGCCTCTTTTATTAAAAATATATCCCCATTGCCTAGCACAGTGCCTGGCACATGGTATTCACCCAACATAGATGTGTTCAGTGAACACATACACGCCGCAAGCTGCCTACCTCAGGGAGGCTGGCTGAGAGCTGGATTCTGGGGCTGGCCTAGGGCCCCAGATGATCACACTTCCAACGGGTCCGCAGTGTTTCATTCCCCTTTGCTCTCCGCCCTCGTATTTGCAAACGCCTTGACGTGCTCAGGGGCATTAAAGGAGCGCGATGATTCCTCGTCAAGACCAGGAGGGCGTTAAGTGGGGAGCAACGCCCCCTAGCGGCCATCAGGGCGGTGGCTGGGACAGATCCCGAAAGGAAGACTGGTCTCTGGGAACAAGTCAAGAGATCCAGCTGCTCCTTCCCACGTGGTCCAGTTACAGCTTTGGGGAATTGGGGTTTTATTGGTATTAGTGGAAGTCGCTTTTGATAACAGTTGGCAATAAAGGGAAAGACCTGATTACTCAAATGTGCTTACAAAGGGTTGTTGTGTCATGTGTAATATACTGCAATTATTTAAAAAGTGTCATTTAGGTAGCTGCCACTAGGTGAGCTGACAGAGCAGCTGTGAGTTACCTTTGGCTTGTAACTTCCATTAATAAAAACCACATAATTACGCCCTGACCCCATTGCTAATCCTTTTCCTTTCATGCACTCTGCCCTGGCCCAGTGTCCTCTTGGCTAGTCTTCAAACCCATGTAGAATGCCCCAATCTCAGGGCCTCATCTTCTTCAAGTCTTTGCCCAAAGAGCATTTTCTCCATGAGACCTTTCCCTGACCATCCTCTTGAAAATTGCAAACTCCCTGCCAAAGCAGGCCCTGGCCGCCGTCCAACAAACTTAGCTCCTTTTAATGTCATGTAATAATAATAATAATTATAATAATTTTAATTATTTTTCACTAATTGTCTGACTTCTCCCACCAGACTTTAAGCTCTAGGAGGGCAGAAATTTTTGTTTGCTTTCTTCACTGCTGTATCCCCAGCTCCTAGCGCAGTGCTTGGGACATAGTATGTGCTCAATAAATACTTGCTAAATGAATAGATAAATAACTGTTAATAACCATCCTTTATTCTGGGCATTTATTAAATAGTTTTGATAATCAACAGCAGTAGCCTGTGAGATATTTCTTTTTGTCTCTCTCTCTCTCTTCTGGCTGCGCTGCACAGCTTGTGGGATTGAATCCCTGGCCACGGCTGTGAAAGTGCCAAGTCCTAACCGCTGGACTGCCAGGGACTTCCCTCTTTTTGTCTCTTTTTTGCAGAAGAAGAAACTGAGGCTCAGGGAGGTCAAGTAATTTGCCTGGGGGAACATAGCTACTGCCTGGCTGAATGTGGAATAGAATTCAAGTGTGTCTGACGCTGAGATCGATGTGCTGTTCAGCCCTGCATTCTCTCCTGTTGATGCAGACACCCAAAAGGGACCCAGCCCCACGCCGTGGCTGGGCAAGGATAGGCAGGGTCAAAGAGGAGCAGACACAAAATTCTAGGGCTGGGAACTATGGTCTGGGCAGAAAGCATCAGGGAGATGGGCTGTTCAGCCCAAAGGGGCCCGTGCAAGGTTTGGGCGAGGCACCAATGGATTGTTCTCCGCATTATCTTACAGAGGCTGTAAATCTCAAGAAATGTCCATGAATTTCAGGATAGTCCTGTCTGTAGCAGCCTGGCCTGCAGGAACTGGGAAGAAATCTCCCTAGATTATATACCTATCAAATTTCCCAAAGAAACTGTTTCTGAAGTAGTGGAATTCAAGGAATTCCATGTCTCATTTGACAATCATGATTATAAATGATTATGGGCTACGTGATGATAAATACAGGGAGTCTTTTTAAATACAAGACTTTTTTTTAAACACAAGACATTTTAAATGAAGTGCCTATGACTGCCCACTGCTAGGTCTCAGGAGGGATTCAAAAGAAGGGGCCAAAGGATTACAGTCTGATGCTGTGAGGTCCCCTCTAGTAGCCTGAAAATATGTGGGACTGAGAGATCTAAGTTCTGAATGGGGCTCTTCGCGCACCCTGAGCCTGAGCGACGGAGTGTGATGGTATAGATTGGTGGTTCTCAAAGTGTGGTCCCTGCAGCAGCATTAGCACCAACTGGACCTTGTTAGAAATGCAAATTATCCCCTCTCTCTTGCCCAGTGCTGAACTGGGCCTGGCAACCCATGTTTTAACAAGCCCTCCATGTGGTTCTGAAGTTCGAGAGCCACTGGCATATATATTAATGCAAAAGTAGAGCCTCAGTGACCACCCTGTGGTCCCTTCAATAACATTTTCCCCCTGTGGCTGTGCTGTAAGAGAGTCAGATCTGAGTTTGAATGCAAGTTTGAATGCAAGGGTGGGAATTTCTCTGAGCCTCAGTTTCCTTATCTGTAAAATGGGGATAAAGAATACCTACTTTATAGGTTATTATATAAAATTAAAAATAAATGAGATAATGTGTATGAAGTTCCCGGCACATAGGAGGTATTCAGTACCTTCTTTTGCCTTCTGCTTTCCTTCTTCCTTAGTGAACTCTTTTTTTTTTTTGGTTATGAGCAACAGAAGGCAATTGACAAGCTTAAGGTAAAAGAAAATCTTGATGGGTTCAAGAATTCCGTGAAGACTTGTCCATACTTGCTGTCTCCAGTTCCACTCATTCTTGAACACACCCTCGTCAGGTTTCTGTACCTCAACTCACTGAATCTGCCCTTCTGCAGGTTTGCAGTGACCTCCTTGAGGCTAAACCCTGTACTTTCTGGGCCCTTATCTGATGTGCCCTATCACTAACATTTGACACGGTTGATCCCCTTGTCCTTGACATGTTTCTGGGGCAAGCTCCTCTGCTGAGATCCTCCTCCCATTTCTAGATGCCGGTCTTCTTTGCTGAGTGTGCATCACTCATTCGCTCTCTAAAGGTTGAAGTTCCCTAGAGCTCAGGCCTTGGGCCTCTTTTCTATCCATACTCTCTTCCTAGGTGATCTCATCCAGCTTCACAGTTCTAAGCCCTTCCATGTGCTGCTGATAACTTCGCAATTTATATCCCCAGCCTGGACCTCTCCCCTGAACTCCACTCTGGAATATCCACCTGCCTTCACACTGTCTCTGCGTAGACATCGAATAGGTTTCTCAAACGTAACAAGTCCCAGCAGAGCCCCGGTATCCCCCATGCACACCAACTCTGGCTTTGACACAATTTTCCCACCTTGATTAATGGCAGTGCCATCATTCCTATAACTCAGGCCAAAAACCCTGGCTTCATTCTTTTTTTTTTTAAATTAATTGATTAATTTATTTTTTATTGGGGTATAGTTGTTTTGCAATGTGTGTTAGTTTCTGCTGTACAGCGAAGTGGGGTTCCCTGTGCTATACAGCAGGTTCTTATTAGTTATCTGTTTTATACATATTAATGTATATATGTCGATCCCAATCTCAATCTCCCAGTGCATCCCACCCCTTGCCATCCCCTGCTTTCCCCCCTTGGTGTCCATATGTTTGTTCTCTACATCTGTGTCTCTATTTCTCTGGCTTCATTCTTTTTTTTTTTTTTTTTTTTTTTTGCGGTACGCGGGCCTCTCACCACTATGGCCTCTCCCGCTGTGGAGCACAGGCTCCGGACTCTCAGGCCCAGCGGCCACGGCCCACGGGCCCAGCCGCTCCGCGGCATGTGGGATCCTCCCGGACTGGGGCACGAACCCGTGTCCCCTGCATTGGCAGGCGGACTCTCAATCACTGTGCCACCAGGGAAGCCCTCTGGCTTCATTCCTGATGTCTCTCCTTCTCTTGTATCCCACATCCAACTGGCAGCAAGTCCTGTTGGCTTACTTTCTGGATCTATCCAGAGTCCAATTCTCAGCACTCTGTGTGGGTCACCGTTATCTGTCTGTTGCTTGGATTTTTGCAGTGGCCTCCTAAATGCTTATGCCCTTGTTTCCCCTGCAGGTAATTTCCACTCAGAGAAACTCTGTTCACATGTAAATCAGGCTATGTAACTCCCATGTCCCAAATCTTCCAGTACATGTGTCTCCCATTGACTCTCTGTATTAGTGTCCTAGAGCTGCTGTGATAAAGTGCCACAAACAGGGTAGCTTAAAACAAGAGAATTTTATTCTCTCACTGTTCTGGAGGCCAGATGTCCAAAATCAAGGTGTCAGCAGGGCCAAGCTCCCTCCGAAGGCTCTGAGCGAGGAACGGTCCCATGCATCTCTCCTAGCTTCTGGTGGTTCCAGCAGTCCTTGGTGTTCCTTGGCTGGTGGCTGCATTATTCTAATCTCTGCCTCCATCCTCACATGGCCTTCCCCTCTGTGTATCTCCCTGTGTGTCTCTTCTCTTCTCATAAGGACCTCAGTCATTGGATTTAGGGCCCACCCTAATCCAGTATGGCCTGTCTTAACTGATTATATTTCCAAATATGGTCACATTCTGGGATTCTGGGTGGATGTGAATTTTAGGGGGAGACACTATTCACCCCAATCCTCTCTCTAACCTTATACCCTGCTACTCTGCCCTCCTTTCAGCTTCATCCTCAGTGTCGTCCTTACGCTCCTTGATCATGCCAGGCTTAGTCTCACCTTGGAGCAGAGACTTTTCTCTTCCCTTTGCCTGAACAGCTGACTCACTCAGGTCTTTTCTAAAATGTTATCTTCTCAGTGAGACCTTCCTTGGTCACCTTCTCTAAAATCCTGACACCTTCCATCAGATTTCATATTCCTCCTTTCAGCTTTATATTTTCCTCTTTAGCATTTATCACTTTCTAACATACTATATATATTTTAATTTTTTAATTAATTAATTAATTAATTTTTGTCTGCATTGGGTCTTTGTTGCTGCGCACGGGCTTTCTCTAGTTGTGGTGAGCGGGGGCTGCTCTTTATTGTGGTGCGCAGGCTTCTCATCCTGGTGGCTTCTCTTGTTGCGGAGCACAGGCTCTAGGCGCGTAGGCTTCAGTAGTTGTGGCTCGTGGGCTCTAGGGCGCAGGCGCAGTAGTTGTGGCACACGGGCTTAGTTGCTCCGTGGCATGTGGGATCTTTCCCGGACCAGGGATTGAACCTGTGTCTCCTGCATTGGCAGGTGGATTCTTAAGCACTGTGCTACCAGGGAAGTCCCTATTTTAATTATTTTCTTTGTTTGTTATCTATATATGCTACAGTAGAATGTAAGCTCCAAGAAGGCAGGGTTTTTTTGGTCTGTTTTGTGCACTGTTCTATTCCCAGCACCCAAAAACGTGCCTGGTACATAACAGGTGCTCAATAAAACTTTCTTTGAAATGTTTTTGAATTAATGAACTGAATTGTCTGGGAGTGGACTAATTTGGCTTTTGAAATTGTTATTTAAATTTAAATACAAACACTGTTCATTTCTATCTTTTGACATTTTCTTTCTGTTGGCTTCATTTTTAGGTAGGTTCTTCTCTTATCTGGGGGCAATGACCACTAACAACTCTAGGTTTATACCTTACCAGCTTGACAGGAATCTTAGTCAGCTATTGCCACAATAATGCTGCATAAAAAGACACCCAAAGACTCAGTGGCTTTTCTACAACATACATCTATTTTTCTGGCTCACAGTTTTCTGCTGGTTGGCTGAGACAGCTCTGCTCCTGGTTGGGGATTGCCTGGGCTCAGGTCTACTCCATATGTCTCCATATTCTCTCTGGATCCACATCTATCCATGAAATATTCTCCTCATGGCCAAGGGTGGGAGCCCAAGAGTGCAAGTGGAAATATGTGGTGCCTCTCAAGGCTTTGGCTTAGAACAAGCACACTGTCGCTTCTGACCACAGCCCTTTGACCAAAACCAGTCACCTGGGGAGGGTGAAGAATCAAACTCCAGCCACTCATACACTACAAAGTCACATGACAGGCGGGAGTGAAGAGCTGAGGACAGTCCTCTAATACCCCGTAACAGGCTCAGCGAAAACAAAGAGACTCTTGTCCCATAATCCCAAGAGAGACCTTGGACTGACTCTCCCTTGGTTGACTCAGTTCATACCCATCCTTGACTTAATCACTGAGTCTTGGGGCAGATATTACAATGACTGGTCAGACCAGTGTCATGGGCTCATTCCGGGAAATGGGCAGTGGAGTGGAGTTGGCAGAGGTCCCCCTCTCCCAAGCCACTGGATTGAGAATCAGAAAGATGTGTCTTTCTTTTTTTTTTTTTTTTTTTTTTTGCGGTTCGCAGGCCTCTCACTGTTGTGGCCTCTCCCGTTGCAGAGCACAGGCTCCGGATGCGCAGGCTCAGCGGCCATGGCTCACTGGCCCAGCCGCTCCACGGCATGTGGGATCTTCCCGGACCGGGGCACGAACCCGTGTCCCCTGCATTGGCAGGTGGACTCTCAACCACTGCGCCACCAGGAAAGCCCAAGATGTGTCTTTCTGTAGGAAAATTGAGGTTGTCGTTATCATGAGAAGGGTGAATGGGTGCTGGGAAAACAAAACCACAAATACACTAGTCCCTCTAACTCTAGAATAATTTGAGATACCTGGCAAGTGGCAGTCTCAGGAAGCAGAGAGCGGCAGACAGCATGGCACAGGGCATGGCACACGAGCCGTGGCACTAGATTTGGGAGTCTGAAGGCAGGTCCTTGCCTAGGAGTGTGATAAAGGGAGATCCACTGGGCCACCTCAAACTGAGGTCTCCTGCATTTGCGTGGGGAAGCGGGCCATCATAGCTTGAGGCATCTTCGAGCCTCACCAACTTATGATTCACACTCACGTTGGCCCAATCAGAGTGAAGCCCAGGACTTGCCCAGGAGTCACTCAGAAGAGAATTTCTCTCTTTTGTGCTGGACTTGCCACTGGGAGGATGTGAGGGCAAAGTCTACCTAAGCTGTAGCCAACATGGCAGAAGGAAAAGGTAGAGAGAAGCTGCTGACATTGTTCAAATCCCAATATCCAGCCCTGCCGCAGTCTTTTCTGTTTCATGTCCATGAATTTCCCTTTTTTACTTAACTGTTCTGAGTCATCTGTAAGTGAAGTGCCCCCCTCCTGAAACCAGGCTTACGCTCGGGACCAGCCCTGCTCCTCGCTTGGCCTCTTTTGATCCCATTTTGCATTGAACATTTGCTCTCCTGTGGCTTCAACACCTGTGTAATTTATCAAAGAGGACTGTAGATAAGACAACAGGTCATCGGTGACAGGTTTTCTGAGTGGAGAAAACTGTCCTCAAAATAGGATACTTTGTGCTCTTCCATTTGAAATGGCTTCATCATCAAGTCACAGAGGGAGGTTTTGTCCCCTACATTTTAAGTATGTAACATTACAACAAAGACCCAAAGAGCATTTTCCCTTTTTGGGGATGAGTAAATATAGAACTAGCCATTGCCAGGAACCAGTGTGCTAGATAAATGTACTCTCATAAGAGAATGATTTTCCTTATAATTGTGCCAAATTAACTAGCATTGTATATAGTGCTTTGTAAAGATTTTCGTTCTATCATCTGATCGAATCAACCCATGTTAAAGCCACCCCAAGAGGTGGGTATTTTAGTTCCCATTTTATGGATGTAGAAATTGAAGCTCAACAAAGTTAAAATAGGTTACACAAGTTCTCTAGGTAATGAGGGTCAGAGGTGGAATCGGAACCCAGGTCTCTGTTTCACAGCCCTATGTAGTTCACCCCATACTGTGCTGGTAGAATGAGAAAGTTTGTGGCAGTGTTGGGTGGATTTTAGCTTGGAGTCTATTTTACACTCTTTGCTGCCAAGACAATCTTCCATGACTTCCTTGGGCTATTGGATAAGGGTCATTAAAAAAAATCAGAGTGTCCTCAATGGAAAGCAGTGTCCAGAGTTAAGAGGTCACCAACCTGATCTTCTTCCCTCATCTTCCACCAAGTTCTATTGGTTTTACTTCTCAAACATCCCTCAGGGGCTTCCCTGGTGGTGCAGTGGTTAAGAATCCGCCTGCCAATGCAGGGTACATGGGTTCGAGCCCTGGTTCAGGAAGATCCCACATGCCGCAGACCAACTAAGCCCGTGCACCACAACTACTGAGCCTGCGCTGTAGAGCCCATGAGCCACAACTACTGAACCTGCATGCCACAACTACTGAAGCCCACGTGCCTAGAGCCCGTGCTCCGCAACAAGAGAAGCCACCACAATGACAAGCCCGCGCACCACAACGAACAGTAGTCCCTGCTCACAGCAAATAGAGAAAGCCCACACGCAGCAATGAAGACCCAACACAGCCAAAAAATAAAAATAAATAAAAAGCCATCCCTCAGATATGTCCCTTTCACTTCATCTCCAGGCCCCCATTTTGTTTTTCTGGACCACGGCTATTGCCTCCTCATAGGCCTCTTGTTTCTACTCTTAACAGCTCCAACCCATTCTCCAAAGTGCCTGAGAATGAAGAAAACACGGATCAGGTTATGTCATGTCTCTACTGAAGACCTTTCAATGATTCCATCTCCTCTTGGGATAAAACTCAAACATCTTACAGGGGCTTTTGGGACCATGCATGGTCTAGCCCTTTAACTTGCATCTTCCCCTGATCTCTGAGCTCCGGCCACACTGGATGTTTCCCAGCTTCCAAGGAACCTCAGTGGAGCCCAGCCTAAATCAGCCAAACTCAACCTGACTTGTAGACACATGAGAGATAAGAAATTACTGTCATCTTAAGATAATAAATAATGTTTGGGCATGTTGAGGTTAGCGATAGCTAACTGATACCATCTTCTATGAAAACACTACCCCACTGCATATAGCCATTTCTGCCAGTGCCTGGTGGTCAGTGGCCAACTGTGTGTGTGTGACTGTCCTTTTCCCCACGTTTGGTCATACTTATGCTCAGTTTCTCAAACAGCCTTTCTTGAATGAAGCTCCTTCGACTTTTGGCCATTTCCCCTTCTTCCATGCAGGCTCAAACCAGCTGCTAAAACTTGGTAAAGAGACAGTACTCATGTCATTCCCTCTATCAGCCTGCTCTCCCTAGTCCCCAGCCCCCATCATCCTCTTTCATAAAAATAAATAAAATTAATGAAAGCATCTTTGCATGGACAGGCATGCAAACCCAAGCAAACACCTGCCTGTAGGCATCAACAGCCTATTCAGTTTGGCGAACTGCCAGGCTTTATGTGATGGATTGCGTCTGCAAGAAGCAGACGCTAAGATGGGATTAGACAAGCAAAGGCTTCACTGGGGGACTTGCCTGTGAAGTTGTGACAAGGGGAGGAAGCAGGAAGAGGTAGGACGAGCCTTCAGATTAGATCCAAGTCTGACACCTTTGAAAGGAGAGTGGGAAGGAGGGAGGATTAGGCAGGAAGAGCCTCAGACCACAGTACAGGTCTAAGAACATTTTAGCCAGGCTGATAAGGGGTCTTCCAGCTAAAGTCACCCTTGAGAGGAGTCCCATGTCCTGTGGAAAAGGGCTGGCACTGTACCATGCTGTGCTCAATCACTGGGTGGTGTAGCCTGAGAGAAGCATAGCCTCGTCGTGAACATGGTACATCCCAATGGGTGGCAGCTGGGTCTGTCAGTCAACTGTGTTCCTACAGCTGGAGATCTGAGCAATGCATTTTCTATGGCTGCCATACTCTTAATCGCAGATTGGCCCTCACCCACTATGCCTTGAATAGAGAAATGTATTTAAATAAATATGTGCTGAGTTGAATGGGTGGTTGGGGAGGGGAAGAAATCAAATCTCTCCAAGGAGAGAGTTTGGCCTTTTTAGAAGACATTCATGTGGAGCAGACATATGGAATACCTTGACTCAGAGACAGGTACCCAAGTATACGTGTCTGTCTTTGTCTAAATCGGGAACAGTAACCAGATGGCTTTGGAGCAGGTGGCAGTTCTTGTGGTTTTTCACCAAAATGGTGTTGATTGTCAAAGGGCACATGGTCGCAAGACTGGAGTATGGGAATCACCTCTGCTCTTTTCCCTTCAAAGCAAAGGAGGAAGGTACCCCAAATCCTTAAGACCTGCCTTTACAGGCAGACTCCAGGCACAGGAGAGAAGGTTCAGGGTCAGAGTGGTCACTCATTCAACAATACTAATTTCACACTTGTGCTCAGAACTGTGCCGCGTGCTAGGGGCATGCTCCAGGTAGCCTCCACTTGCCCCTTCAGACCTACTCTCCACCTGTCCCCACCTTGCTCTGGCCCAGAAGGCTGACCTACATGGGCAGCATTGGGCTCCATTGCCCTCTGGCCTCTGGTTGGGCTTGGCCAACAGGGGGTCCTGGCAGGAGATTGTGAGAAAGAAGGAGGGTGGGGTCAGGCACTTCCTCCTCTGGCTTCCTGTCTGGTCACAGCTCTCCCTTCTGTGGCTTCCCTAATGTCCCCTCCTTTCCTCCCCTTAAGCCTGGGGTGGTAAGTTCTGGGTTACAGCCCCCACCCCTTTATATAAATAAACCCTCCTCGCTTATCCAGTTCAGGTGTGCCATCAAGTCTCCCGTGAGGCCTGGGAGTGAAGGGAACAATAAGACAGATTTGGTCTGGCCGGGGTCAACAGACATTGTCCTAAATCAGCTCTGGCTGCCCTAACAAAATACCATAGACTGGGGCACTTAAACAACAGACATTTATTTCTCACATTTCTGGAGGCTGAAAGTCCAAGATCAAGATTCATTTCCTGGCGAGAGCTCTCTTTCTGGTTTGCAGACAGCCGCCTTCTCACTGTGTCTTCATGTGGCAGAGTGCGTGCATGAGAAAACCAGCTCTGGTCTCTCTTCCTTTTGTTATAAGGACGCTAATCTCAGCATGGGGATCCCATCCTCATGACCTCATCTAAACCCAATTACCTCCCAAGGGTCCCATCTCCAGATACTATCACACGGGGGGCTAGGGCTTCGACATAGGAATTTTCAGGGCAGGCATCAAACATATAATTCCACAAACATTTAAAACTATAATACAATAAAAGCTACAATGGAAAAGTACTTGGCATCCCTAGTGACATGTTTCATGTGCCCTGTGCTGGGCACGGAAGGTAAGTTTCAGGCAGAGCAATAGCAGACATGAAAGCCTGAGTGGGGAAGGAGCTGGGCGGGTTCCACAAACCAGAGAAGGCTCGAGGGTGGCTGGCAGCCTAGTGATGGCCATGGGATCAATTCATACAAATCCCTCTCTCTTTGTCTCTCTCTGTCTTCCTCTGTCTCTGTCTCTCTCTCTCTCTCTTCTTTCTTCTCTCTCCTCTCTCCTCCACCCCCTTCCTTTTTTTTCCCCCCACATAGGCTTCAAAGAGGTCTCCAGCCCAAGGTCAGCTGCTGAACTTGAGAAGGACATAGGGTCAGGGGCCCCTAGCTGAGCGAAGGCAAAAGTCCCCAGGTTCAAAATGCTGAGTACAGCCTGGGCTGTTGCCTTCTGCTCTCTTTTCTCTGCACTGCAGTGTGGGTGGGAGGATTAACTCCTTGTGATCCGAGTGATGAGAGGGACCAAATGACTCAGAAGCAGGGTCATCCTAATGCATAGAGGGCTGGTTATAAAGGGTTCCCCGACCCCAGGACAGGCAAGACAGAAGGCACTTGGCAGGACACTGTGAGATCTTATTTACTGGATCCATTATCTGAATTAGGAACAATTTGAAATTATGATCACGAGATAAAAATCAAAGATAAGAGTGTTTGCAATCATCCTTGCCCCTGCTTGTGTTGTGGGCCTTGTGGAGGCCTCTCCTACCTTTCCTCATGTTTCAGATTATTTAATTAAATTTAACTAGTTCTCTGGACCCCAGAAAAGGAAGAAGGGAGCCAGCATTTACTATGTGCTACGCACTGCATTAAGCCTGCATTATCCTGGAAGCCTCACACAGCAGTTCAGTTTCTCATTTAATTTTCCAAGCAGCTCTACACAGACGGTGTTACTATCCACATTTGATGGATAGGAGTATGCTGAAGTTTTGAAAGATTGAACAACCTAATTGTAGTCCCTTAGTTAGAGTTATACGTCTGTCTGTCCATCTGCCCATCCATCCACCTATTCATCTAGCCATCTGTTCATCCATCTATCCATCATCCACCCATCTAACCATCATCTATCCACCCATCCATTCATCCATCCATCCATCCAACCATCTACCCATCCATCCACCCACCCATCCATCCATCCATCCATCCACCCATCCATCCACCCATCCATCTACCCATCCATCCACCTGTCCATCCATCCATCCATCCATCCATCCATCCATCCATCCATCCTTCCAACCGTCCATCCATCCATCCAACCATCCATCCACCGCTTGGTCAACAATACTTACTGATCATGTTTCATGTGCTGCTGGGTACTGGGGTATCACTGCGGAAGGAGACACTTGGTCTTCTGCCCTCATGGACCTCTCAGTCTAGTGGGGTGGGTGCTCAGACCTCCTGGGCCCCTTGGGTGGGATGTCTCAAAGGGCTTCTTATCTGTAGCTTCATCCCAAGGTCCCCTACACACTCTGGGTCTGGACTGGGGTGTCTGGAAAAACTTAGGGCTTTTCAGTGGCACATGAGCTACTCTTAGCCCTCAAAGGGAATGTATTTTGGGTGGGCAACTGACTTGAGGGCTGTCCCAGAATATGGGCCTTTTAGTGCTAAAGCCAGAGTCCTGGGCAAACTTGGATTGTTGGCTGCCATAATTCAGTGGTCCTCAACAGTGGGGTGATTTTGCTATCCTCCCACTCAGGAACACTTGGCAACGTCTGGTGACATGTTTGGTGGACACAGCTAGGGTGGGGGAGCTGCTGCTGTCTTTCTAGTGGGTAGAGACCAAGAATGCTGCTGAACATCTTACAGTGCCCCAGGGCAGCTTCCTTCACAAAGAATCATCCAGTCTAAAATGTCAATGGTGCCCCAGGCGCAAGAGAGGTGCTAGAAGTGCCACAGTTACTGATGTCAGAAGCGGCATCCAGCCATTGGTGGGTGGAGTTACTGATGCCAGGAGCAGCATTCAGCCAGTGGTGGGTGGAGTTGGAGGGCAACTATCCCAGCTTCTTTGCCTGTTAGGTGGGAAACTCCAATGCATGTTCTACGTTGTCTCCCAGACTTTCCCAGTGGAAATGAGCTCCCGCGTTGCCCATGGTGGTTGCCTGCTTAGTAACACAGCCCTTCAGTGGCTGCCTTCCATTCCCTGACTCATCCCCCCCTCCCCTACTGACACTACCCCGAAACTACTTGCACTCAAGTTAACTCAAGGTTTGCTTCTGGTGGAACCCAATTATCTTTAGAAAATCAAACATGGCCAGTTTCATTTAAAGATAACAGTGGGTTTACACTTGGAAACTCCATTCCCCTTCTCCCCACTTCTGGCCCCTGAACTCAGTTCCGGGGTCCTGCTGCACAGCCAACTGCAGATGCCTGAGGGCGGGTGGCCACGTAATGCTGAGCAGCAGTTCGTGCAGAAGCTGCCAGTGGGTGGCCCTCTTTGGGTGCCGTCATGTGCACACAGATTTGCCTAAAGGGACGTGAGCGGTGGGGTGATGTTGAAGCAAGACGTGGAAGGGGAGTTAGAAGCAGTCAGGCCAGCTGGGCTTCCTTTGACCTTTCCTCATTGGCACAAGCCATTTGTTTCTGTTGGCCTTGTGATTGTACAATGAGGCTTTTCCTACCCTCAGTTGAGCATAGGTTAGCTGGGTAAGGATAGCAGGGCGGGTGATATTCCAGGCTTTAGAGTCAGACAGAGTTGGACCTGAAACCTGGAGTTGGCATTTATTAGTTCTTTGCCCTTGGATGACTTACTCAGTCCCTTGCCTCATGTGATTGTCATGACAATTAAATGATAAAATGCACATAGAACGGTATGCTTTGTGCCTGGCATGCTGTATAGTTTACACGTAACAATTACAATACTGGTGTGTGTGTGTCCACGCATACAATATATATGTATGATATATATATCCATGAATATAGATTCATGAATGCAGGATAAAGGCCTATTTTCTTCAAAAAATTGTTTTCAATATTTACATTTTCAAGTCTATACAAAAGTAGAAAAAATAATATAATGAACCCCCAAATATCCATCACCCAGCTTCAGCCATTATTAATATCTTTTTTTTTTTTGGCTGCACTGTGCGGCATGCAGGATCTTAGTTCTCCGACTGGGGATCAAATCCGTGCCCCCTGCATTGGGAGCGCGGAGACTTATCCACTGGACTGCCGGGGAATTCCCTCAATATCTTGTTTTATCTATCCATCCCCTGATATATAGATATAGATGTAGATATATATATATATATTTTTTTTTTGAGTGTTTCAAAGCAGATTTCAGACAACAAGTCATTTCAGCTGTCATCTTCCATTTGCACTGTAATGAGTTTAGCCTCACTCTTCACCCAGGGCTGAAGACCCTCTGGGGAGTGCCACCAGGACTAGCATCTGCCCTGGGCAGTGGGCTCCCCGTGGTCCCTTTCCACAGTCCTGGGGACCAATGTCCTCGCCCCCCACATGTGTGCTCTTTCCTCCCAGGCCTTTGTTTGTAGTGATGGTTTTGAGGTCGTATGTCATTTCTACCCAGGTACTTGCCGCCTGCTTCTCCAGACTTAGCCGACATAATTCATGCTGAGCGTCTGTCTCGACTCTGGAAAGGCGCTGCTGCCTCTACATTTCACAATAAATATCTTTTTAAACGACCTGGTGTTCAGGCCCTTTCTCATTTCCAAGGAGGCTTTTGACTGATGACCTAGAGAATTGCTTCCCTGAGACTGACAGGGGAATGCAGTATCTCAGGCTCCCTCTTCTCTCCCTCCACGAGGCTGGATGGGAGCTGTGACTTTAGGTGCCCAGGCTGCTCCCGACAGAGGCATTTACCCCGGTTACTGCCCACTTTCCTCTGCCCCTGCGGGGCTGCTGGCTGCCACCCTGGAGGTCAGGGCCATCTTGAGGTTGCTCCAGTGGGGTGCATTTTGTCAGGAAATCCATGTGAAAGGCCTTCAAGGGCAAGGTGAATTAGGGCTCCCTGTCTGCAGGCAGGGAGTTTTATAGAGACCTTGAAGTCCACCGAATGCAAAACTCCACAACTAGGGAGTTGTGGCTAGAATTCTCTTGACATGGGGGCCGCAGGCTGCAAAGGCTGGCCGTTTTAAGATCTCCATGTGCACAAGAGGCCCTAGGCACTCTCACTTTGTGAAGCACCTTCTTGCAACCCATCAATCACAATCAAATGTTCCCACATCCCATATGAAATGCAATTCATGTATAAATGTCAGGTTGAAGATGACTAGAGGCCTGGAACAGATTCTTTCTTAGAGCCTTCAATGAGAGCATGGCCCTGTTTGGAGTTTTGTGATATAAAAACCAAGATTTCAGTTCCAGGTAACTCACTACCATGGCCAAAGAAACCTGCCCTTCTGCTTTCTAGATGACCAGGGAAGATTATTTTAGTCTTTAGTTGTGAATGGAATCCATTTTGCAGTGACTGAGTTAATTCTGCTTTAATCATTGATGATGCTTCAAAGCCCCTAACCAACTCCAGCTCAGAAGTCAGTCAATAAAAAATAAAAGTGTCATAAATGAGAAGGGCCTGGGGAGCATAGTTGGCTGGAGCCTCCTGAGTGCCTCTGGCTACTTCTCTCAGATTCATCACCAAGTCATCCTGCTGTTGACAGTTTGGTTCTGACTGTGGCCCCTTGTTACGGGCTGACCGTGTTCCCCCTACCCCCAAATTTATATGCTGAAGTCCTAACCCCCAGCACTTCAGAATGTGACTGTATTTGGAGATAGGTCTTTAAAGAGGTAATTAAGTTAAGATGAGGCCATTAGGGTGGATCCTAATCCAATATGACTAGTGTCCTTATAAGACAAGGAGATTAGGACTCAAACACATACAGAGGGAAGACCATGTGAAGACTAGGGGAGAAGATGGCCATCTACAAGCTAAGGAGAGAGACTGCAGAAGAAGCCAACCCTGCTTACACCTTGATTTTGGACTTCCAGCCTCCAGAGCTGTGAGAAGATAAATTTCTGTTGTTTAAGCCACTCAGTCTGGTACTTCGTTATGGCTGCCCTAGTTCTGATAATGGACTTGTGCCTCACTCTCTTTCTCTAGGACATACCTCCTTCCCCCAACGCCCGCCCCAATCTGATCTTTCCAATCCCTCTCTGAGGGGCTGGTTCTGTTGATCGTGGCTTGATTCTCTGTATACACTTTTATGAAGCCAGTTCTCAAGACTCATGAGCATCACAGCCCCTGGATTGCTTGCTGAGATGCTGTCATGAGTTTTGCTTGTCCATCATACTTCTTTTGGGAAACCTCCTTTTTCCCATCCCATGTGTTTCTAGTAGGGCTTAGTCATAGCATCTGCCTTCCTTCCACTGAACTACCCATCTGGACCATTATTCTTGATCAATAAACATTTCAGAGGGAGAATCTAATGGTTTTATCTTTTTTTTTTTTTTTTTTTGGTTGCGCTGGGTCTTAGTTGAGGCTCGCTGGCTCCTTAGTTGTGGCATGCAAACTCTTAGTTGCGGCATGCATGTGGGATCTAGTTCCCTGGCCAGGGATTGAACCCAGGCCCCCTGCATTGGGAGCACGGAGTCTTAACCACTGGCTACCAGGGAAGTCTTGAGAATCTAATGGTTTTGGTGGCCAACTGGATATGGGGAGAGACAGTAGAAAATATCAGTACTCTGGCTTGGGCATTTGGATGGATGCTTGTGAGACTGGGAACATGGACAGAAAAGAAAATTTGGGAGAAAGTGATGAACTTTGGCTTTCAACAGCTAAGAAGTGAGCTGATAAAAGTGATGTTTTAGGAAGTCTCATTTAGGATTGATGAGAGTCTGGAGGTTGGGAGACCAGGGAAGAGATAATACTTGATCCTGATGTGAGAAGAGAAATGATGTTATTAACCAACCACTTCTGCCTAAAGGATCATGGCAAATGCCGGGTCCAGTTGAACATGGTTTTTCAAAAGTGGACCTGGAGGCTGTTTGCTGCTGTCACCAAGCAAGTCACACCTTCCCTAACTTACTACCTGGAGTTAGCTCAACCCTGGCTCTGGCTTTGATTGGAATTTCACAAAATGACAGAGGGGCAACCATTTCCATTAAATCGACTTCTGTGGGCTTTGCTTGGACCAGAGGGCATGACTCTTTGGGGACATTTGGAGGCTGATGGACAAACCAAAGAATTCCTACAAAACCCTGAACGTTCCATTGCAGTTAAGTTCTTCATGGACATATATAGGTGAGAGATCAAGTGAAAAGGGGAAGGAGAATATGGGGTTAGACTAATCCACAGTCCCAGCATGGAAAGAGGCAACAAGGAGGAGGGTTGTGGATGAGCCGTGTTTTGGGGGATCCACGGGATGCATGATTTTTTTTTCAAAACTTTAGACTGTCTTGAACATTCCAGTTACAACTTCTCTACGGGCAACTTAAGTTTCAATGGGAGTTTGCTAGATTTCAGTGATAATGAATACAGGTGGCTACAAAGTTAAAGTTTAATTTAGTTCAAATAAAATATTTACTAAAAAAAAAAAAAAAAAAAGTGGACCCGGAGATGTGTTGGGGAGTGGAAACTGGAAAGAGTCCATCATTTTGCAAGACAGAAGGAAGGGCATTTGAAGTTCCCAAGGGTAATCAAGAAGTGAGGAGGTGAGAGAGAAAGATGGAAAGAGGAAGGAGGAAGGAGAACCAGAGACCTGTCTCAGCCTGGTGCTCCCTTGTGGAGTCAAGTGACTGCTGAAGGCAAAGGAATCTAAAGCACAAGATATCCAGTGTTTGATTTTAAGTTCTTTGCTTTGCTCCACCCACCTAAACTTTCCATTTCCCCTAAGCACACAGACTTCTTTGGTTTTGCTTTTAAAAGGAAATCGAGGAAGGGTCTGAGTGTGGATATTTTCAGAAAAGCAAAAGCATCTAGGATGTGATAGGATGCACGCCCTGGGTGGCCTCAGTTGGCAGCTGGGTTTCACTTATACTGTTTGTTATCTGCCTCAGGTCTGAACTCACCAGCTGGGTCTGAAACCTCCCTTTAGATTCCTGGGTCCCACCACACACCAGAGGTGTCTGGCAAGCATTTGTTGACTGACTGATTGCCTCCAAAAGGTTCTCCCATAAGAAGTCTCCCAGTGACCCACCTCCCAGTTCTGTCCAGTAGCCTGGCCTAGAGAATGCTGCTCCAAAGATAGCGCAGAGGTTGCCCACTGCCACTTTGAGATCACAGTAAGGGAACTGGCTGCACTTAAAGAGGCAAGGTTCACTCAGCAGCTTCAAAAACATTTTTTTTTTCAGCCAAGTTTCTGTTCTGCTAGCAGTTCTTGCTTGTGACCTAGAAGCGGCCAGTGCCCCAGGGAACGATGCTGTCTAAACTTCCTCCTATTTCCTGGCCTCCCCTCCCCCCACCTCCACTGGGCACTTGGGCTTCCCAGCAGCCTTTGCAGGCCTTTCCCGCACCCCTCCTCCAGCCACGTCCCTGCTCGGAACCCTCACCCTATCAGATGCAGGCCCGCAGCTGGACTGCAGCCAAGGGCAGCCATGAATGTTGGCACCGGGCTTAAATCCACACTGGCGTCCCTCCTGCCTGCAGCGGGTCCAGTCTGGTCTTCCTGTGCTAACTTCTCTCTGCTCTGGCCAAGGCGCGTGTGCAGAGTTTCTTGGTCCAAATCATACACTCACAGCTGGGATTTGTGTTACTACATGCATTCTGAGCTTTGTGGATATGTACTCCAGAAATGTCTGTAAGTTAATTTTTCTTTTGCACGTTGGTTTGTTTGATCCATTAATGAATGCACCCCTCCACTTTATGACATTCTAGAGTCCTCTTTTCCTTGTCTTTGAATGGAAATGATTACTTGTTTGGTTGCCCGGATCTGGCTGGGAGCTGGGCCAAGAATCCCCTCTTACACACACCACTCAGTGCCCACACGCATCCACAGTCCTCTCAAAAACACTGACTCATCCCCTCTATCAGCATCATTCATTCACTTACAAGAATATTGAAGCCTACTGGGTGCCAGGGGCTGTGCTAGGCGTTAAGGGCACAGTGCCAAAACAAAACAATGGCCCTGCCGTCCTGGAGCTTGGAGTCTAGTGGAGGATATAAATAAGCAAACAATTTAATCTACTGATGTAAGAGGAAAAGATGGGAACACCTAAGCCAGACTTGGAAATTCAGGGACAGTTTTAGGAAGAAATGCCATATGCATGGTTGATGTTGACATTAATGGTGGCCTTAAGGCATGCTGTGTATATATCATATAAGCAAATTCCATAATAGCACCAGACATAAGGAAACAGGGAAAAACATCGACTCAGTGGTTTTTCCATTTCTTGGTTCAAAATGTTTTCATTGGCAGCCTCTAAAAGTGGAATTGTAGTTTATTGCTTGTCACCTTTTCACCTGTAGAATCTGTACTTTGTAGAGTCAAGACTTTTATCTTTGTAGAGTCAAGACTTGTTCATCATTCTGATAGATAAACTTATTACCCTATGGTAAAGCTCCAACTGGACTGATCCCCCCCGCCCCCCGTCTGCCCCTGCTCAAGGTCAGCCTCATCTCTAAGCCCAGCCTTCTGGATATTGACCATAAACTTCTCATAGAATGAGTGCCTTAAAAATATGTGCTGATGGGTGAGATAGGGAGGGTGGGAGGGAGATGCAAGAGGGAAGAGATATAGGGATACATGTATACGTGTAGCTGATTCACTTTGTTATACAGCAGAAACTAACACAACAGTGTAAAGCAATTATACTCCAGTAAAGATGTTAAAAAAATATGTGCTGATATATACACTATTGATACTATGTATAAAATAGATAACTAATGAGAACCTATTGCATAGCACAGGGAACTCTACTCAATGCTCTGTGGTGACCTAAATGGGAAGGAAATTCAAAAAAGAGGGGATATATGTATACATATAACTGATTCAGTTTGCTGTATGGTAGAAACTAACACAACATTGTAAAGCAACTATACTCCAATAAACATTTTAAAAAACATATATGCTGAAGGTGGGCAGACAGGGAAACAGCGCCTATTACTTTATATATGTATGTAACCAAATCCACCAGTAACTTTGGAAAATTTAAATTTGGAGTTAATTCAGGTAAGTCATAGTACGTGATATTTGTTGAGTGCTTACTACGTATTAGGTGCTAAGAGCTTGATATGTGTGCCCTCATTTCATCCTCATAACCACCCAGGGAAGTAGGAACTATTAGCTCCCCAGGGTAGAGATGAGGAAAACGCACAGCCGGGTTGAGTAATTTGCCTCATGTCTCACGGTCAGTGGCCAGGCAGGGTGAGAACTCAGGGCTCCTTGCTTTGGAACCTGGGCTCCTGACCACACTGACTCTCAAAAGTACTACTTGCTTGGGCTTCCCTGGTGGCGCAGTGGTTGAGAGTCCGCCTGCCGATGCAGGGGACACGGGTTCGTGCCCCGGTCCGGGAAGATCCCACATGCCGCGGAACGGCTGGGCCCGTGAGCCATGGCCGCTGAGCCTGCGCATGTGGAACCTGTGCTCCGCAATGGGAGAGGCCGCAGCAGTGAGAGGCCCGCGTACCAGAAAAAAAAAAGTACTACTTGCTCGTTGGTTTTTCATGCACAGAACAGAACTCTCTTTAAGAGTTTTGATGCTTCAGGTGGAGAGGACGTTTGGTCTCAGGAATCTGATTGTGGAGTGTGTGGAAAAGAGATCGTGGAGAGAGAGTGTGTGTGAACCATGGCTACCTTGGCCCTTGGGCGAGGCTGTGGACCCCACTCTTACAGGTTTGACCCTCGCCCAGGGCCACCAGGAGTGGGTGGGTGGGTAGGTGGGAGCTGAAATCCAGCACAGCTTCCCATGTCAAGCCCTAAGGGGGCGCCCTTTTCCAGTTCTGCAAGGGTGCCTGTTGCCTTGCACATCAGCGCTGGGCCGTTGCCCACCTCTTCCTCCCAGACACGCTGCTCTGTCTTGCCTGACCTCAGGTGCAGACCCAGCTCTTCAGAGCCCATTTTTGGCCTCTGGGCCTGCCCCATGTAGATTTGAGACTTTGTAGGGCCAACATCGTTCTCCTTGCTCTGCCCCAGACTCACACTCAGCCGCCAGGATCTCACACGTGGAGATGGATTCGGCTTTCTGACTTTCGTGGGAGGGGAATTCCAACAAGAGCAGAGCATTAGGGAAAAAGACAGAAAGAGAAGAAGAGGAAGAAATAGCATGGGTGATGTATTGCTCATTTGAGGGGACAAACTGAAGCCTTAGGAGAAAGGGGCCCACATCTCCAGCCAGGTATAATCCCTACCTTCTCAGCCCTTCCCAGCTAACAGGGGAGATAAGTTGGACTAATGGGATCAGCAGACATTTACAAATAGGTACAAAGCATCGAGTTTCAATTTCCTGCAGGCTACTTGTAAGAAATATTAAAGGACAGATATGAAATCAACTAAGTATATCCTTGGAAAGCTAACTTCTCTGGCCAGAATAAGAAATAAAATATCTGTCTCTTATTTTTTTTTTTTTTGCGGTACGCGGGCCTCTCACCGTTGTGACCTCTCCCGTTGCGGAGAACAGGCTCCGAACGCGCAGGCTCAGCGGCCATGGCCCACGGGCCCAGCCGCTCCGCTGCATGCGGGATCCTCCCGGACCGGGGCACGAACCCGTGTCCCCTGCATCGGCAGGCGGACTCTCAACCACTGCGCCACCAGGGAAGCCCTCTGTCTCTTATTAAAAGATACATATGCTTCCACAATACAGGGGATCCGTGTCTGGGTGTGTGCATATGTCATTAGTTGTGCCTGCCTAAGTGTGCCCATACTGGTGTGTGACTGTGTGTTTGCATGTGTGCACGTGGAGCTGTCTGCCTGCAGCATCGATAAAGCACAACTGTTATGTTGCAGTTGCTTTGGAAACAGCATTCTTGCCCTGGCACAGCTGGGGACAAGGGGGTGTGGCAGGCTGTGACATGGCCGTGTGGCTTTGATTCCCTCAGGGATGTGGAGGATCTCGGGCACTTGGTGCCTCTCTTTAGTCTGAATACACATGGGCCACATGGGATAACAAGGTGTAGGGAGGTCTCACTTAAGGAAGTTAAGAAATGCTCATTTGGAGGCAAATCTGGGAAAGAAAGCCAGCGGGCTGTGTAGACATGCTCCTGGATCCTCGTTTTCTGCTCCCTGGAGAATGGCACCAGTTCCTCCCTTCAGTGAGGTCTCTTCCAGAGGAAGCAGTTATGGGGCGAGGTGTTGCCCCTTTCCGGCCACTGGGGGACACGACTTAAGGCATCCTAGGGAGCACCCTATATTTGTTTTACATAATGGAATGCTAGCAGCCACATTGTACTTTGGGGAAGAGAGGATTTGGGGGAATCCTGCTGGGCAAATGAAATGATTCAGTGAGAAAAAACCCGGTTAGAGTAATGGTCTGTGGAAAAGCTTATAAGTACAAATATAGATTTATATAGCATGTGTTTTTTGTTTGTTTGTTTGTGGGGTTTTTTTTGGCCACACTGCGTGGCTTGTGGGATCTTAGTTTCCCGACCAGGGATTGAACCCGCGCAGTGCTGGTGTACTTTTGAATGAGGTGCTTATTCTCAGACCTTAATAAATAATATCATTAAATCATTTAAGAAACCTAGGAGCTAGACAGTGCAAATCCAGGGATGAAAGATCCAGTCTATGTTCTGACGGAGTTCACAGAGTGTGGAGAAAGTGTTTAATTCAAGAGATAATTGCAACAAAGTGTGATTTGTGTGAAGAAAGAAGTACCAGGTGTGGCGGAGCAGGGAGGAGGGAGGCGAACCAGAAGGGGTGGGGGATGGCAAGCTCTCCATCCTCCCACCAAGCCCGTTCCTTATTCATACCAGCCTGGGAACTTGTCGTTCCTGACCAATGAGTCAGGAGAGGAGAATGGTAATGAGTAAAGGAATGTCAATGTCAATGTTACTTGGGTGGGGGGTGGGGGTGCGTGTGTGTGGGGAAAGCCCACAGCAGCAGGCTCTGCTGGATGGTAATCTGACAGATGAAAGCACTGACTGCAAATTGGTGCCGCTGTTAGTGAATACACATGTGACTTTGCAGGTGACCATCGAGTGGGTGTGAGAACACGGGTCCTAATGATCAGGACACACAGAACTGTTGTTTGTTTGGTTTGCAGGATGGCAGGTGCTGTGCAAAGAACTCTGCAGCCCCTCATCTCATTTAGTCCCCACTCATCCTCATCCCCAGTGGACTGCCCTGGTGGTCCAGTGGTAAGACTCTGCGCTTCCACGGCAGGGGGCGCGGTTTGATCCCTGGTCGGGGAATTAAGATCCCGCGTGCTGCACAGGGAAGGAAGGGAGGAGGGAAGGAAGGGAGGAGGGAAGGAAGGAAGGAAGGAAATGGCACTTCAGCGAGGTTAATAGGCAGTGAAGCTTCAGGTCTTTATGCCTTTGCTTCCCCCAGCTTGGTGAGCAGTTTCTCATCCCTCCAGGGTCCAAGTGATGGAGGAAGGAGGGAGAAGGGGCCATGAAAGATCTTACTTGGCAGGTCCTGTCTTGAACTCGTGGCCACATCAAAAGGTTGAATGAAGGGAATATTTTAGCTCAAAACAAGAGAGGTAGACTTGTTTAGCTTTGGAGGAAAGGGATCACTGGGAAATAATAATGATGGTTAAAACTGAGTCCCTTTTTCTGTACTGTGCAAACACTTAGATAACCAGAGGTGACTACAATTACTTTTTCCCATTTTACTGTTAGGGAAACCGAGACTCTGGAAAAAAGTAATTTGTCAAGGTCAGAGAGCTTGTTAAGTGGAAGACAAGGGGTTTGGGCCCAGAGGCTTTGACTTCAGAACCTGGTCTCTTAATGACTTTGCTATCTGAAGTTGGAAATCGATCAGGAGAGGAAATTACTATTCCTTAAAACTTGACAATTTGCCTTCTTTCTTGGAAATATTACCAGACTGGATAGAATTTCCTCTTAATAGCTGGTATTGAAGCAAATCTAATGAAAATGTGTAACCTGAAAAAAACACACCACTCTCTGAAATGGGACTAATTTATGATCATAAAGGGATCTCTTGTGTTTGAAAATAAACAACAACTTGATTTGATGGTATGTAAAGAATTAGGAAAACAGGGCTTCCCTGGTGGCGCAGTGGTTGAGAGTCCGCCTGCCGATGCAGGGGACACGGGTTCGTGCCCCGGTCCGGGAGGATCCCACATGCCACGGAGCGGCTGGGCCCGTGAGCCATGGCCGCTGGGCCTGCGTGTCCAGAGACTGTGCTCCGCAACGGGAGAGGCCACAACAGTGAGAGGCCTGCATACCGCAAAAAAAAAAAAAAAAAAAAGAATTAGGAAAACAAAACAAATCTCAAGGGAATGAATTTGTATACCTAGAAACTATCTCAAGAGAATTATTTCTTGCATTGTATACTTGGGAGCATATTTCATACAGTCGAACTTGCACCCGGAAATAACTTGTGGTAGGAAATAAGATATCCTCCTCCCAACTCATGACCTGTAGGGAGAGAAGAAGAATATATCACTGATAACGGTTTTAGCACAGGAAGCTGTGATTTCAGTTTGTCCCTTTCTCAATGCTTTAGGTTAGCTGGTGCTCACAGAAGCATTGAAACACATTTTACATGTTACAATTCCCCAAAACATTTTTAGTTCAAGAGACTGAAATATTTTGGGTGGAAGTGGGCATTTTGGAAGGGGGTACCTTGCATACGCCAGTCCTCACCCCTTTATCCAAGCCATTCCTTCTGCATATCTTCATTGTCCCTACTTGTTGCCATCATGGAAGGCCCACACAGATTGTCATCTGTTCATGGAAGCCTTCCTAATTGCCAAATGGGCTGTCTGCCTCCATTGAACCCTAGAGAGTTTTGCAACATTTTACCTTGTATGAGAGTTGCCTTTGTGTCTCTGTTCTAATTATAGAGTTCTCTGTTAGTAGGTAGGAGTCCAGCTTTAGAGCAGGGGTTGCAAACTATGGCCTGCAGGTCAAATCCAGCCCACAGCCTGCTTTTGTACGGCCCTTGGGATAAGAATGGTTTTTATATTTTTAATTGTCAAAAGAAGAATACCATTTCGTGACACGTGAAAATGATATAAAATTCAGATTTCATTGTCTGTAATTAAAGTTTTATTGGAGCAGAGTCACACTCATTTGCTTATGTATTGTCTATGGCTGCTTCTGAGCTGTGACAGCAGAATTGAGTAGCTGCAACAGAGACCACCTGGCCTGAAGCCTGCAATATTTTCTATCTGATCCTTTACAGAAAATATTTATTGACTTCTGCTCTAGGCCAGGTGTTCTCAAATTTTAGTGTGTACCAGAATAACAGCGGGGGCCTCCTTAACACACAGATTGTGGGCCCCACCCCTGTAATTTCTGATTCAGAAGGTCTGAGGTGGGTCCTGAGAAGTTGCATTTCTAGCAAGTTCCAGGTGCCTCTGCTGCTGCTGGTTGGGATCCACACTTTGCGAATCCCTGTTCTAGACGTAAAGAATGGTCTTTGAAATCACAGATACATCTTTTTTTAAAAAAATAAATTTATTTATTTATTTATTTACTTTTGGGTGTGTTGGGTCTTCGTTTCTGTGCGAGGGCTTTCTCTAGTTGCAGCGAGCGGGGGCCACTCTTCATCGCGGTGTGCGGGCCTCTCACTGTTGTGGCCTCTCTTGTTGTGGAGCATGGGCTCCAGACGCGCAGGCTCAGTAGTTGTGGCTCACGAGCCTAGTTGCTCCGCAGCATGTGGGATCTTCCCAAACCAGGGCTCGAACCCGTGTCTCCTGCATTGGCAGGCAGATTCTCAACCACTGCGCCATCAAGGAAGCCCCACAGATACATCTTTAACTAATTTGTTATTTATCGAGCAATTAACCTCTCTCTGAATCTCAGTTTCTTCATCTGTAAAATGGGACTCATGATAACCAAGTCAGATTGTCTGAAGATTCAGTACATGAAGTCTGTGAAGGTTCCTGGAACATGTGGTAGGGATTCAATGAATGGGCATTTTTTTTTTTTTAAATAAATTTATTTATTTATTTACTTATTTTTGGCTGTGTTGGGTCTTCGTTGCTGTGCGCGGGCTCTCTCTAATTGTGGCGAGCAGGGGCTACTCTTTGTTGCAGTTCATGGGCTTCTCATTGCGGTGGCTTCTCTTTGTTGTGGAGCATGGGCTGTAGGTGCGTGGCCCTCAGCAGTTGCGGCAGACGGGCTCAGTAGTTGTGGCTTGCGGGCTCTAGAGCGCAGGCTCAGTAGTTGTGGCGCACGGGCTTAGTTGCTTTGCGGCATGTGGGATCTTCCCAGACCAGGTCTCAAACCCGTATCCCCTGCATTGGCAGGCGGATTCTTAACCACTGCGCCACCAGGGAAGTCCTGGGCATTTCTTTCTTTCCCTCCTGCCCTCCCTCTTTCCTTCTATTCTCTCTCCCCACCCCTTCTCTCTGAGAAGGAACTGTACCTACTTATTTTCTCACTGCCTCTGAATCACCTGCCTTCATGAGGCTTCTTGGGAATTTTCTAGTCATGTACAATTCATGATGTGTCTCCCTCCAGTGTGGTGTTTGTTATGTCATCCAAGCAAGGCAGTCTGGGGAAACCATCCTTACCTAATTTACTTGAGCACACACTGTGTTCATGTTTCTATACTAAGGAAGAAAATTTAGATCAAGGACTAAATTGATGGTGGGATGAATTGGGAGATTGGGATTGACATATATACACTAATAGATAAATAAAATAGATAACAAATAAGAACCTGCTGTATAAAGATAAATAAAAGTGAAAAAATAAGTAAAAGTGAAAAAATAAATTAATTAAAAAATTAAAGGTTGCCCTTTAGTTAATTGTAATCAGGTGGTTTTGTCTTCTTTCCCAGGAAGAATGATAAAGGGCAAGTGCTTTAGAAACAAAACCATACCAAAATCTTTAAGGAACCAGGTATGAATACACTTAAAAGAAATACAGCATTTTTCTTGGGCCTGGTTTTAAAACCATGATTAAATTAAGCACACAAAAATAGTAAGTTTTCCCTGGGAATATTTTTCCCTTAAAATTTAATCATTCCTGCTTCATAAAAATTGTTATGAGAATCAGGGCTTCCCTGGTGGCGCAGTGGTTGGGAATCTGCCTGCCAATGCAGGGGACACGGGTTCGAGCCCTGGTCTGGGAGGATCCCACATGCCGCGGAGCAACTAGGCCCGTGAGCCACAGCTACTGAGCCTGCGCGTCTGGAGCTTGTGCTCTGCAACAAGAGAGGCTGCGACAGTGAGAGGCCCGCGCACCGTGATGAAGAGTGGCCCCCGCTCGCCGCAACTGGAGAAAGCCCGCGCACAGAAACGAAGACCCAACACACCCAAAAAAAAAAATTGTTATGAGAATCAAATGAGATAATACAATTGTATTTGAAAATTATAAAGTACTGTTTAAATGCAAAGGAAATCAGGTTTCCCACATTAAGTCACAATCTCATTAGAGGAGAAAGTGCAATTTATTGGATGAATAGCGAAGGGTGCAGAGAATTAGGTAGATGCTGGGGGACGCCACTTCTTTTTATCTGAGCCCCTGGGAATCTATGCACCTTAATTTACCTGTTAAGTTAATTATAGAGAAGACCTTTTAACTTTCTTGCTTTCGGATTTCTTATTTTCTTTCTTTACCTGTGGCAGAACCTGAAAAATGAGGACTTAACCTCCTACAGATTCCCTCCATACAGGGTACAAAATGTTGGTTGTTTACTCTCCCTTAGCCCTAGTTTGAAAGAGGTACTTTTCACCTTTACCTTTTTTGCTTTAGTGGCCTCCTCCCATCAGCTCTTTGGCTTCTCCAGCTGTGGCTACATCTGCAAATCACGTTTATGCTAATAACTCCCTTCTACTGAGAAAAAAATGTTTTTAGGCAGTGGTGTGCTGGTAAATGCTTAACAACCGACTCTCTGGGAAGATGGATGCATATATGTTTGTATATTTATTATCACTATTACTGATATAAAGGATGTGTAGCACACAATTTACAAATAAAGACAAAATAAGCAATACTCTTGTAAATTCCATAGAGCTGATTGATTTTCACAGTATGTTTTTGCTGATTTGTGCTGAATGCTTGTATCTGTAGCCAACTTACGGTTGCTATTGACCAGAAAGTGTAGTTCCAGCATAAATGTTGGCTGATGTTTTCCTTTATGTTAACTAGTAAGATGAAAGTGAGATAACCAAAGACATATGTAGGGATGTTGGTCCATGATATGAGCGACTCCTTTGCTGGATTGGATAATAGCTTTTGTTTTTGTTTTTTAAATTTTATTTATTTATTTTTGGCTGCGTTGGGTCTTCATTGCTGCGCGTGGGCTTTCTCTAGTTGCGGCGAGCAGGGGCTACTCTTCGTTGCGGTGTGCAGGCTTCTCATTGCTGTGGCTTCTCTTGCTGCGGAGCACAGGCTCTAGGTGCACGGGTCTCAGCAGTTGTGGCATGTGGGCTCAGTAGTTGTGGCTGGCAGGCTCTAGAGCACAGGCTCAGTAGTTGTGGCGCATGGGCTGCTCCATGGCATGTGGGGTCTTCCCGGACCAGGGCTTGAATCTGTGTCCCCTGCATTGGCAGGCGGATTCTTAACCACTGCACCACCAGGGAAGCCCTGGATAATAGCTTTTGAGTCCTGGAAGAATATTTCCTTAATTTGGGGGTGATTTTTATAAATATTTAATTTTAATGCATGATTAACATTATTCTCCATCATTTTCTTAAGCCTAGATGATCAATAAAGCAATAAGTCAAGGTCTGATTTGTAGCATTTGTCAATTTCTGTGGTGTATATACTCCTATTGCTGTGTAAACTTAGGCCACTCCACTGACTTGGGATGTAGGACATCATTCAGCAGTGTGGGGGAAGGCCCTCCAGAGGGGATGTTCCCTGGCTCCCCCTGGCTTGCCCTCACTTCTAGTCCGTGTGCTCCTAGTTGGGAGTATCAGCTGAATTTTTAATGTTCGCTATGTATTCTTTGCTAATTTTCCTTCTTTTTGCCTATTTCTTTCAAGTTTAGAAATGGGAATTCTGGATATCTGCCTTGCAGCTATCATTCTTTTTTTTTTTTTTTTTTAAAGAAGATGTTGGGGGTAGGAGTTTATTAATTAATTAATTTATTTTTGCTGTGTTGGGTCTTCGTTTCTGTGAGAGGGCTTTCTCTAGTTGTGGCAAGCGGGGGCCACTCTTCATCGCGGTGCGCGGGCCTCTCACTATCGCGGCCGCTCGTTGCCGAGCACAGGCTCCAGATACGCAGGCTCAGAAATAGTGGCTCACGGGCCTAGTTGCTCCATGGCATGTGGGATCCTCCCAGACCAGGGCTCGAACCCGTGTCCCCTGCATTAGCAGTCAGATTCTCAACCACTGCGCCACCAGGGAAGCCCCCGCTATCATTCTTAGAGGTTTGTCATGTTTTAAACATTGTAGACAATTTTGAACAGTGTATAGAGGAAAAAAATGAAAGCAGTCATAATCCAATTTCTCAAGGTTTTTTTCAAATACAAATATTTGTATTTGTGATATTATATTCAAATATTATACAAATATCAGAAGGTTGTATTATTTGAAATCACAAAAACATTGGAAACTACCTCAATGTCCAAACATAGGACAATTTTTTTCCTCATTTTATTATTATTTTAAAAATTTAAGTATAATTGACATAAAACACTATGTTAGTTCAAGGTGCACAACATAGTTATTCAGTATTTCTAGATATTATAAAATGATCACCATGGTAACTCTAGTTACCATTTGTCACCATACAAAGACATTACAATATTATTGACTATATTTTCCAAGCTGTACATTTTGACTCATTTATTTTAATAGCTTTTTTTTTTTTTAATTAATTATTTATTTATTTTTGGCTGTGCCGGGTGTTAGTTGTGGCATGGGATCTTCACTGAGGCATGTAGGATCTTTCATTGCTGTGTGTGGACTTCTCTCTAGTTGTGGCATGCATGTTTTCTCTCTCTAGTTGTGGGGCACAGGCTCCAGAGCACGTGGGCTCTATCGTTGTGGCTCTATAGTTGTGGCATGTGCCAGGGCACATGCACTCTGTAGTTTGTGGCACACAGGTTCTCTAGTTAAGGGGCCCGAGCTCAGTAGTTGTGGCGCGAGGGCTCAGTTGCCCCTCGTGGGATCCTAGTTCCCTGACCAGGGATCGAACCCGCATCCCCTGCATTGGAAGACAGATTCTTTACCACTGGACCACCAGGGAAGTCCCCTGACATTTATTTTATAACTGGAAATTTGTGCCTCTTAATCTCCCTCGCCTATTTTACTCATCTCCCAGGTCACTCCCCTTTAGCCACCACCTGTTTGTTCTCTGTATCTATGACCTTGCTTCTGTTTTGTTATGCTTTTTCATTTGTTTTGTTTTTTAGATTCCACATATAAGTGAAATCATATGGTATTTTCTTTCTCTGACTTGTTTTACTTAGCATAATACCCATTGGGTTCATCCATGTAGTCACAAATGGCAAGATTTCATTCTTTTTTTTAATGGCTAGATAATATTCCATTTTGTGTGTGTGTGTGTGTGTGTGTGTGTGTACCACATCTTTATCCATTCATCTATTGATTGGCAATTAGGTTGTTTCCATATCTTAACTATTGTAAATAATGCTGCAATGAACATAGGGCTGCATATATCTTTTCAAATTAGTGTTTTTGTTTTCTTTGGAAAATACCCAGAAGTGGAATTGCTGGATCGTATGTTTTTAATTTTTTGAGAGACCTCCGTACTGCTCCAATTAACATTCCCATGAACAGTGCGTGAGGATTCCCTTTTCTCCACATCCTTGCCAACACTTATTATTTGTTGTCTTTTTTTTTTTTTTTTAAATATTTTATTGGAATAATTATTCAATTGTTAGCATGATATTCACGATAACATTATTCATAGGGTGATTCTTTCCACTTTAAGGAGATCTATTTTTATTTTATTTATTTATTTTTGGCTGTGTTGGGTCTTCGTTTCTGTGCGAGGGCTTTCTCTAGTTGTGGCAAGCGGGGGCCACTCTTCATCGCGGTGCGCGGGCCTCTCACTATCGCGGCCTCTCTTGTTGTGGAGCACAAGCTCCAGACGCGCAGGCTCAGTAGTTGTGGCTCACGGGCCTAGTTGCTCCGCGGCATGTGGGATCTTCCCAGACCAGGGCTCGAACCCGTGTCCCCTGCATTGGCAGGCAGATTCTCAACCACTGCGCCACCAGGGAAGCCCTGTTGTCTTTTTCATGATAGCCATTCTGACAGGTGTGAGGTGGTATCTCATTGTGGTTTTGATTTGCATTTCCCTGATGATTAGTGATGTTGAGCATCTTTTCTTGTGTCTGTTGGCCATCTCTGTGTCTTCTTTGGACAAATGTCTATTCAGGTCCTCTGCACACTTCTTTTTTTTTGGGGGGGGTGCACACTGTGCAGCATGTGGAATCTTAGTTCCCTGGCGAGGGATCGAACCCCTGCCCCCTGCAGTGGAAGTATGGAGTCCTAACCACTGGACCACCAGGGGAGTCCCCTCTGCACAGTTTTAAATTGAGGTTTTGGTTTTTTGATGTTGAGTTTATGAGTTCTTTGTATATTTTTGATATTAACCTCTTATCAGATATATCATTTGCAAGCATCTTCTCCCATTTAGTAGGCTGCCTTTTCATTTTATTAATAGTTTCCTTCACTGTGCAAAAGTTTTTTAGTTTGAGGTAGTTCCATTTGATTATTTTTGCTTTTATTTCCCTCACCTGAGGAGACATATCCAAAAAATTATTGCTAAGGCTAGTATCACAGGGTATACTGCCTATGTTTTCTTCTAGGTGTTTTATGGTTTCAGGTCTCACATTTAAGTCTTTAATACATTTTGAGTTTATTTTTGTATAGGGTGTGAGAAAGTAGTCCAGTTTGATTGTTTTGCATGTAGCTGTCCAGTTTTCCCAGCACCATTTATTGAAGAAGTTGTCTTTTCCCCATCATATATTCTTGCCTTCTTTGTTGTAGATTAATTGACCATATAATTGTGGGCTCATTTATGGGTTCTGTATTCTGTCCCATTGATCTATGTGTCTGTTTTTGGGCCAGTACCATACTATTTGGATTACTGTTGCTTTGTAGTATCGTTTGAAATCAGGGATTGTGATACCTCCAGCTTTGTTCTTTCTCAAGGTTATTTTGACTATTCGAGGTCTTTTGTTTTTCCATACAAATTTTAGAATTATTTGTTCTAGCTCTGTGAAAAATGCCATTGGTATTTTGATAGGGATTCTGTTGAATCTGTACATTGCCTTGAGTAGGATGGTCATTTCAACAATATTAAGTCTTCCAATCCATGAGCATAGTGTATCTTTCCATTGTTTGTGTTATCTTCAAGTTCTTTCATCACTGTTTTATAATTTTATGAATACAGGTCTTTTACCTCCTTGGTTATATTTATTCCTAGGTATTTTATTATTTTTTTTGCAGTTCCAGTTTCTCAAGATTTTGATGTAGTTCTATAGGTTGCTTTTTTGATGCACTCACACATACAGTCTCATACTTTCTTTCTTCAACCAAATTAGGACCATATTATACATTCATTTTAAAGCATTTATAAAAGTCAAATTTTGAAATATATACTGAAAAGTACACAAATCAATAGATAATTGCTAAGTGAAAATGGCCATGTAACCACCACCCAGGTAAAGAAATGAAAGGTTACTAGCCCCTATGAAGCCTCTCTTAAAGCCCCCTACAAACGTGTATACTCTCCATTTCCCCCAAAGTTAAAGGATATCCTAGTATCTGTCATAAATTAATTTTGCCTCTTATTAGGCTTCTATTTATTATTAGAAGCATATTGTGTATACTCTTTTTTTGTCTGCTTTCTCTTTCTCAGCATTATGTTTGCAATATTCAGCCCTGTTGTGAGTAGAGTTTATGCATTTGCACTGAGGATTTTTTCCCATTGTATGAATCTACCATAATGTATTTATCCACTCTATTTTTGATGAATGTTTGGGTTGTTTCCAGTTTGAGCCTATTTCAAATAATGCTGTTGTGAACATTCTTTTAATATACCTTTTAGTGCATATGTGCCCTCATTTCCATTGTGTAACTGCTAGGAATGAAGAATTCTGTTCAGACATCAACTTGCAGATGTCAGTTATAGGTTGCACACTTATGAATTCAGGAGACGATGCCAAGCTGCTTTCCTAAGTGCTTGTAACCATTTACACTCTTATCAGTGGCATAGGACACTTCCTGTTACCTCACCTTCTCACCAACACTTTTGTTTTTGAACTTTTAACACTTAACATCACGTTGTGAACATTTTCATTTATTATTAATGTTATATTTTTCATATTTTCAAATGGCGGCATGCAGTATATGATATAGAGCAAGGGTCAGCAAACTCTCTGTAACGGGCCAGAGAGTAAATATCTTTAGCACTGCAGGCCACACAGTCCCTGTCACAACTACTCAGCTCTGCTATTGCAGCACAAAGGTAGCCATAGACAACATGTAAGTGAATGAGTGTGGGTGGCTGTGTCCTAATAAAACTTTATTTATAAAAACAGGTGGTGGGCCAGGCTTGGTTCACAGGCTACAGTTTGCCAACCTCTGGTATTTATTCAATTTACTGATTGTAATACTTTTCAAACTTGTTTTTTCTTTATTTTTTTTTATTTGCGGTACGTGGGCCTCTCACTGTTGCGGCCTCTCCCGTTGCGGAACACAGGCTCCGGACGCGCAGGCTCAGCGGCCATGACTCACGGGCCCAGCCGCTCCGCGGCATGTGGGATCTTCCCGGACCGGGGCACGAACCTGTGTCCCCTGCATCGGCAGGCGGACTCTCAACCACTGCGCCATCAGGGAAGCCCTCAAACTTGTTTTTAATCAGGAAAAAAAATCCTTAAATATACAACAAACATCATCTATTTGTTGAATACCTATTATGAGCTAAGCACTGTGCTTAGCTTTGGGAATCTGGTTGCACATCACTCACAGATGATTAACTCCTCCATACCCCTCCCACCAAAAAGTGAATCGTAACTGGAACTCAATATGTAAAATAGATAAAAGCTGAAATATAGAACTCAGAGTCCTATCAACTTGACCACTTTCTGGCCCCACTGCTTCCCCGTTTTTAACTCTAGGGCTCTACTGAAAACAGCCTGAAAACCGTGACCAAAACTATCAATTGTAGGATGTTGACAGTTTTTTTGTTTTTCTTTTTATGCCACTGCTTTGAATTTTTTTGTACCTAGATCTTTGATTTTCTATACTAGATTTCTAGCAGAGAATTTATGAGGTCAAAGGTTATGACTGTTTTGAAGGCTCATGATCTATATTGCCAAAATATCTTTCAGTCTGTGCTACCATGATCACTGTTATATCAGTTGTATCTCACCGTTGCCAACATCCAGTATTGATATTTAAAAAGCATTTGCAAGTTTGGTAGGTAAAAATTATTACCTTGTTGTTTTATTTTGCATTTCTTTGATTAGTTGAGTGCTGAACATTTTCTCATATTTATTACTCATTTGCATTTTTCCTCTGATTGATGAGAATAGGACATTTTGAGCACAATTTAAATGGAGTTTAAAGAGAGATTAAAAAATCAGTTTTTTTCCCCCCAGATACCAGACTTTGAATTGGAATAGGGTCATGGTCAAGAAAAGCAGATTTCCATAGAACTCTCCTAGGTAGCCAAGCCTGTATTTTATTCTGCACACATTACTATTCTCAATTAGATAAAATAATATTATTTTTTCAAGTGTTTAAAAACACTCTTTGAAAATGTACAGGCAAAGATTTAAGTGTGAGAGAGAAATAGTACAGTGTCAACAGAAAGGGAAAATGAAACCAGATGTAATGAAAGTAACTAGGTATGTGCTATGGACTGAAAGTTTGTGTCCCCCCCCCCATTTCATATGTTGAAGCCTAAGTTGCCAATGTGATAGTATTTGGAAGTGGGACTTTTGGGAGGTGATTAGGTTATGAGGGTAGACCTTCATGAATGCAATTAGTGCCCTTTTAAGAATAGATATGAGATACAGAGTAAAGTAAGTCAGAAAGAGAAAAAAACAAATACCATATGCTAACACATATATATGGAATCTAAAAAAAAAAAATTGTACTGATGAAGCTAGTTGCAGGGCAGGAATAAAGAGATAGACATAGAGAATGGACTTGAGGACATGGGGTGGGAGGGCGAAGCTGGGGCGAAGTAGAGTAGTATCGACATATATACACTACCAAATGTAAAATAGTTGGCTGGTGGGAAGGAGCAGCATAGCACAGGGAGATCCGCTCCGTGCTTTGCAATGACCTAGAGGGGTGGGATAGGGAGGATGGGAGGGAGGCTCAAGAGGGAGGGGATATGGGGACATGCATATGCATATGGCTGATTCGCTTTGTTGTGCTACAGAAACCAACACAGTATTGTGAAGTAATTATACTCCAATAAAGATCTATTAAAAAAAAAACCTATCTCATAAACCTGAAAAAAAAAAGCCTCTCTATGAGCCTCAGTTTCCTTTTCTGGACAAAGGAGGAATTATAACATCCACCTTAATGGGTAAAAGCGTGCTGTGAGTGGCAACAGCACACCCACGTACCTGGGGCCACGGTCCTCTTTGTCATCTCTTTGCTGTGCTAAGTGACCCTCTGACCAGCTATCACCACTGTGTTTCTGCTCGCTGAGGTAGGAAGTGTCTGAAGGACCACGCAAGTTTCCTTAGGGTCATTAATTTCTGTAAAATAAGAGATTGGTTCTATAGAGATCAAGAAATGTTTAAAAAATGTCCCCCAATTTCAACTTGATGAATAACTGTCTGCTTTTAGGATGGAACCGGTACTCTTTAAATGTATCACGATTTTTAAAGCGTTGATAAGGACTATGAAAATTTCACTTCTAGGCAGATCTTTGATAAAACCTCTTGTACAGATGGACAAGGAGACGTGTGCAAAGATATTCACTTCTGCATTATTTGTAACAGCCAAAACCTATTAATGCAAATGTCCATCCATAGGGACTGGTTAAATAAAGCAACAGATTATTATTCTGCCTTGGGGAAAAAAAAAAAAAGAATAGATATGAGAGAGATGATCTCTCTCTCTCTCCACCATATGAGATTCAAGATGAAGATGGCTGGTCTGCAAAGAAGGAAGAATGCCCTCACCAGACAATGGATCTGTCCACATCTTGGTCTTGGATTTCTCAGCCTCCAGAACTATATGAAACAAATTTTTGTTGTTTAAGCCATTCCGTTTATGGTATTCTGTTATAGTAACTCAGACTGACTAAGAGAGAAATCTGTATTTGTCAGGGTTCTCCAGAGACACAGAACCAATTAAAAAAAAAAGCTGAGAAAGAGACTTATTGTAAGATATTAGCTCACATGATTATGAAGGCTGAGAAGTCCCACAGTCTGCCATCTGCAAGCTGGAGACACAGGAAAGCTGGTGGTATACGTTCAGAGGCCCAAGAGCCAGAGGACAAATGGTGTAGTTTCCAGTGCAGGTGTGAAGGCCTGAGAACCAGGAGGACCAAGGCCTGGAGAAGATTGATGTTCAAGTAGTCAGGCAGGGAGCAAATTCAGCCTTCCACTTTTTTAATCTGTTGAGGTCCTTAATGGATTAGATGATGCCCACCTGTGCTGGAGAGGGCCATCTGCTTTATTACACACTCTGCACGTGCTCAGCCTCTATCTTAGTCACTCTACCTGTTTAATTCTTGCTCCCGCTTCAGAGTTCTCAAATATCATCAGGGAAGCCTCACCTGACCCGTGAGGTTAGGTCAGAGCCCCTGTTCTGTGAATCCCCTGACCCTGGACTTCTCTGGCATCATCCCAGAGGTAATTAAACAACTGATTGTGCAGTTCAATCTTTGATGTCTGCATTATGGTTGCCATGTCAATTAGGGTAGAAACAATTGGAAGGCAGAATCAGAGCTGTTTTATTAGCCACATGCTACACCTCACATTTTACCTGTCAGGTGACATCCCAGTTCAAGCACTGAGGGGGAGAGGGAGAGAAACTTATGTATATATTTATTTTTAAGCTGAATTTCTCTTCCTTCTTCTCAGTAATTCTGACCCTGATGGAGAAAATGTTATCAAGGGTGGCAGGATACATTATCTTGTGATTGCTACCTTTGCCCTTTGTTCTGGGAGATCCCCTCCACCTCCTTGTGAGCTTATGTGTCCCTGCCCTCCATATCTGCCCTAAATGTTGAGGAAGCTGAATTTTTTTTTTTTGCGGTACGCGGGCCTCTCACCGCTGTGGCCTCTCCCGTTGCGGAGCACAGGCTCCGGACGCGCAGGCCCAGCGGCCACGGCTCACGGGCCCCGCCGCTCCATGGCACGTGGGATCTTCCCGGACCGGGGCATGAACCTGCGCCCCCTGCATCGGCAGCTGGACCCTCAACCACTGCACCACCAGGGAAGCCCAAGGAAACTGAATTTTAAACATCCTAGGGCTTAATTACCTCCCCACCCACTATTTCTAAAAGGTAAGCAGGAAACCACCTGAAGTTTACTATCAGCAAGGGAAAGGTGAAAAGCCAAAGGGTTATCACCTGATAGATCTGTTCACCAGATAAAAGAAATGCAGGGTGGGAAGTGAAACATCACCTAATCCTAGAGTTGCTGTGACTAGACCCCTGATACGTAACTGTAGAATTTCTCAATTCCACTGAAGTTATCGGCATTTACCATTAGACCACAGCTAGGTGGTCAACCCCATGACTGTGGGTCTTGTTCACTGCTCTGTCCTTGCTACCTCACAGTAGTCTAGCTTATAAATTTGTACTTGGTAAACATTTGTTAAATGTTTGGAATAATTAAACTGTTCAATCCATTTACAATTCAAGTTAGTGTAAGCTATGATTTAGAGAACTAACTTTATTTTTTCCCCACAAATGATCAGTCTGTAACTTCAATGGCAAATGTCATATAATTCATTGTTTTCCTGTTGACTTAAAACACTGCCCTTTCTATATATGAAAATCATGTATATACTCGGTGCTGTTTCTATACTTTCTATTCTGTTTGTTAGTCTGTTTGTCTATTTGATCCCATAACCACCCTTTAAGAAATTGTTCTTGATTATGGTTTTTCAGTGGATAGTAGAAAATTTACTTATTTTTATAGAAAGATTTTACTTTCATTAATTGTACAAGAAGACAACACTCGAATAAGTTTAAATCTCAGAGCCCAAGTCACAGAATATCAGTGCATTCTGGGCACTTCCCTGGCGGTCCAGTTGTTGGGCAGGTTGGATCCCTGGTGGGGGAGCTAAGATCCCACATGCCTCACGGCCAAAAAACCAAAACCTAAAACAGAAGCAATATTGTAACAAATTCAATAAAGACTTTAAAAATGGTCCACATTAAAAAAAATCTTAAAAAAAAGCATTCTGTAATACACTTTGGTTAATTTATACAGCAGAACTAGTAAGTTTATTTCCAATTGTGGTGTTCTATTTTAAAAATAAAAAATATACTAAAAACATATTCTACTGAAGGTGCTTGTTTACTCAGTTAAAGTAACTTTTAGCAACTTGTACCAATGTCTTTTCTTTCTCTGGACAATTGTGAGTGAGCTGGGAGAAGCAGAACTTCTAGTCTTCTGGAAGAAAAAGGAAGAAAAAGAAATTATAGACCACGTTATGGATTTCTGGAATGGCTCCTCCTTCCTCATTACTAATTTTCAAAATCTTCTTGGCTCTTCTAACTCATTTATTATTCTAGATAAACCTTATAATTATTTTGTCAAATTCTGAAAGGGAAATCCTGCTGATATTTTGACTAGAATTGAATTACCTTTAAAGATTAGTTTGGAGAATTTTTAGACCTTTGTAATATTGAATGTTTTTATCCAGGAATGTGATGCCTTTTGAAAAAACTCAGTTGTCTTTGATGTTCCTGAATAAACATTTTTAGCTTCATCAGAGTCCTGCATCTTCCTCCCTCCCATCCTCCGTCCCTTGTTCACTCTCTTCTTCCCTTCTCCCCTTTCTCCTTCCTCCCTCCCTCCCTTCCTTCCTTCCTTCTTCCTTCCCTCCCTCCCTCCTTCCTTCCTTCCTTCCCCCCTCCCTCCTTCCTTTCCTCCTTCCCTCCTTCCTTCCTTCCTTCCTTCGTTCCTTCCCTCCTTTCCTTCCTTCTTTGCTTCCTTCCTTCCTTCCTTCTCTCTCTTATTGTGAATGCTTGTTTTTTTCCCATTAACTTTTCAAAACTAGTTATTCATTTAAAAAATAATTATCGTGGGCTTCCCTGGTGGCGCAGTGGTTGAGAGTCCGCCTGCTGATGCAGGGGACACGGGTTCGTGCCCCGGTCCGGGAAGATCCCACATGCCGCGGAGCGGCTGGGCCCCTGAGCCATGGCTGCTGAGCCTGCACGTCCGGAGCCTGTGCTCCGCAGTGGGAGAGGCCACAGCAGTGAGAGGCCCGCGTACCGCAAAAAAAAAAAAAAAAAAAAAAATTATCAAGCACTTTTATAGTGCCATTATTATTCCAAGTTATCTAAACCATTGACATTTTTTTATTGTGGTAAAATATAAATAACACAAAATTTACCATTTTAAGCATTTAAAGTGTACAGTTTAGTGGAATTAAGTACATTGACATTGTTGTCCAACCACCACCACCAACCACATCTGAAACTTTTTTTTCATCCCAAACTGAAACTATCAAGCCATTGTAACCAATGTAAACAGACATTTTGGAAATGTTTCCTATTAGTTTCAATAGTTTTACAATTGATTTGTTGTTGTTGCTGTTGTTGTTGAGATATATACTCATGTTTTATACAGATAAAGAGTATTGCAATGGTACACAGAACTTCTACCATAATCTTAAATAGCAGAGGTGATTATGGGCATTCTTGTCTATTTTAATGAGAATGCCTTTGGTGGTTTTTTGTTTGTTTGTTTTAATGAGCAATGTGCTGTTACTTGCTGGCTTACCAGTTGATATTGATATTCTTTACTAAATTACAGAAGTATATTTCAATTCCTATTTTATTGGGAGATTTAAAAAAAATAAGCAGGGATGGATGCTCTACTTTAGAAAATGCTTTTCTACCTTTATTGAAGTGGACAAAGTTTTTCCTATCTATTCCTGTTAATATGGAACCATCTTTGCTTTCTTAAACTTTATTTTGTTGTAGCTATGGCTATTTTAATATGCTACTGTGTTAGGCTTGTTTAAATGTTATTTGGATTTTTATGGCTATGAAATCTCTAGAAGTGAGATTTCATAGAGAGAAATTTTACTTTTTATTCCTAAAATTTTCTATTTGTATTTTCTCTATCTCATTTCATATATATACATACATATATATATATATATATATATATATATATATATATCTCCTTATTAAACTGCTTAACTGGCCATCTCAGAGAACTCCTCCTCAGATATATCAGTTCTATTTTATTTTCTAGTGTAATAATTTCTCCTTTATTATAATTACTTACTTCATTTTCTACAGGTTATAGCTTTCTGTGTTGAATGTTTGTTTTTATTATTTCTTGTTCAATAACAAAAGCAGTTAAGGCTATGAATACTCCCCTGAATACAGCTTTGACTGCATTCTCTGAAATGTGCTACTTATTGTTGTTGAAGAAATTTTCTAAATTGTCTTGAAATACAGATTTTATTTCCAACCTGACTCAAGAGCTACTTTATAAACAGTTTAAAACTTTGCTGGTGATAAAATGGTGAGAGCCTATGGCCTGTACGAATTCAAATTTTGAAAAAATTTTGAGGTTTTCTTTCGAGACAAATAGATAATGGGTATATATCTTGGTATATATATTTGTCTACTTATTTTATCTTAAAAATCAAGTGTTTTAGTCTAACTTTTTGGTCAGTTCTTTCTTGAGATTTTTATAGCAATTCTTATGTATTTTGATGCCAGTCCATAAAGGGTCCTGACTGTTGTAGGTTTATTGGTTCTGCCTTTACCAGGTGGTTGCATTTTATGTGAGGGAAGTGTTCCTGAAGACTTTGAAAATCCAAGGCTGATTTTCCAATTGGAATGAATGTGAAGTTTGTGCGAGAGGGTATTCCTGGTGTGCATAAATTTTCAACTACTGCAGTCTATTTTTGCTTTAATGATTCTTTATTTTTCAGCATTCTTTGATAGTTTTTTCAAAGGGCACAGTGTATCATGAGTTTTAAAAAATTCTTCTTATAATGTTGTAATATATCTAATTTCTATTTTAAAGTTATTGATTCGGGGTTACCATTTCAGCAACAGTAATTGTATTATTATTTAACAAACATTCTTATAAATATAAATATAGTAGAAAATTCATATTTAAAAGTTGCTGTTTACTATAAACTATTATTTTTACTGAATACTATAGCAAAATAATAAATACCCAAGAAAATCATCTATAGAATGTCTAGCACTTAACAGCAGTATGGGTCAGAATAATGACAAAGGATAATGGGTATGTTTGTTTTCTGCTAACCTGGTGCCATCATGTGGCAATGTCAACCGTTATCATTATGATCATAATGATCATCACCACCATCATCATCCTGTCATAATAAACACTATGTAATACTTACACATGCCAGGCTGTGTTCTAAATACTTTAAATATATTATCTCATTTAATACTTGTAACGTATAAGGTGGTTATTATTACCACTTCATAGATGAAGAACCCAAGGCACAGAGAGGTAAAGTAACTTGTCCAAGTTTACACAGCTTGTAAATAGCTCAGCTTGTAAACAGAAGAATTTAAACCCAAATGACCTGTCTCTGGTGTCCAAACTCCTAATTTCCATGCTATGTTGCATCTCCACAGCTTACAGTTCACTTGGTTGGAAAGCTCAGTAATTTTGCTGTTTTTCAAGTTTTAAAAATGTCAAGCTTTGCATTATTTCCAAGATTGCACACAAAATACAATTTTCTTAAGATGTTTATATCCCACTACTTAATTTACTTAATTCAAAATGACACAAAATGTAACTATACTGTTCTGATAAATTGCATTACACAAAGTTTGCATGCATTTATACCTATATTACAATCTTATTACCATTACTTAAAAGAACTCTTTATCAACAAAGGGAAATATAAAATGACCTATTGTTTTAATTTGCATCTTTTATTGAATTAAAAATGAATTTTTGAACATTAATGTCTATTCTGTTGACTTTCTGCTTATGTCAGTTTTTTTTCTGGTGTTTTAGTATTTTGCTCTTTGATTTCTGAAAATTCTTTCTATTTTAAGGACATCAATGAGTTCTTCGAATTTAAAGCAACTTGACAAAACAGTGCAGTTGCATTTTGTATGATTTTAAATTATATTTGCTATAACTTTTGTGTTTGTCTTTGCCTCTGAACTTTCTGAGTTTTTATTTAGTTAACAGAAAATTTACATTTTTATGTTATCAGGTCATTTTATGTTATCAGGTCAGTTGCTGTTTTCCTTTGTAATTTATTACATAGGCATTCCTCCTCCATCAAAAGTTGATAAATATTTAATGATATGCATTCTATTTTCTATGATACAATTTGGTTTTATTTAACTCTTTATTCCAGTTGAAATATCTGTTTGTGCATGGTGAAAAGAGAAATTATTAATTCAGAGTGAATCTTTACCCTCCCCTTGCAGTTGTTAGCCTGCTGTGCTAACACAACTTACTAAAATCTCTGTCTCTGACTTTAGATACACCTTTAATTAAATCAATGTACACAATAGATTCTGTTTCGCAATGGTTGGTTTTGTTTCACCAGTTCCCTTTATCTGTTCTCATATAATATTACACTGTGTATTGCACCCTGAGATAGCTGTTAGGGCTAGTCTGCCTCCATTGGTGTTTTTCTTTGATAGCTTTATCTATTTATTTTTCCAGTTTTAGTTTAAAAGACAAGTTGCGGGCTTCCCTGGTGGCGCAGTGGTTGAGAGTCTGCCTGCCGATGCAGGGGACACGGGTTCGTGCCCCGGTCCGGGAAGATCCCACATGCCGCGGAGTGGTTGGGCCCGTGAGCCCTGGCTGCTGAGCCTGCGCGTCCGGAGCCTGTGCTCCGCAATGGGAGAGGCCACAACAGTTAGAGGCCCGCGTACCGCAAAAAATAAATAAATAAAGACAAGTTGCAGTGCCATTTAGAACATGGGCCCAACAGGTGGACTTCTCAAGTTCAAATCCTGCATTGACATCTACCACCTCTATAACTTTGGACAGGTTGCTTCAGTATCTTCTATGAGAATAATAGCAGTATCTTCTATAAGAACAATAGTACCATCTTCTTCATGGGGCTGTGGTGAGGATTAATGGAATTAAAACACATATGGCACATAGATTAATACCTGGCACACAGTAAGTTCTAAATAATACTAGCTATTATAATTTTGTCAAGTTCAAAACTCATCCCATTGGGATATTTATTGAAATCATAGTAATTCAAACCTACACATTGGTTTGGAAAGATAACTCCCTCTTCAGGAGCATAGCTTGCTGTATATTTTATCAATGAGCATTGTTGTTTTACCCACATGTAGTGTTCCAGTTGAATTCTTAGTTAGTAGAGAATTTCATATCTGTGTGGAGAGGGGGGATTTGGATCATCCCAAACCCACCCAGATGAGATCATTGAACTCAATATTCCTCATCAGTCTCTTGAAAGGATAAGACCCTTTATTGGGTGTGGTTGATAAAGAGGATAGAAGCAGTCGCAGCCATTCTTCCTCTCCCTGATAAGAGAAGTCTTAGCCCTAAGGCAAGACCCTCTTTGGTTAGGATGTTCTTTTGTGGTGAGATGTGGCTGGCTGCAGTGGCGATGTGGACTACGCTTGACTTGGGGACCACCAACAGCCTTGTTCCGAGCAAGTCAAGGGTTGAGTACCTCCGCCTTCCCACCAGGATCAGGCCCCAGACCTTTTTAGAGGTGCACACCTGCTCCAGTGAGATGTAGGAACCCTCAACTCCCGAGTTCTCCCCAAGCTTGTTCCATCAGAAACAGGGATTAAATGGCATCCACTTATTAGGAGGACTTAAGGACTCACATCCTTTATGTTACTCAGCTGGTCAAAGTTTGACACGTTAGAAACTGCAGCATTCTTGCAGTCAGCCCTTGCAGACCAGCACAACGTTGTTACTTTTGCTTTCTTATCAAGGACATGCTTTTCACGAACAAATCTCGCTCTCCTTTCTTTATCTCTCAAGGCCAAATAGCTATGTATAAACAGCACTTATTCCATAAATATTTGTAGTTTTCTTCATATGCCACACACAGTTTTCATTTAGATTTTTATAGATATTATAATTCTTTTGTTATTATTATGAATTGTATTACTTTTTCCTAATTCATTATTACTGATGTTGTAGGAAAGTTATGACTTTTTGAATATATATGTTTTAGCAAGCCACTTTACTCTTTTTTCCTTTCATAACTTCTATTGAATTAATCAAGTTTTCCTTATTATGTTTCCCCTCTCCTTCTCTGGTTTAGAAACTGTACATTTTTTTTGTTCTTTTATTGTCATCCTTAAATTTATTTTTTAAAATAAATTTATTTATTTTATTTATTTTAGGCTGCATTGGGTCTTCACTGCTATGCACAGGCTCCCTCCAGCTGTGGCGAGCTGGGGCCCCTCCTCGTGGCAGTGCGCGGGCGTCTCACTACAGTGACCTCTCTCGCTGCAGAGCACGACCTCTAGGCACGCGGGCTTCAGCAGTTGTGGCTCGCGGGCTCTAGAGCACAGGCTCAGTAGTTGCGGTACACGGGCTTAGTTGCTCCACAGCATGTGGGATCTTCCCGGGCCAGGGCTCAAACCTGTGTCCCCTGCATTGGCAGGTGGATTCTTGACCACTGAGCCACCAGGAAGCCCTCCTTAAATTTTTAATGACATAGATGACTTAAGGTTTAATCAATATCTTTGTCCTCTTTTCAAACATATGAAGACCTTAAAATGATTTAACTCCGATCGCCCCTGCCATCTTCTATACTTCTATATTTTTATTATTTAGTGGTTTCATCTTTTTTTTTTTAACATTTTCTTTTGAAATAATTATAGATTCATAGGACGTTGCAAAGACAGTACAGAGTGGTCTCTGTGTTTTCCACCCAGTACCTTCTGAAAGTTACATCTTATACAAATACAGTGCAATATCAAAGCCAGGAAGTTGACATCGGTACAATGTTTATTTATAGTTCTGTGTCATATTATCACGTGTAGGTTTGTTTGACCACTGCTGTAATCAAGACACAGAACTGATCCACCACCATAAAGCTTTCCCTTGTGATATTCCTTTATGGTCTCACCCTCACCCCTGTTCTACCACTGTCTCCAACCCCTGGCAACTACTAATCTGTTCTCCATCTCAATAATTGTATCATTTCAAGAATGTCATATAAATGGAATTGTACCATATGTGACCTTTTGAGATTGGCTCTTTTCACACAGCATAAAGTCCTTGAGATGTATCCAAGTTGTTGAGCTAGTTTCTTCCTTTTTATTGCTAAATAGTGTCACTGATATCACCACTGTTTTGTTTTTATTCCCTCAACATTTGTTATTATTCTGTTATTACTCAGATTTACTGACGTGTTTACTAGTTTCTCTACTTACTGTTCCCTGCACCACTCTACTTCCTTTTGAGTTCCATTTCCTACTTGCTGAAAGTACTGTAACATTTAGTAATTCTTGCAGTGAGTGTTTGTTAGTGCTAAATTCTTCCCATCTCTATTTATCCAAAATTATCATTTTCCCCCTTTACTTTTTAAAAAATGAAGTGTAGTTGATTTACAATATTGTGTTAGTTTCAGTTGTGCAGCAAAGTGATTCAATTATATGTATACATATATGTTTCAGATTCTTTTCCATTGTAGGTTATTACAAGGTATTGAATATAGTTCCCTGTCCTATACAGTAAGTCCTTTTTGTTTATCTATTTTATATATAGTGGTGTGTATCTGCTAATCCCAAACTCCTAATTTATCCCTCCCCCTTCTTTCCCCTTTGGAAACCATAAGTTTGTTTTCTATGTCTGTGAGTCTGTTTCTGTTTTATAAATGAGTTCATTTGTATTATTATTATTATTTTTTGCAGTACATGGGCCTCTCACTGTTGTGGCCTCTCCCGTTGCGGAGCACAGGCTCCGGACGTGCAGGCTCAGTGGCCATGGCTCACGGGCCCAGCCACTCCGCGGCATGTGGGATCTTCCCGGACCGGTGCACGAACCCGTGTCCCCTGCATTGGCAGGCGGACTCTCAACCACTGCGCCACCAGGGAAACCCTGTTTTATTTTTTAGATTCCACATATAAGTGATACATAATATTTGACTTTTTCTGTCTTACTTCATTTAGTATGTTCTCTCGGTCCATCCATGTTGCTGCAAATGGCAATATTTCATTCTTTTTTATGGCTTAGTAATATTTCATTGTATATCTATACCACATCTTCTTTATCCATTCATCTGCCGATGGGCATTTAGGTTGCTTCCATGTCTTGACTATTGTACATAGTGCTGCTAGGAACAGAAGGGTGTGTGTCTTTTCAAATTAGAGTTTTCGTCTTTTCTGGATATATGTCCAGGAGTGGGATTGCTGGATCATATGGTAGCTCCCCCTTTACTTTGAAAGGTGGTTTGGGTGAATAGATATTTCTAGACTCAAAGTTATTTTTTCATGAAACTTTGAAGATATCATACGCTTATCATCTGACTTTTGTTGTTTTTGAGAAGTCTCCTGTCAATCTAATTGTTATTCATCTACAGGTAGTCTTGTCAACCCTCCTCTGCTGCATATCCAACCCCCTGCTCACTCCATAGCCTTTAAGATTTTCCTGTTGCCTTTTGAGGTCCACAGCTTCACCACCATGTTTTTAACTTGTGGATTTATTTTTATTTATCTTATTCTCACTCATCTCAGAAAACCTTTTTATTTTTTTGGCTGTGCCATGTAGCTTGTGGGATCTTAGTTCCTCGACCAGGGATTGAACTTGTCCTGGCCATGAAAGCGCCAAGTCCTAACCACTGGACTGCCAGGGAATTCCCTCAGAACAACTTTTGAAAATAAAGATTCATGACTTTTTTTAAGGCATGGAAAACTCTTAGCCAACATATCTTTAATATTTCCCCCTTCCCTATATTCTTTTTCCAGTCAGGATTATTGAAGAACAATTTACATGCAGTAAAATTTACCTTATGGAGACAATACCGTTGGGTGAATTTTGACGTACGTAGTCATGTTACCATCACTGCAATCGTAGAATATTTCCATCACTCCCAAAAGTTCCAGTTCCCTCATTTCCCATGGTGAATCCCCTATTTTCACCCCAGCCCCTGAAAACCATTCATCTGATTTATGTCTGCAGTTTTGCCTTTTCCAGATCGCCAAGTGAATGGAATCACAGTCTATAACCTTTGTGTCTGGGCTTTTCACTTACGAGATTTGCTGATGTTGTTGCAGGTACTTCCTGCAGGTATTTCCTTCCTTCTTACTCCCCTGTAGTATCTCTTTGTCAGGCTATATACCACTATTTGTTCATGTCTTCACCAGTTAATGGACATTTGCATTATTTCCTGGTTTGGGCAATTAAGAGTAAAGCTGCTATAAATATTCATGTATAGATCTTTGAGGGACCAATGTTTCATTTCTCTTGGGTAAATATTTAGGATTGGAATTGCTGGGTGATATGGTAATTGTATTGCAACTTTACAAGAAACTGTCAAACTGTGTTCTAAAGTGGCTTATAGCACTTTGTATTCCCACCACCACCTGTGTTTAGAGATCTATTTGCTCCATGTTGTCACCAGCATCTTAGTATTGACAGTTTTTTTTAAAAAGATATTCATCATTCTAATAGTGTAGTGGTATTTTAATTAATTAATTTATTTTTGCTGCTTCGTTGCTGTGCATGGATTTTCTCTAGTTGTGGCGATCGGGGGCTACTCTTCGTCGTGGTGCGCAGGCTTCTCATTGCGGTGGCTTCTCTTGTTGCAGAGCATGGACTCTAGGCACACGGGCTCAGTAGTTGTGGCTCATGGGCTCTAGAGCGCAGGCTCAGTAGTTGTGGTGCACAGGCTTAGTTGCTCCGCAGCATGTGGGATCTTCCCGGACCAGGACTCCAACCTGTGTTCCCTGCATTGGCAGGCAGACTCTCAACCACTGCACCACCAAGGAAGTCCCTGTAGTGGTATTTTAATTTGTATTTCCCTAATAACCAATTACCAATATAGCAAGCATCTTTTCATGTTCCTATTTTGCCATCTATATATCTTCTTTGGTGAAGTGTTTGTGCAAATCCTTTGCTCAGTTTTAAAATTAAGCTTTTAAAGTTATTGTGTGTATTTTAAGAGTTCTTTAAATATTCTGAATGTAAGTCCTTTATCTGATATGTGTTTTGCAACTATTTTCTCCCAGTCTGTGGCTTGTCTTTTCTTTTTTTTGAGTCAGACATTTTAAGTTTTGATGAAGTTTATTTTTCTTTCATAGTCTATACTTTTTATGCCCCATGTAAGAAATCTTATCCCTCTCATGATCACAAAGATTTTTTTCTTAGGATTTTTCCAGAAGTTTTATAGTTCAGATTTTATACTTAGGTCTGTGACCTAACTTTTCACATATGTTATAAGGTAAGTATTGAAGTTCCCTTCCTCACTTCCCACAAATGTTGATATTTTGTGCTTTCATTTCCATTTAGTTCAAAACACTTTATAATTTCCATGATTTCTTCTTTGAGCCATAGATTATTTTAGAATTGTCTCATTTAGTTTTCACATATTTGGGGGATTTCCCAGAGATCTTTCTGTTATGGGTTTCTAATTTAATTCTTTTATGGTCAGAGAACCCATTTTGTATGACATGAATATTTTATGTTTATTGAATCTTCTTTCATGGCTCAGAATATGAACTATTTTGATAAGTGTTTCATGTACACTTAAAAAGAATGTCGTCTTGCTATTTTTGCCAGAGCATTCTGTAAATGTCAATTACATCAAGTTGATTTATATTGTTGTTCAGATCTTCTGTATAGTTACTGATTTTCTCTTTGTTCTATAAATTATTTAGATCAGTTTTGAAATAAATTCTAATTTAGCATTTATCTATATTGCCTTATAATTCAGTCAGTTTTTGCTTCATGAATTTCAAAGATCAGTTATTGGGTACAAAATATTTAGGATTGTTTTCTACTCTTCATGAATTGACCCCTTTATCATTGGAAATGATTTTATTTATCCTTGGTGATATTCTTTGCTTTGAAATCTACTTTGTCTGATTTTAATATACCTTCCCCAGATTTCTCTTGGTTAGTGTTAGCATCCTTTTCTTTTACTTATTTGTGTCTTTATATTTGAAGTGCTTTTCCTGTAGGTAGCAAACAGTTGAATCTTGATTTTTTTAATCCAGTCTGATAGTCGGTGACTTTCAATTGGGGTATCCAGGCAATTTACATTTAATGTGGTTACTAATATAATTAAGTTTAAACGTATAATCTTGCTATTTCTTTTCTCTTTGTCTCATGTATTCTTTGTTCCCTTTTTTCTTTTCTTCTGCCTTCTTTTGGATTAATTAAATTTTTTTGTGATTCCATTTTGTCTCCTTTGTTGGCTTATCATACATAACCCTTTCTTTGGTTATTTCAAGGAGTGCTTTAGGGTTTATAGTACGTATATTTAACTTATTACAGTCTATTTTTTTTTGAAGATTTTTTTTGATGGGGACCATTTTTTAAAGTCTTTATTGCACTTGTTAAACTATTGAACTTGTTACAATATTGCTTCTGTTTGATGTTTTGGGTTTTTTTTTTTTTGTCTTAACCACTGGACCGCCAGGGAATTCCCTACAGTCTACTTTCAAGTGATATTATACCACTTTACATATGAGAACTTTACAGTAGTATGCAGTAGTTCCCCCCTTATCCATGGTTCTGCTTTCTGTGGTCTCAGTTACCTCTGGTCAATGAATGTCTGAAAGTATTAAATGGAAAATTCCAGAAACAAACAATTCATAAGTTTTAAATTGCACACCATTCTGAGTAGCATGATGAATCTTGTGCTGTCCTGCTCCATCCCATGCAGGATATGAATCATCCCTTTGTCCAGTGTAATCATATGGTATATTCTACCTGCCCCTTAGTCACTTAGTAGCCGCCTTGGTTATCAGATTGACTGTTGCGTTATCACAGAGACTGTATTTGAGTAACCCTTATTTTATTTAATAATGGCTCCAAAGTGCAAGAGGAGTGATGCTGGCAATTCAGATATTTCCTTACTGTTCCTAATTTATAAATTAAACTTTTTTCATGAGTATGTATGTACCATAGGAAAAACATATATAGGATTAGATATTATCTGCAGTTTCAAGTATCCACTGGGGGTACCATCTCTGCTGATAGGGGGACCACTGTACTTCCATTTCTGTCCTCCTAACCCTTGTGCTATGGTGTCATACATTTTATTTTTACATATGATATAAACTCCATTCTACGTTGTCATATTTTTTATAGCCAATTATGCTTTTTTAAAAAACAGCTTTATTTAGGTATAATTTGCCCATTGTAAATGTACAATTTAATGATTCTTAGCACATTTATAGAAGCGTGCAATCATCACCATAATCCATTTCTACCACCCTACAAAGTTCCCTCATGCCCATTTGCAGTTAATCCACATTTGCAACTTCAGCCCTAGGCAACAACTAATCTGCTTTCTCTCTCCCCAAATTACATACTCTGGAATTTTACAGCATGTAGTCTTTTGTGTCTAGTTTCTTTCCCTTAGCATAATGCTCTTGAGATCCATTCATACTGTTGCATGGATTATTAGATTATATACTTTTATTGCTGAGTAATATTCCATTGTATGGATGTACATAGTTTGTCTTTTCATTTGCACATTGAAGAACATTTAGGTTGTTTCAGTTTTAGGCTATCCCAAATAAAGCTGCTTTGGACATTCATGTTCAGATTTTTGTATGAACAGAAGTTTCATTTCTCTAGGATAAATACCCAGGAGTGCGATTGCTCAATTGTATGTTAAAGTATGCTTAATTGTACAAGAAACCATCATACTTTTTTCCAGAGAGGTTCCCCCATTTTACATTCCAACTAGCCATATATGAGAGGTCCAGTTGCTCCACATCCTTTCTAACACTTGGTATTGCCAGCCTTAATTTTAGCCAGTGTGCAGTGGTATCTCATTCTACCTTTAATTTATATTTCTCTAATGGCTAGAGAGGTTGAACATCTTTTCACATACTTACTTGCTATCTGTATATCCTTTTTATCTTTTGCATAACTCTCAGTCACGAAGACTTTCTCCAATATTTTCTTCTAAAAATTTTATAGTTTTACATTTGTTATATAAATGACCCAAAGATGACTTCTGTGTATTGACCCCTAGGTTGTTTATTTCTTCACTGCAGGCAGAGACTTACTAGCTCAAAAGCCCACTGGTGCCAAACGCAAATTTTTACACATTTAATTATTTTAAAAAATAGCCGAAACAAGGATATTCAGAGGCTGCTTGCTTTGCATACCTTGTGAAACCTCACAGAGTATCTGCTGACCATTAGTAAGATAGAGCTTTGTAGTTATAAGACCCCCAAGAAGGGACTTCCCTGGTGGTCCAGTGGGTAAGTCTCCACGTTCCCAATGCAGTGGGCCGAGGTTCGATCCCTGGTCAGGGAACTAGATCCCACATGCATGCTGCAGCTAAGAGTCCACATGTTGCTACTAAGAAGCCTGCATGCCACAACTATGAGCCCACGTGCCGCAACTAAAAGATCCCACATGATGCAACTAAAGATCCCGCATGCCTCAAAGAAGATCCTGCGTGCCGTGACGAAGACCTGGCGCAGCCAAAATAAATATTTTTTTTTAAAAAGAAAGACCCCAAGGAGCTCTCTAAGAGAGTCTCTACTCTGCAGCTAAGTGACAGCACCTAGACATGTAAGCCTCCTCTCAGATCATCCTCTTTCCCAGGAGTTCCTTTGCCCTCCTCCCATCCTGGGTGGAGGCCCCCCCACTGTGAACTTCTGGATGGTCTCATACTGTGAGGGAGTTTCCCTCTCAGGCAATCCTGTCCAACCCCTGCCCAATAGAGCGTGTGTATTACTGCCTCTCTTGGTCATGTCTTTTTTTATTGATCAGCTCCCAAATCCCTTGAACCCCCTATAATATTTTACATTTAAATCTATGATCCATACTGAGTAATTATTTTTGTGTAAGGTGTGATTTCTTTTTTTTTTTTATTTGCTATGAGTTCCAATTGTTCCAATATCATTTGTTTAAGAGTATCACCTATCCATTGGATTACTTTTACATCTTTATTGAAAATCAGTTGGCCATACTCTTTTGGGTCCATTTCTGGGCTCCATATTATGTTCCATTATTTTTTTCTATTTTGATACCATTGTGAATGGAGTTGTTTTCTTCATTTTTGGATTCTTTATTATCAATATATATAGATACAATTGACATTTGTATGGTGATCTTAGATCCTATGACCTTGCTAAACTTGTTTATTTGTTATTATATTGTGTTACATTATTTTATATTATAATATTAGGTTTTCTTTTTTTTCCCCCCCTGGGATTTTCTATATACAGTATCATGTCAACGGTCAATGAAAACAGTTGTATTTCCTTCTTTCCAATTTGAATGGTTTCAATTTCTTTTCTTCTTTTTTCTTTTTTGGCTTTATTTTGTCATCTAGACCATCCATCATGATGTTCAGTAGATTTATTGAAAGCAGACATTTATGCCTAGCTCCTGATCTTAGGGGAAAATCATTCAGTCTTTACACTTAAGTATGGAACAAGTTGTATATTTTTCATATATTCTCTATCAGGTTGAGGAAGTTCCCTTAGAATCCTCATTTTTTGGGGAGACTTTTATCATGAATGAGTGTTAGATTTTGTCAAGTACATTTTCTTCATTCACTAAGAATATCATGTGCTACCCACCTTGCATTCCTGGGTAAGTCACAGGATAAATACATTCTTGGTGTGATTATATAATTTGTTGATGTGTTGGTGAATTCAGTTCGCTAATAATTATGTTTAAGATTTTTGCATTTATACTAATGGTGGATATTGATTTGTAGTTTTCTTTTGTTGTGATATTTTTGCCTTTGTTATCAGGGTAATTCTGGCCTCTTAGAATTCATTGGGAAGTGCTTCCTTCTCCTTTATATTTTGAAAAAAAATTTGTGAAGAATTGGTAATATTTCTTCTTTAAATATTTGATAATATTTACCAGTGAAACCAATTTGGCCTTGGCTTTTCTTTGTGAGAAGATTGTAATTACTAAGCTACTTTCTTTACTCGCTATAGGTCTATGAGACTTTCTTTTTCTTTTTGAATGAATTTGGAATTTCTTTCTAGGAATTTGTTCATCTCATATAGGTTAGTTATCTAATTTCTTGGCCTAAAGTTGCTCATAATATTATTTTATGGTTCTTTTATTTTCTGCAGAGTGAGTAATTTTGTCCCCTTTTTCAGTCTTGTTTTTTGCTTGTTTTCTTTTTCTCTGTTCTTTTCTTGGTTGGTTAATCTAAAGGTTTGTCACTTTTGTTGATTTTTTCTTTTTAAATTTTATTTACTTATTTATTTATTTTTGGCTACATTGGGTCTTCATTGCTGCATGTGGGCTTTCTCTAGTTGCGGCGACTGGGGACTACTCTTCATTGTGGTGTGTGGGCTTCTCATTGAGGTGGCTTCTCTTGTTGCAGAGCATGGGATCTAAGTGTATGGGCTTCAGTAGTTGTGGCACGTGGGCTCAGTAATTGTGGCTCGCGGGCTCTAGAGTACAGGCTTAGTAGTTGTGGTGCATGGGCTTAGTTGCTCCATGGCATGTGGGATCTTCTCGGACCAGGGCTTGAACCCGTGTCCCCTGCTTTGGCAGGCAGATTCTTAACCACTGTGCTACCAGGGAAGCCCCTGTTGATCTTTTCAAGGAACCAACTTTTGGTTTCTTTGTTTTTCTGTTTCGTATGCCATTTATTTTACTCTTCTTTTTTTAATCTCTTAATTTAGAGGTCAATTATTCATTTGAGATGGTTCTTCTTTTCTGATATAGGCATGTAATGCTGGCTCTAACTGCATTTCATAACCCTTACTATATTGTGCTTTTATTTTCATTCAATTCAAAATATTTTCTAATTTCCCTTCTGACTATTTCTTTGAGCCATTAGTAATATAGAAATATGTTATTTAAATTCCAAATAATTGAGTTTTCCCGGATTTCTTTCTTTCTTTTTTTTTTTTTTTTTGCGGTACATGGACCTCTCACTGCTGTGGCCTCTCCCGTTGCAGAGCACAGGCTCCGGACGCGCAGGCTCAGTGGCCATGGCTCACAGGCCCAGCCGCTCCGCGGCATGTGGGATCCTCCCAGACCAGAGTACAAACCCGTGTCCCCTGCACCGGCAGGCGGACTCCCAACCACTGTGCCGCCAGGGAAGCCCCTGGATTTCTTTCTGTTGTTGATTTCTAATTTAGTTCCATTGTGGTTAGGGAACATACTTTGTAGGATTACAGTTCATTTAAGTTTATTGCGGCTTGCTTTGTGGCCTAACATATAGCCTATCCTGGAGAATGTTTTGCGTGTGCTTGAAAAGAATGTGCATTCCTCAGTAATTGCATGGTGCATTCTAAATATGTTAAGTTGGTTGATAATGTTGTTCAAGTCCTTTCATATCCTTGTTGAATTTCTGTATATTTGTTCTATTGATTATTGAGGGTGATTTATTGAAATATCCAACTCTTATTGTTGATTTGTCTATTTTTCCTTCAGTTCTGTCATTTTTGATTCATATGTTTTGAGACTTCATTATTAGTTACATATACATTTATAGTTATTATATCTTTATGATATATATTGACCCTTTTATCATTATGAGATATTCCTCTCTTAGTTACTATTTCTTGTTTTGAAGTTTATTTTCTCATAGATTAATATAGTCACTCTACCTTGATTATTGTTACTGTTAGCTTTGTAAATCTTTTTCCATCCCTTTAGTTCCTGCCTATTTGTGTCTGAATTTAAGGTGTTTTCCATAGACAGCATGTAGTTGGCTCTTGCTCTTTTTGCCTCCAATGTGATAATCTCTGCATTTTGATTGGGGGCATTCAAACTATTCATGTTAATATAATTATTTACATGGTTGGATTTGCATTGGTCATTTTTCTATCTGTTTTCTGTGTCTTCCTCCTATATATAAATGTTTCTTTTTAAATTCCTCTGTTGATTTTTTTTACTATATTTTTAGTTATTTTCTTAGTGATTACTATAAAGATTATTATATGCATCTCAATTTTTCACAGTTGCTTTCAGATAAATATACTCTCAACTTTCCTAAAATACAGAAACTCTGCTGCAATATGGCTCCATTCCTATCCCCACTTTGTACTACCATGTTATCATATACATTCCATCAATGCATGGTAAAATGCAACAGTACAATATTATAATCACTGCTTTATGCAGTGTAATGTCTTTTAAAACAATTAAGAGAAGACACAATATATGTATAAAATCTTTTATATTGGCCTATTTATTTACCATTTCCAGTGATTTTCATTTCTTCTGTGTATTCAAATAACTGTCTGTTGTCATTTCCTTTTAGCCTAAAAGATGTCTTTTATTATTACTTGTAATATAGGTCTGCTAGCAACAAATTCTCTCAATCTTTGTTTATCTGGGAAAGTCATCGTTTCATAATCATTTTTGAAGGATAGTTTTGCTGGTTATAAAGTTATTGGCTGACAGTCTTTTCTTTCAGTACTTTAAGTGTCATCCCACTGCCTTCTGGCTTCTATTGTTTTTGATGAGAAGTCTGTTGTTAATCTTATTGTGGTTGTTGTGAGGACAACTGCTTTTCAAGTAGCACGGGGCTGTGGCCAGGATGATTCTGCCATCACTGCCAGCCTCCTAGATCTCTGCCTCAAGCACTGCCTCCGAATATGATCTCAGGTTGATGGTGGCTGGAGCTTGGAGAAAATGATACACAAGTGACCAAATAGTGCTTGCATAACTGGGTCCGGGACTGGGATGGATCTGTGTCTCCAGGCCAGTGACAGTACATCTTTGGCTGACTAGACACCTGGCCTTGTCCTGATCTCCCTTGGACTTCATGTCATTTTTCTCTTGCTACTTTCAAGATTTTCTCTTTGTCTTTTGTTTTCTACAATTTGACTATGATGTTTCTGGGTGTGGATCTATTTATTTTCAACATACTTAGAGTTTGTTCAGGTTTCTTGGATGTATATATTAGTGCTTTTATAAATTTTGAGAAGTGTTCAAGCATTATTTCTTCAAAAAATCTTATGTCTCCTTCTCTCTCTTGTTACATGTATGCTGGTGTGCTTGATGTTTCCCCATAGATTTCTGAGTCTATTTATTTTTTTAAAATCTTTTTCCTTAATTTTTCAGACTGGATAATTTCTATTGCTCTATCTTCAAGTTCACAGATTCTTTCTTCTGCAGTCTATGGGTTTGGACAACTATATAATGACATGTTTCCATCATTACAGTATCATACAAAGTATTTTCTCTGTCCTAAATAACCTCTGTGCTCCACCTATTCATTCCTCCCCCCTCCCCTAGTCCCTCGCAACCACTGATGTTTTTCTTGTTTTGTTTTGTTGTTTTGTTTTGTTTTGTTTTTTCAGTATGCGGGCCTCTCACTGCTGTGGCCTCTCCCGTTGTGGAGCACAGGCTCCGGACACGCAGGCTCAGCGGCCATGGCTCACGGGCCCAGCCGCTCCGCGGCATGTGGGATCTTCCCGGACCAGGGCACAAACCCGTGTCCCCTGCATCGGCAGGCGGACTCTCAACCACTGCACCACCAGGGAAGCCCAACCACTGATGTTTTTATTGTCTCAATAGTCTTGCCTTTTCCAGAAACTCATATTGTTGGAATCATACAGCATGTAGTCTTTTCAGTTTGACTTTTTTCACTTAGTTATAACACTTAAGTTTCCTCCTTTTCTTTTCATGCCTTAATAGTTCATTTGTTTTCAGTGCTGAATAATATTCCATTGTCTGAATGCATCACAGTTTATTTATCCATTTACATATGGAAGGATTTCTCGGTTGATTCCAAGTTTTGACAATTATGAATAAAGCTGCTAGAAACATCCATGTGTGGGTTTTTTTTTGTGGACATGTCTCAACTCCTTTGTGTAAATATCAAGGAGTGCAGTTGCTGGACCATGTGGTAAGAGTACGTTTAGTTTTGTGAGAAGCTGCCAAACCGTCTTCCAACGTGGCTGTACCGTTTTGCATTCTTACCAGCAATGAATGAGAGTTCCCCTTGCTCCACATCTTCACCAGCATTTGGTGTTGTCAGTGTTCCAGATTTTGGCCATTCTAATAGGTGTGTCATGGTACGTCATTGTTTTAATTTTCATTTTCCTAATAACATAAGATGTGGAGCATCTTTTCATGTGCTTATTTGCCATCTGTATATCTTCTTTGGTGGGGTATCTGTTGAGGTCTTTGGCCCATTTTTGAATTGGATTATTTGTTTTCTGGCTAAAAGAATTTAACCCAAATAAGGAGGAAAGAGAATCTTCCCTAAGCAAGTAATAACTTGAAAGAAGAAACTTGAATGATGAGTCAGAGTTGGAGAGGTTAAGAGATAGGAAGTGGGAGGAAAAAGATTTATAGACAAAGGGGAAAATTATATGCCAGCACAAGGATTTAAGAAATAGGTGTCACATTTGAGGAAGCCTGGAGGAGAATCAAGCAAAGGGGAGAATGCTGCCTAAAGTATGCAGGATCATGGGTTCTATAAGGTTACTTGAGATTTGAGATATTTTCCTAGAAGAAGAGCCAAAATGAAAAGTTTTAAAGAGTTGTAGGTGGTGGGTTTGGGTAAGCAACGTGATCATCTTTCTATTTTACAAAGATCTCTCTGGTTGCAAAGTGGTGAATGGATTTAGTTGGGACACAAGATGGGTTGCTAGGAAGCCAGATTGGAGGCTACTATACGAGCCTGGTTGAAAGATAATTGTGGCTTGGACGATGGTGACCATAGTGTGGATGGAGAGAGATATACAGATATGAGATGTGCTTAACATGCTGAATCAAGAGGACTAAGTTTTTGAGGTATGCAAGAGAGGGAGAGAAAGTAGTCAAAAATAACCTTTAGATTTCTGGCTTGAGCATCAGAATAGATAATGGTGCCACTTATTGAGGTGGGGAACAATGGCACAGGGACATGTTTGGGAGAGGAAGAGAGAAAAGTTATGTGGTCAAGTCTAGCCATATCCAGGAAATATAATATATGGATTTGGAGCTTGTGGGAAGGGACTGAGTTAGAGATACAGATTTGGGAGTTGTTGGCATACCCCTGGTAATGGAAGCTTGGGGAGAAGATGGGGTTGCACACACAAACTGTGTAGATGGAGTCAAGAAGAAAGACAGAGCCTGTAAGATTGCCTGACATTAGGATGATTCCAGGAAAGGAGAATGAATAAAAATGCTGAGGAAAGATGGGAGGGAAACCAGGGAAGTTTGGCACCCTGGAAACCAAGGAAAAGGATATTTCTCAAAAAGAGTAGTCAGTGGTATCAAATGTGGCTGGCAGATCAAGGAAGATGAGGACTGAAAATTGTTCTTTGGATTAGTCACAAGAAGGAATCAATTTTTCTTGGTAAGAGGAGTTTCAGTGGAATAGGTGGAATAATGAACTGGTTGAGGACTAAGCTAGTGGTAAAGAAATTAAGGTCATGAGCTTTGAGTCAAGAAGTTTGGGGGCTTCCCTGGTGGCGCAGTGTTTGGGAGTCCGCCTGCCAATGCAGGAGACACGGGTTCGTGCCCCGGTCTGGGAGGATCCCACATGCTGCGGAGCAGCTGGGCCCGTGAGCCATGACCACTGAACCTGCGGGTCCGGAGCCTGTGCTCCGCAATGGGAGGGGCCCCAGCAGTGAGAGGCCTGCGTAATGCAAAGAAGTTTGGCTCTTATGCTGACTTCTGGGTTGCCTAATCCAAAGGCCACTTTCCAGTCTTTTTTTTTTTTTTGAACCTGTGACCATTATGTGTTTTGGTGAGGATGTTCATTTGTCAGTTTTGCCTGAAATATCTCATTCTCAAAAGTTTAAAAATGCTTAGTTTGTATAGATTTTCTCTTATACTTTTGAGTATTGCTTTGCTGTATTTGCTCTTTTTCTGCAGAAAGATCCACTCATTAGTGAAATTTTTCTAATGTGTCCAATTTATCTGCCACCTCCTCTAATATGTTCATTTTCATTCAATATTGCTTTAATAGTTGATTTAAAAAAATTCTGTTAGTGTTTCTCAAATTTGTTCTATGCAGCATTTAATCAAGTTTGGGCAGCATTGTTTTTACCATGTCCCATACAAATGTTTTTTTAATTAAAAATGTTTATATCAGTTGGTGTTTTATATCAGTTTGTTTTTATTTAATAAAAATATTTCCCTTGTATCCTACTGAACATAAGCAGTGGATGTTTTATGAATCATTCTTTTATTTCATGAAGTTTAGTAGAATATCATTTATCCAAGAGTCTAAATATAAGTATATGATGGAATTATTACATACTTGTTATATCCTTATTTTTGAAAAGAAAAAACATTGCCCACTTTTAAAAATCATTTATTATAGAAATTGAAGAATGATTTCCTGAAGTGAATGATACGTGGTGATGCTGAGTTCCAGGAAGCTGGATCTGTGATGGTGAGAGTTGAAATGGATGGGTGAAGAATGCCTTTATCTGATGCTATTTTATACTGTGAAAAGCTCATAAATTTCATGGGACAAATATCATTTATTACTGAGGAGAAGATGGCTCAGATGTAGAGGCTGAAACAGAAACCTGAACGAGAACAGCAGAGGAAGGAAAAGCAGATGATGGATCTTTTCATCAGTGCTGTGGCACCGTTCCATTCTCGGTTTCTGTGCTGCTGTTACATCCAACCCTGTTGATAAGGGACCCTAGTCACATCCCTCTCTTCAGATCAAGAAGGATTTCCTGGGAAATAAAAACTTCATTTCAAAAAGTAATTTATCATTTTTATAAATGTGTCATTTTTAAAGGAAATGAGGGTAAAGCAAATTCTATGTGTTTGAATTGATAAGTAAAATCTAGTTGCTGTATTCCCATTATGAAATATTAGTTATATGTTATTTTTTCATTTTCAAGTTAATCCAGATGTTTTTCATTGGTGCAAAATGATGGCTTAATATTTAGCATTCTTCAGTTAGGTTGCATGATACATTTATATTAGATAAAACTCTACTAGGATATATAAAACTTTAAAACTAATTTATTTTTTACTCTGCCATAGGTACCACATAATATTTAGATATCTTAGCTTGTTTGAAGCTAAGATATCTAAATCTGGAAATACTACATTGTTCTGTAAGAGGTCAAATCATGCACATTCTGGTGAAATGATCTTCCATTGGAAAACTGTTTTACAGGAAACTCTTCTTTGAACCTTACTTAGAACTTTACACCTTTCTCTTGAACTTCAGAACATTTTATGATCTCTCTTGATTTCTTATCATAGCATCCCCACGTGGACTCGCCATTTCTGGCGTGTAAGGAAAAGGAAGAGCGATTGCTGGCTGCCACTATAGCTGGCACCACTGGTCAACATTCAGAAACTGTCAGACAAGTAATTTCATCATCTTGGTGTCCAATATTTTCTTCCCACAGCACAGCTTTGAAGCAAGAGAGGAGAGTCAACATAGATGGTTTCATGCTTGCAGAGTTGGAAGCATAAAAATGGAAAGGGACGGCAGGATGAAACCACACGAAGGTGCTCTCAAGCACGTAGGCTCAATATATCCCTAAAGGAGTTTATTATGTCAGCTACAGAAACTCCTGTCAACGTGCACCACACTGTCTCCCCTACCTCTCTCTTTTATTTGCATTTCCATTCTTTATCTGGTCCACAGTCTCAAGTGTTTTTCTAATGGAGATGTGATTTTTTAATAAAACTGAGATGTCTGTCTAATTCTGATTCAGTAATTCTCTTTCAGTCATCACAACAGTACAGTCTAAATCATCCCATACTTTCATCACCATATATGGAACCTCATACAAGGTTTCCAGGTGTGATATTTAACCAGACCCAAATGTCTTCCTATTTAAGGTATTATTTTTCAGTCTTGATCCTTATGACCCATCAGACTCTACATGGGTTTTTATTTCCCATCTACTCCTTCTTGAACATACAGTAGCATATGAATATCCAGTGTTGGGCAGCAATTAGTACTGTTTCTAATCCTCAGGATGCTGGTTGATAACCTTTCCCGTACCTGAGGTTGGCGGTGGCTTTGTTTCATGTGTCTAGCTGTTACTGGTGCATAGGAAATGTTTAATGAAATTTCCCAAACATCCAAACAATCTAGGCAAGACTAAAGGCTTTTGTAAGTAGAGTTGCATTTCAGGAAATGAAGAACTGTGAGACCAATCAGTTTTTCCAAACTGATTGTGAGATAACTGAGGCCCTGGCTCACAGAAGGGGTGATGGCTAAGGGGAGAGGGTTCCATTTTGGAGCAGTGAAAATGCTCTAATATTGATTGTGGTGTTAGACGCACAACCCTCAATATACTAAAACCATTGAGCCTCGTAAGGCAGAGAAATGCAGGGAGGGTAAACCTAGAGGTAGAGGAGTAAAGTCCATGGCATGTTCTAGGAATGGGAATTACTTCATAATCACTTGTTTTAATTATTATTTTTTAACTTTATTTTTTGCTGATTTCATCAGATTGCTATTCATTCCACTTTTCATTCTGTTTTTCCCCTTGTTAATTTGGGTATTTGATCAAACGTTTCTGTTTCATTCTGTTCCCTTTTGCTGTGCTCATAAGACATCTATATATTATGATTTGCAAATAAGTTTCCAACTCTCTACTCAAGAAAGGCATACTGTTCCTCCAACATGGTATTCTGCTCCCTGTGCGTCCCAAGCCCAAGGGTAACGTTCCACTCTTCCTGGGATCGGTCACTTACAATCTCTGCCTCAAGGTTCTGTGATGCTGGCCGCACGGGTCTTCCCCAGCTCAGAGGGGGGAAACTCTATAGACTCTCTGCCTATTGGAACCCATTCCCTCCCACCTCCAGTCTGTCCATGTGAGAAGCTGACCATCTCAAGAGAGGAACCAGGAAGGAGTGAGAAGGGCAGACAGGTGTGGAATACTTCCAAAGACCTGAAAGATGCACTCTGCTCCGGAAAATGACTATCAGATTAGGTGTGAGCTAAAGACCTGTAAAAAATTTAGGAAAAAATATTTAAAAGGATTCTGCTCTCAGAGTGTGTCACAATTGTCTTTAAATTCTCACTCCATTGTAAAGAAACCGAGACTGAAAACCAGAGAGGAGGCATATGGGTGTGGTTTATGCAGGAAAGATAACACAGGAGTCATATCCTGTGCTGGCCAATACCACACACAGGTGTTGTGCCTTCAGCCACATGTGGCTGGTGACGACTGCATTAGGACAGCTATAGAACATTTTCAGCATCACAGAGAGTTCCACTGGACAGCACTGCAAGCAGGTGTCCCCGCTCACAGAAAAGTCCTTGCCTCCCCATTACAGACATCAGTTAACCGGCATGCACATGTACATTGTATATATTTAACATATGCATTGTTTAATGGCATACTTTTTTAACTGGCTAAGACTTTTAAGCAATCAATGGTTCGTCTCCCAATCTCACCGGAGAATAACATTCTACTGTGGTTATATAAGTTGTTATGTGCAAAGTGAAACGAATAAATAATGATTCAGAAGACAGGGGAAAAGCTGGAGAATGAACAGTAGGTGGAGCCTCTGTTTTCTTTACAGAAAAAAATAAGTAAAGGACTTTTTATTTACTTAGAGAGCACTAGTTTTTAGGATGGACTTCGCTGAGGATATGTGATTCAGTACTTTCCCCCATGATTCTGGAGGTGAAGGCGCTTGTAGTACTATTAGTCAGTTGGCTAGCAGATTGCATTAGTCTGCCTGTCCTGGACAGCCCTGGTCTGTGGCCCAGCTAATCACTCCGGGAAGCCCTCTCAGGACCACCCAGCAGACTGTACTTTCTATGTCAGACTTACTCGTGTTTCTCTTTAACTTGTAATTTTCTTCCCCTACTGTAAGTTCCATGAGGGCAGGGACCATGCTTGGTTTTGCTCCTCACTGTATCCTTGGTACCTAGCACATAAAAGGACATCATTAATTATTAGTTGAATGGAAGATTATATCAACAAAAAAGGTTTAAGAGCCTGGTGATCACAGGTGTGCATCAAGGGGCGCTTATTCCTTCAAGGAATGAGAGGTTGGTCCCTCCACCCCCGGAGACAAGAGCATATTTCATTCACACTTACGCCTTGGCGCCCCACATGTCACCAGATTTTACAACTCATTTACGATAGTGTCTGGCTCATAAATAACCAGGCAAGTTAAGGCTAAAGAAAAAAAAAAAACAGTTGAAGAATTAATTGCTTGTTTTAAAAAACTCATTTCACAATGCATTTTCTTTCTTCTTACCAAAGAGACAGGAAGCTCAATGTGTATGAATCTTTAATGTTACGCGTCCCCCTTTGAAATGAGGACAAGTTCTTAAACGTCTCTGTTAAGCAATCTCTTTGTGCAAGTTTATGATGTATTGGGAATAGAGTGTGCTCATTTAAGTGGGATGCACAGGGAAAAAAGAACACTGCAAAAGAAAAAAACAAACCTTAATTTTACTTAATCTCAAATCATGACTGATAATTACACAAGAAAGAATAAGGATCTTCAAAAATATAAGCAGTCTTTTATATTTCTATTGACAACTTGATTGTGTACCCTAGCAATCAGAAAGAGGTGTTAAAGTTCATTTTCAAGGACTTGAAATAAAAAGGCAAATAGCAAAGTATGTGCCAAAACAGGCCACTTGTGAGTAACTTCTTACCCCAGGACTCAATGACTTTGTGAGAGATATCAATAAGGGAACTTCGTACATGAATGAGCTGAAGGAAGTATCTTGATGTTTAGAACTGATAGGATTTCAAAACAGGAAAGTCTTCAAAGCAGATGCATTTTTTTAAAAAAAGAACGAAATAGTTCTTCCCAAGGCAACATTCATACTCTAGAGATAGCTGAGCAATCCCCCTGTTGAACTTTCCTTTTGTTCTGAAAACTTTCATGGTGACTTGGGTGCCATTTTCTCACCCTGTTCTTGAGTAGATGTGGTGCCCTGAGTTTCAGTCCCTAAATAAAAGTCTATATTTGTAAATTCTCCACCTTGAGAATGAAATATACATCTAAATCACAAGAAGGAATGGTTATGGCAGCTTTGCATTATTCTAATTTGTGGAGACAAAGGAATCCTTTAAGCACCAACTACGTAGGATTCCTCTACAAAACCCTTGTCATTCCCTTATAGACTGACTCCTTTCTGGAATCTTGGGCCACCTGAAAGACTCAAAGCTGTGTAAATGCAACACACTAGTTGTTGGAAACAGAATAGCTTCTTGTCTTCTTACTGTTGGGTTGTGAGCATTTATAAATGTGGCCACCTGAAAGCAGATGGGGAGTGGAAACAAAAATTGTAGGGTAGCAGTTGTGCCTTTTGGCTTCATGTAGGACTGAGCTCTTCTGTTCCAATGCCTTTTCTTTCTTTTAAAGAAATCTTTTAAAAAATCGAAGTATAGTTGCTGTACAATATTATATAAGTTTCAGGTATACAATATAGTGGTTCACAATTTTTAAAGGTTATGCCCCACTTAAAGTTATTATAAAATACTGGCTATATTCCCTGTGTTGTACAATATAAGCTTGTAGCTTATTTTACACCTAATAGTTTGTATCTCTTCATTCACCACCCCTATGTTGCCCCTCCCCCCTTCCCTCTCTCCAGTGGTAACCACTGGTTTGTTCTCTATATCTGTGAGTCTGCTTCTTTTTTGTTATATTCACTAGTTTGTTGTATTCTTTAGAGTCCACATATAAGTTATATCATATAGTATTTTTCTTTCTCTGTCTGATTTATTTCACTTAACATAATGCCATCTAAGTCCATCCATGTTTCTACAATGGCATTATTTCATTCTCTTTGATGGCTGTGTAATATTCCCTTGTGTATATGTGCCACATCTTCTTTATCCATTCAGCTGTTGATGGACACATAGGTCGCTTCCATGTCTTGCCACGCCTTTTCTTGACTTTCTTCTCCATCTTGGCATTGACTTGTTTCCTTAGACACAGCAGATGTGCAACTTCATCCCCCTTACTATTGGAGAAGAGCCTGTGTAGGTGTGTTGGAGTTTCTTCCATTGGCCATTCTTTTGCATCCTCAAGGAGAATTACTTTGAGACCTTGGTCAAGGGGCATCATTCCTGAGGAGAGGAGTGATTATATGGTAACTTTGGTCCATCTCACAGGTTGCCTTCTCGAGGACGGTTTCCTTCTTCCTTTCCCTTGTCGTGTGGTTAACCATTCTCTTTTGTGTGCCTTCACTGTACTCCATGAGATTTCTCTCCTGGCACCCAGCACCCCTGGCTGCATTAACTGTCTACTTTCCTGATCCCCTCACCCTGACACATACTTGATTTTGAGCTTCCTGAGAAGAGTGAAAATAGCATTAAGAAATATCATTATTACTGCCATCATCATCTCTAACATTTATAGATTACTGACTATGTACCAAAGCCTGTGTTAAGTACCTTGTATCATTTTCTCATTTAACTTTTACAATACTTTTACAGAAGAGTAAATTGAGGCTCAGGAAGGGTGAGTGACTTGCACAAATTGGTAAGTGGCAGAGACAGGATTGGAACCAAGATATATCTGAATTGGGGACCTGTGTTCTTCACCATGATGCTCTGCTTCCTCATGATTTATTCATTCTTGGATCTCCAGTCACTAGTGAAGGTCATAGCTCACTGTAGTCCTTGGCCAACTTTTATGAAACAGATGAATGAATGAGAGTGTGGAGAATTGAATGGAGCAGCCCAGGAAAATGACTCAACAGAAGCAGGGCTGCTCTTGGCCAAGTATGGAAGGAGGCCAATGTTTTCCTTGCCCTTATTAGGAGGGATGCCCCCTTCTTATATTCCACTGGGCTACCTTAGTCTTCCCATTTTCCTTTCTAGCCAGGCTTATTTTTATAAAGGGTGGGATCAATTCATTGATGTGGTCAAGATGTGACCCTCCTTCCAGGAGCAATGGCATTGTAATGGGATATCAAATTTTAAAGGTGACCCTGAAAAAAAGAACTTGGCCTTAGACATCCCTGTTAGAAACAAGTTTATAGGGAAGTTTCGTGGGGTTTTATGACCTGCAAAGCTACTCAATTTAGATGTTAAACAGCCTAGCTCTTCCTAATTGTGCCTCACTTCAACTGCGTCCTCTTGACAGAAGGGTTGCCCAGGAGTTGGGCTGGGTATAAGCCCGCAAAAGAGTGAAAGATGAAAAAGTTCATTCAATCATTGGGAATTGCTAGCATACTAAAAATTGGATAAATTAACGTTCAACCAGATGTTTTGGTTCTGGCCAGCAAGACAAAGCCAATTTCTATATTTGAACTGCTTAGGAATCTTTTTTTTCTTTCTTTTCTTTTTTTCTTTTTTTTTTTTTGCTGCACTGTGCAACTTGCGGGATCTTAGTTTCTCAACCAGGGATCGAACCTGCGCCCTCGGCAGTGAAAGTGTGGAGTCCTAAGCACTGGACCACCAGGGAATTCCCTCTTCAGGGATTTCTTGATAGATCGCTTCAGGGACAGCCAGGCTTCACTCAAGTCCATCACAGGAGTCCTAAGACACAGCCAGCACCTCATCCATGTTGGTTTCTTTTGGCAATCTGAAGCTGTTGTGGTTTTTCATAGCACCCAGGAGATAAAAGAGCAAAATGACAAGTGAAAATCATGTTCAGTAGACCAGTGGTTGCCCACCTGAGCCATTTTGCCCCCGCAGAATATTTGGCAATGTTGCGGCATGGTTTTGGTTATTACAGTTGTGGAGAGGTGCTAGCGGTGTTCCATAGGACGCTGACATGATGCTTTAAAGAAAAACAAAACTCACTCAGAAATTAAATGAGGAGGGAAATTAAATATGGAGGGAAGCGAATTTATTGACCGTGTTTGTCTTGATATAACTTGATAGGATCATGAGTCAGTGTGGCAGAAAAAAAAAAATGCTGTTTAGTGAAAAAAAATGAGTGTCAAGTTTCCATCTGTTAGGGAAAGAACAGCATGAATGTTAGAGATGAATGGCTCTTTGATGGGTAAAATACTTCGATGGGGCTGTGTGTCTGAGAAAGGTGAGCCTCTGTCTTGCGTTTTTGCCAACTTCTAGGCAAAGCCGAGGTTCTTGAGGGTGAGAGGACTCAACTGCTTCCACTAGAAAAGTAAGGATTTTGAGTGTTGATGGACAGCCCAAGAAAGAGGGTTTGAGGGACCCAGTACGTGAGAAGAGGGCCTCAGTAATATGGCAACAGGCAGCACCTTAGGGAAAATCATGGCAGTGAGAAATTCCCTGGTGGAGGAGGAAACTGGGGACCTACGAACAAAATGACACCATTTTAAATTGGGTGTTGAGTTTCTCTGGTTGTGAGGAAGTGATTTTGAAGAAACCTCTTCTGTTGTCCTTAAAAGCCTCAGTGAAAGTGAACCACACCCAGTAGCCTTGGATAGTGTTTGGAGAGAGAGGGGAAGAAGCAAGATGAGTGGTAATCAGAAGAAGCAGAACAAAGCTGTGACCAGTAGAAATGTGCTTTGTCCCATTCTCCCCTTCTTCCCATTCACACTCTCCCAGACACTAGAAAAGAAACAGGACTTCTCATGGTACTAAGATGGGGCCTTGAGCCATGTTGTTTGGATAATAAAAGAAAATGTGCCCTCAGCCAGCCAGACAGTACTGGGGGCATCTGGCTTACAGAACTAAGTGAATGAGAAGAATTGTCAAGCAATGGTACAAAGTGGGCCCCGGCTTTTCACGAGTCTCCCTGGGCACGTGTGTCCTGCATAGGTATCTGTGGCTTTCTCAAGGTCACGTACAGCCTGAAGCTTTCCCAAGGGGCAGGAGTCTAATCCTTCTTGCCTGACCTGGCTACATGAAGGAGAGGAAGGGAGATGAGGTAGGAGATGGCTCTAAGATGGTAGAGCCTGGGGTTGCATGGGCTGGAGCCCAGGCTTTTTGCTGGCGTCACTTGCTTCAGAAGATGGATGAATTTTATGTCATCTTCTGAAGTGTGTTCCCCAAACATCTCTTAGTTTTGTTCCCCCATCGCAAAGGTCGTGTCTGCTATGTCTCCCTACAGTTCTGGGAGTTCCCAGCTGCCAGCTGGGAACAAGCACAAGAGGCCGTTGAAAAGGCTGTTTGCCAAAGGTGAAAAGTTGGAGGTGCCAAGGCATTGCTGCAGTCATTTTTCTTGCCCAATATTCATTCTCTTCCATTAGTCAGGAGTACTAATAGTCAGAGTGTCCAAATGACAATAATTCACCTTTCCCCCAATCCTACCAAGACCGTTTAAATGCAGCTGTAGGAATTGTAACGTTTGTGTATTATTGCTGTGGTCTCAGTCCCATAGACTTTTCTTTCTCCTGGAGTTTTGCTCACTAAATCAGCCCTAACACACTTTCATCTTTTCTCTCTCTCTGTCTCTCTGTCTCTCTGTCTCTCTGTCTCTCGACTTTCTCCTAAATCTTGCCCCTAGATATTCGCTTGGTTGGTTCCTCATCATTGCTCGTGTCTTAGTTCAAATGTTACCTCTTTGGAGAGACCTTCATTGCCCCCGGCCAGCCAACCCTCCCCGTTTAGCGTGTTCCTCCCCTGCCTCTCTGCCATTCTGTAGTTTTGTTTGTTTTTGTTTGTTTGCTTGTTTGTTTGTTTAGTAGTATTTATCACTAACTGCATTGGCTTGTTTAGCTGCTCCTTGGTTATTGCCTTTCTCCTTCTACTAGAATACAAGCTCAATGAAGACCAGGGTCTCATCTGACATGTTCACCATTGTATCTGCATTACCCACACTGTGCCCTGCATGTAGTAGTAGGTTCTCAATAAATATTCATTTAGTAAATGGAGAAATGAATGAATAAGTGAAACTACTCTTTTTAACGAATAACTTTATGGTCTTGTCCCAGATCTCATTCTCCTCAATGTCCCTGTTGGTTTTCCACCACATTCAGAATTACTTTTTATCTTTCCATGCATGGGAGGCCCTACCTAATCAAGGGCTGGGCTACTTACCTTTCTATCTCCTACCACTCTTTGCCTTTCTCCACTCATGCCATCTTTTCTTTATTTGAACATGGTAAGCTTATTCTTTTTTTTTTTCATGCATTTAACTTTTACTCATACAGGAAACACAGAGAGCAGTTACAAACCAAAAATAAAATGCTATTTGCATTTACTTATGTAGTTACCTTTACTGGAATTCTTTATTTCTTTCATATGGCTTTGGGTTACTGTCTAGTGTACTTTCATTTTAGTCTGAAGAAATCCCTTTAGCATTTCTTGTGGGGAAGATCTACTAGCGATGAACTCCTTCAGCTTTTCTTATCTGAGAATGTGCTAAGCTCATTCTTGATAGTCAAGAGCACAGGCTCAGGACTCAGCTGCATCTGGGTTGGAACCCCAGCTCTGCTTGTTGCTAGCTGTGTGATGCTGGGCAAATTCTTCCCTTCGTCTAACCCTCATTTCCCTCACTTATAAAGTGCAAGTAATGATAGCACCTACCTGATATGTGGTCACTACATGTGGCCGCATACTCAGAGAATTAATGAAGTCTCAGTGAATGTTAACTCTTGTGGACACAGCATGGATTGGGTCAGGGTTGCAGACTTCAGCTGGCAAGGCTTTTTCAGGAACATGAAAAGTTGGTGATAGGTGTGGCTGAGTTCTCTAGTGGGAAGAGTGTGGAGCAAGGAGGTGGACGATCAAAGGTTGTGTGTTGCATCTACAGCGAGATGGAAAAGCCTCAGACAGGAGGCATCAGAAAGGGTGGGAAGCAGATCAGGGCAGCTGTTTGGGAAGCTGGGAGAAGTGGGGTGGCTGCAGAAAATGAGGTCAGAGATATGAGATGGTGGTAGAGCCTGAAGGCCGTGGAGTATCATCCAGGACATCCTGGAATGTCATCCCCAGAGCTTGGGATGTCCTTTGTCCTTAAGTATTTAGGGTCATGGATCCTTAGTGGATTGAATAGTGTCCTCCCAAAATTCATGTCCACCTCAGAATGTGACTTCGTATGGAAATAAGAGTCCTTGTAGATGTAATTAAGGTAAGGATCAAGCCGAGGTCATGCTGCATTAGGGTGAGGCCGAAATCCAACTAGTGTCTCTATAAGAGACAGAAAAGGACACATAGAGACGCAGGGAGGAAGGCCACGTGAAGATGGAGGCAGGGATTTGAATGATGTGACCACAAACAAAGGAACACCAGGAGCCACCAGAAGCTGAAAGAGGCAAGGAAGGAACCTCCGCTAGAGCCTTTGGAGAGAATGTGGTCCTGGGAACATCTTGATTTTGGACTTCTGTCCTCCAAAACTCTGAGACAGCAATTTCTGTCATTTTAAGCCAGGAAGCTTTTAGTCATTTGTTATGACCGCTTTAGGAAACTAATCCAGTCTTTTAGAGAATTGATAAAATCTATGGATCTTTTCTCCAGAAAAAGACATGTATGTACACACGTACAATTTTGCTTTCAGTTTAATGGATGTTCTGAAACTCACCCATGGGGGCCAAGTTTAATGGGGCACCATTAACCCAATTGGGTATGAGTTTCAGAACAGTAATCACGGAAGCAATATTGAGATGAAAAGGAACTAAGGGAGATTTTAAATACTAAAGACTTACAGTGCAATCACTTCCCTTTTCACACTTTTGAAAAATACAGCATTATTTTCTTCTGGAAAATTTTAAATACAAAAGTAAATCAATAAGGTTGCTTATCATGTGTCCCAAAGCAGGATTTTTATTTTTTATTTTTATTTTTTTGCGGTACACGGGCCTCTCACTGTTTTGGCCTCTCCCGTTGCGGAGCACAGGCTCCGCACGTGCAGGCTCAGCGGCCATGGATTTTTATTAAACGAAAAGGAGCAATGATTTTAATTTCTGCAGTGTGCTCGAAAATGATGGTACTGTTGTGAAGAGGAAAAACACACAAGTGTAAATACTGTTTTGTCTCAATTCACTGGAATTAGGTGGAGAGGTGAGGGAGATGTGAGTGGAGTAGTTGAATTTTCTGATTTCTGAGGCCAAAGGTGAGGCTGTGCTGAAAGTTCAATACCTGAGTCGAGGCAGGTGCCTGATGAAATTGGAGGCCGTGACCAAGCAGCCCTGCCCAGAGGCAGGAGAGCGATGCTATCTTGGAGCCGTGGAGAAGGGGCAGCACACTGAGTGGTGCTCTCTCTTTGTATCCCCGCTCTATGGAAGTGACCACTCTGCCTTTCCAAATTTGGGTGAAGAGAAAGATAATACTTCTTGGAAGATTCGCTGTATATTGGGGAAATAGCTTTACTCCACATGCTGGAATATATTTTCTAAATATGAATATGAGAGAGGAAGAGCAATAGGTTCAAATCCAAATTTTGCCTTGTCTGCATTGGGATAAGTCACATATCTAAGCCTCAGTTTCCCTATTACAATAAAACAAGTTATTGTTAGGTTAAATGAGGCAATATCTGCCTGGGGTACATTGTCTGTGGACTACTCAGTAGCCTTCCCCACCCATACATTTTTTATACTTTTTTATTTTTTTGCTAACAGCATCCCAATTTATTTCAGGATAATAGAACCCTGTCTCAGGGAATTCCCAGTCAGGACTTGGTGCTTTCACTGCCATGGCCCTGGTTCAATCCGTGATTGGGGAACTAAGATCCTGCAAGCCACATGGCACAGTCAAAAAAAAAAAAAAAGGAACCCTATCTCAGCCCAGGGGCCTGTGACCTAGATCTGGATAAGCAGATGAAAGGGGCAGTTTCCCAAAGAAGGCCAAGCTTCCAAATAAAAAGTCTCACAGGGATAAAATCTTTGTCCCTTCTTCTTCATTTTGCTTCGAACATTGGATGTGATGTCTGGGGCTGCAGCAGCCATCTTGTAACCACCATGATATAGGCAGTTTGTGAATGATGGCAGAACAGAATGAGAAAGAGCCCAGATCTCTGACAGTATCACTGAGAAATTGAACCACAGGCAGCAACCACGAACTTTTAGGCTTTTTGTTAGAAAAGTTAAATAAATTCCTGTTTTCTGTTGCAGATGAATGGAATCCTAACTGTGAATCCTAAATGTGAAACAGTATGTTCTCATCCCAGTACTTGGCAATAGTGAGTGTCAATAAATGCCAAGAACTTTCCCTTCCCTCCTTTCTTCTGGTTTGGTTTAAGTTGTGCTTTTCCTGTGTCATTTCCCAAGGACCCCATTTCTTTCTTTTGCACATACCTTCATTACACGTTTAATTTTATTCAATAACATCGTATTTGACCGAATGTCACCTATCCACCAAACCTACCTTTCTTCAACATAGTTAAGAATCCAGGGGAAAAAAAACAATTAGTGGTGATTGTGCAGAAAATTAGATGCGAAAAACTTCATTCTCTAAAGGTAGTATGAATCTAAAAGCAGAATCTAAGCAGAGAACCTCACATCTTACTTGTAGCTTATATATTTTTACTTTGGATTCAATTTTTATCAAAACTTGGCTAAATGGTTGGAAGCCTGCTCAAATCAAAAAAGTGATGATAGCATGGGAGGAGACCAAAAAAACTATAAAAAGAAAAGTATGAAGTCAGCATTGTAGTAGCTCGAAGTCATTTCATGTAGCTGCAGTCACCCTGTATGCTTGAAAATCCCCAGGGGGATTTCTGTATCACAGCATAGTGCAAAAGCTGACATACCTAATTATCCAGAGACATATAGAAAAGGTTAATCTGTGTTCCATATATTCTGCCCAAGGCACAGAAATGTTTTAGCTTCTTCTGAAAGATTTCCATTAAAAAAAAATCTTTTGCTTGAAAACAGTAAGCTTCCCATATTTGACACATTTCACTTTAAATATTTGGATATACATGTTATCTTGTTGCCTAGACTTTTTACAGCTTTAGAGATTATCATCCTAAATCCTTAATTTATATCTCTGCTCACACTTCCTACAGAGATAAACCATGAGAGACAGGCAATAAAGTGCTACTGATTTGACTTACCTTTACATGTAGAAGCTGTTGGGTATCATAACTTCATTTAATCTTTCAGCTTTTGAGAGTTTGTGTCAGTCACACTTAGAGGAATTCAAGTGACACCAGTTATGGTTGGGTGGGTGATCTCAGGGTCTCAGGGGCCTTCAGAATGCCTTGTCTATGAGAGAAAAAGCACACTCTTCAGAGCCCCATGTTACAAAGTGTGAACTGGCTAGATAACTGTGCTGCTGTCGTCTTGGCATGGAAGGAGGTGATGGGTTTTCGGTTTGGGTCTCAACCATTCGTGCCCTTTGGTTAAGGGGAAGAACATAGACCCTCCTTCACTCCATCATTAGAATAAGATGGTGAGAGAACAGAACAGGCAAAGCAGACACAGATATAGAACAAAATTCAGGTGAGAAAGCTGCAGCACCACTCAGTCTGGATAAAGACTTAGGGACCCCAGCATGGGAAATGTGGAGCCTCAAACGTGGGAAGAAGATCAGACCAGACCAGAGCAGAATATGTTTCTTCATTTGTCTTGGCTGTCCTGGTTAAGGGAATTCACACTTTGCTTTGGAAGGACAGACAGTCAATTCAGGAACCCTGGATATACTTCCTAGTACCTTGTTTCTAGTGATGGGGGGGATTAATGATGCTGTTCTCATGACAGACCTTGCCATCATTCATTCTCAAAACGTTGTCAACTTAAGAAAACACTAAGTTAAACAACGCTGGGTCTTGTTCATTTTAGATACCTGGACTGAGTGGACCCAAGGTTATGACTTCCAGAGTAGACAGAAATGAGGTGTACAATACTTAACGTCAAGCATTCTTCATCTAGATGTCCATGGATTTACATTCAAGAGAAATGACATGTCGCTGGAAATCCATACAAAATTCTGTGTCTCTCTGTATGTGTGCATTTTCAAGGTCAGGTAATCAATAGCCTTCCATATATTCTCAGAGATCTGTCACCCTAATGGGGTTTAAGCAACACAGCTTTTTAGAATACTCTCAAAAAATTTATTACTTTTCTAATACATAAATAATACATTGTTGAAGTTTTAGAAAATGCATATGAACGAAAGAAAAAAAATACACCCAAAATTACTTATTTAGCTATTCCTCCAGTTGTAGATATTAAAAAATTATGTATGGATATAAATATGTACACACAACTGAAATATACATATATACATATTATTTATACTATATATTCTTAGAATAAAATAATTGGATATAACTGAACTTTTTAATTAATTTTTATTGGAGTATAGTTGCTTTACAATGTTGTGTTAGTTTCTGCTGTACAGCAAAGTGAATCAGTTATACCTATACATATATCCCTCTTTTTTGGATTTCCTTCCCATTTAGGTCACCACAGAGCATTGAGTAGAGTTCAACCAAATTTTTTTTTTTGCTTGCGTTGGGTCTTTGTTGCTGCGTGCAGGGGCTACTCGTTGTTGCGGTGCACAGGCTTCTCTTTGATGTGGTTTCTCTTTTTGCCGAGCACTGGCTCTAGATGCGTGGGCTTCAGTAGTTGTGGCTCATGGGCTCAGTAGTTGTGGCACATGGGCTTAGTTGCTCCGCAACATGTGAGATCTTCCCGGCCCCGGATCGAACCCGTGCCCCCTGAATTGGCAGGTGATTCCTAACCACTGTGCCACCAGGAAAGTCCCTAACCAAATATTTTTAAGTTGTGTTTTGCCTTTTTAAGTCATATATGTCTTTTCTTATAAATATACATTTACATAACCATCCTCAATGACTGTATGGAATTCCATTGTATAAATGTATCATAAATTTATTTAACCATTTGAGATTTTAAAAGATATTTCCCTATTATAAATGATAATGATATGTATCTATATTTTTGCCCACTTATCCAATTATTTTTAAGGATAAACTCCAGGAAGTAGACTTTCTGAGTCACTTTTTAAGTCTTCTAATATTTTGTCCAATTACTTTCCAAAAAATTTACACTCTTAAGAGCAGTGTAAGAGAGTGCTTCTGTCCCTATTCCTCTGCCAACATTGGGCATGATCATATATTTTATATTTGTTAATAAGATTGTTAAAAAAAGGAACCTCAATATTTATTAGCATTTATTTGGTGATAGTGAGGTTAAATATATTTTCTGTGGTTATTTATATCCTTTCTTTTAAGAATGAACTTTTTAAAAATATCCTTGGCCCCTTAAAACATTACTTTTTTAAAAAATACTTTCTTTTCTTTTCTCTCTCTTTTTTTTTTTTCGGCTGCGTTGGGTCTTCGTTGTAGCGCGTGGGCTTCTCTCTAGTTGTGGTGTGCAGGTTTTCTCTCTCTAGTTGTGGCGCGGGCTCCAAGCACATGGGCTCTGTAGTTTGCCACACATGGGCTATCTTGTTGAGGCGCGGGTTCTCTTGTTGAGGCATGGGCTCAGTATTTGTGGCATATGGGCTTAGTTGCCCCATGGCATGTGGGATCTTAGTTCCCCAACCAGAGATGGAGCCCACGTCCCCTGCATTGGGAGGCAGATTCTTTACCACTGGATGATCAGGGAAGTCCCAACATTACTTTTTTCCACTGATAAGAACTTTTTCATATGAATCCTTTGACATATGTGTTGTACATAAATTTTCCCAGTGTGTTGTTGGCTGAATATTTTGTAGAAAAGAAATTTTGACCTGTTATGTAGCCAAAGCTTTAAATTGTTTCATTTAAGTAATGTCCCTCCATGTTACATTTAAATAAACATAAGATTATATAAACATTCATCCATATTTTCCTCTAGAGACTTCATAGTTTCTTGTTTACATTTCATCTTTCTATTTCTATACCACTCAGATTTTCTTTAGGTTGTTCATGGTAACGAATGATCCCTAAATTTTAATGGCTTGTAATCATACATATTTATTTCTCACTCACTTTGCATATTGGCTGTAGGCTAGCTTTGCTACTGGTCTAGGTGTGCTTCGTCCTGGGACCCCACCTGAAGGAGCAGGCTCTATCTCCTGCCAGAGGGACAAAGAGCCATGGTGGAACCACGCAATGGCACATTGAACTTCTACTAGGATGTGGCGTATTCACTGACCAAATCAAGTCACGTGGCCAAGTCTATGCCATGGGATGTGGAAGTATAATCTCATAGGAAGAGCAGTCGACAATTCAGAACTAAGTATAACTTACCATATGTTTATTGGAGGGTGCTAGTGAGGTTATTATTTATTTATTTATCTAAGTACTTAACCAGTTGTTTCAATACCACTTATTAATAGTCTTTATTTTCCATGCTGCTCTGTGATGCTACTCTTATCACATGCCACTTTCTTTTAGATCCTTCTTTTAGTTCCTGGACATTCTGTTGGGCTGTACAGTTAAAGTCACCTAGGGAAAGGTTCATTTTATTTCTCTTTATTTAATAAATGTCTTGAGTATTCTCTGTGTTTATTATTCTAGTTGAATTTTTGAAAACCTGTACCATTTATTTTCAAAAGAAGTCCTACTGAAATTATGGTTGGATACCATTATATGTTTGGATTAATTTGGAGGAGAACTAATTTGTTTGCAATACTAAGTCTTCTCATCCTTGAACAAAGTATGTTATTTTATTTGCCCAAACTATGTTTTACGTTTTCTTAGAGTTTTGTAGGTATGACAAAGTGTGTCTTAAACTTAATTTCAAGAAATTTTATAGTTTTTGATACTTTTATGAAATAATTCCCTCCCATGATATTTTATAAATGATTTTAACTAGTATATAGGAAAGATATTATCTTGGTTCATATTTATTTTCTAATAAAATTAGAACGCTGAACTCATTTACTTATTTAATAATTTTTAGTTTATTCTCTTTGGTTTTTGAAACCAAATAGTTATATGTTTTTTTTCTGAAATTTACATATTATTTCTTTTTCTAACTTACTGCACTGACCCAAAGTTCCAAGACAATACTGAATAATAGTGGTTATTTCAGGAATCATTTTCTTACTCCTGATTTTAGGAGAGGAAATCTTATTGATGTTTATGAACCATTCTTCTAACTCTACTGTTAGGATTGTTTAACCAGACATGTAGTTGGATTTTATCAAAGTGTTTTCTTTTTATACTTAAAGATCCTCACAGAGTTTTTATCTTTGGATCTGTCACCATGGTGAATCAGATTGATGATTTCATATATTGAGCTATCCTGTACGTCTGGAAATAATGCTCACTGGACATGGTGTGATATTCTTGACTATATACTTTTATTTATTTTGTTATAATTTTTAAAATGACTTTTGCTTCCATATTTAATATTGTAATATCTTTAAATTTCCTTTTTGGGGTATTTTTGTTAGATTTTTTATGGTGTCAGAGTTATACTGATTTTAAAAAATTAATTAGAGGGTCCTCCTCTTTTTCTAAATTTCAGAACAGTTTCAAGAGTATAGATAATTTCATAAAAGAACCTCCCCTGTTGGGCTTCCCTGGTGGCGCAGTGGTTGAGAGTCCGCCTGCCGATGCAGGGTTCGTGCCCCGGTCCGGGAAGATCCCACGTGCCACGAAGCGGCTAGGCCCGTGAGCCATGGCTGTTGAGCCTACGCATCTGGAGCCTGTGCTCCGCGACGGGAGAGGCCACAGCAGTGAGAGGCCCGCGTACTGAAAAAAAAAAAAAAAGAACCTCACCTGTAATACTCTCTGGTCCTAAAACATGTTGGGGAAAGCTTTTTTTAAAAAAATTTCTTACATAGTCATTCGTGTTTTTGACATTTGTACTTCTCAAGTCAATTTTAGTGATTTATAATTTCCAACACATTTTCCCACCTAGTTAAGATTTTAAGGTTAATTGCCATAGCATGCACAGCAAAGGAAACTATCAATGAAATGAAAAGGCCACCCACTGAATGGGAGAAGATCTTTGCAAACTCTGTGTCTCATAAGGGGTTAATATTAAAATATTAACAAAGATGTTATACAATTCAACATCAAAAAACAAACAACCCAATTATAAAATGGGCAGAGGACATGAGAAGACATTTTTTAAAAGAAGACATACAGATGGCCAACAGAAACATCAAAAGATGTCACCATCACTAATCATCAGGGAAATGCAAATCAAAGCCACAATGAATATCACCTCATACCTGTCAGAAAAGCTATTATCAAAAAGACAATAAATAACAAGATTTGGTGAGGATGCGGAGAAAAAGGAACTCTAGCACACGGTTCATGGGAATGTTATTTGGTGCAACCACTATGGAAAACAGTATGAGGATTCCTCAAAACATTAAAAACAGAATTATTATATGATCCAGCAATTTGACTTCTGGGTATTCTTCTAAAGAAAACAGAAACACTAGTTTGAAAAGATATAGGCCCCTCTATGTTCATTGCAGCAGTATCTACAATAGCCAAGATATAGAAGCAACCTAAGTCCATCAATAGATGTGGTATATATACACAATGGAATATTACTGAGCCATAAAAAGAATGAAATTCTGCCATTTGCAATAACATGGATGGACCTGGAGGGTATCACACTCAGTGAAATAAGTCAGCCAGAGAAAGACAAGCACCATATGATTTCACTTATATGTGGAAGCTATAAAGCAAAACAAATGAGCAAACGTAACAGAACAGACTCATGGATACAGAGAACAAATATGTGCTTACCAAAGGGGAGGGAGTGGGGAAGAATGGGTGAAATAAGTGAAGGAGATTTAGAGGTACAAATTTTCAGTTAGAAAAAAAAAATGAGTCACGAGGCTGAAATGCACAGCATGGGGAATATAACCAATGATATTGTAATAGCTTTGTATGGTGACATATGGTAACTGCACTTATCATGGTGATCATTTTATAATGTATAGAAATATTGAATCACTGTGTTGTGCACCTGGAACTAACAGTGATGTAGGTCAATTATACCCCAATTAAAACAATATGTAGACACTGGGAGGAAATGAATCAAAATGATAATGATGGTTATCTCTGGGCGGTGGGGATTATGAGTGATCGCTAATTTTTACTTTATGCTTTTATGTATTTCTAATTGTCTTCAATGAAACTGTATTGCTTGTAAAATTAGAAAGAAAACAATAAATGTCATTAAAAATGAAAAAAATTTAATTGACATAGCATCTAAAGTATCTTGTACCATTTAAAATATTTCATCTGCTGTAAATTTAAAATAACTTGGAAACTTTGATTTACAAGATATCTTAGATGGGAACAAAGCCAGAGGAAAGTTGTCAACTCTGTCTGCCACCAACAGATGGCGATAGGAGTCACTTTATATTGTTAATTTCGTTTTAAGAACATATGGACTTTGAAAGTCTTCCAGGGGCAGGAGAGGAATAAAGACGCAGACGTAGAGAATGGACTTGAGGACACGGGGAGGAGTAAGGGTAAGCTGGGATGAAGTGAGAGAGTGGTATGGACTTATATATACTACCAAATGTAAAATGGAGAGCTAGTGGGAAGCAGCCGCAGAGCACAGGGAGATCAGCTCGGGTGCTTTGTGACCACCTAGAGGGGTGGGATGCGGGGGTGGGGGTGGGATAGGGAAGGTGGGAGGGAGACACAAGAGCGAGGAGATATATGTATATGTATAGCTGATTCACTTTGTTATACAGCAGAAATTAACACACCATTGTAAAGCAATTATACTCCAATAAAGATGTTTAAAAAAAAAAAGTCTTCCAGAACCTGATCTCTTCTGGAGACCTTTTTGCCATTCCTAACTTTATGTAATTGTGCCCTGTTTACTCCCTTTTTCCTCTGCTTCCCTCATTTCTTTCTTTCTCATTTCACTCCTCTCTCCCTCCCTCTTTCCCTTCCTTTCCTTCCTCCCTCCCTCCCTCCCTCCCTTCCTTCCTTCCTTTGCTTAGACTTGGAATGTGTTGTTCTTTTCAAAGAATCAGAGTTTAGATTAAGTTTTTGACCGCCATTTATATCTTTAGCTCCTTGTTTTTAGATTCCGTACCTTTTCCCAGTTTTTTTGGAAGTTAAGCGCTTAGTTTATTTATTTTCAATATTACTTAATAAAGAAAGCATTTAACTCCATAAATTCCACTACTGATTAACACCTTGACTCTATTTCATTAGTTTTTTTTTCATTCCATTAGTTTTGATATCATCTATTTTCATTGTGATTAACTTCTAAATAAGCTGTCATTGCAATTTTGACATCTTCTCACACATAATTATGTAGGATAGTTTGTTTTACATTCCAAGAGGGGGAGACTTCAATATCTAACTCCCTATGGTTATGAAGTTGTATAGGGTAGCAAAATTGTCACAACATGAAATGTTCATTGATGAATTAAGCATTTATAAAATCGATCTTGTCTTAATGGTCCTTCCACCGGTAAGACCAGGATCTTTACCTGGCCATCTGGTTGATCATGGTCATTTAGTTGATTATTGGATGTTTTCCTGACACACAAAGCAAACACATTATATTTGATCAAAAAGAGAGCCTGCAGAATTTTTAAGGTTGAAGGTCATGTTGGAGAACTGCTGGAATCACCCAAATTTCTTTGACAAATGAGGATCTGGCAGAATGCAAGTGAAAGAAGAGGAAAATCACAAGATGATGGTGTATAGTGTCAGGGGAGAAACTTCTAAAGAGAAAAGCATTGAAAGGACCCTTGGGAAACTGATAAAAGCTTTGATTTTTTTTTTCAGCAAAATTTTTCTTTCTATTATTCAAACATGAGGGGTGTTGTATCATGAGATCACAAATTTGTCAGAATATGCCAAAATCAATATTTTTTGTTCTTTAATTTCATTAAATATGTAATAAAATAAATTTACCTTGATAATTTTTTGTTTCATTTTTCAAGATAAAATTCCACTCCAACTTTTCTTCAGTGCTTCTTATGAAGTTTTGAACTTCCTTTTAAGGAGATTTACTTTGAAAGGATTAGTCTCAGGATCAATTATCCTCAAGGAATGTCTATTATTAAGAAATAATTCTACTGAATTTGTGCATTTTATTATTATATGTTTTATGTTTATAAATTTTCCATAATTTCCAGGAAAATGTACTCCCTCCTCACCTCATTTTAAAAGTTAAGCTTACTCATTTTGTGAGTTAAATCCTTTATATTTTGTTTATTTTTTGTCTAGTTTATCTTCTAAAAACAATAATGGTATGTTGACATTTCACAGAATTACAGTGTTTGTGTCAGTTTTTCTTTGTATTTCTGAGAGGTTTTTTTTCTTTATATACTTAAATAAAATATCTGTAAGCAACAGAACCACTCAAGAGAGTTACACACTTATTTTAAATTTTAGTAGTAGCTAACATTAAATGTTTCATGCATTTTTTTGTTCCTAAAAGGCTGTGGGAATTGATAAGTATTTGTTGAATACTGCACCCTATCTTCATTTTGAATTATATCCCTTGTTACCATAAAAGGTTCCCTTTTGGCACATTTAGTGTTTTTTCCCAGATTTCGTTTTCATCTAATATTCATTTTTCATTTATACCACATCTTCTTGTAGTCTTTTGTTTTTTAAACACGTTATATCACTTTTATTTTATATTTATATTTTGTGAAAAATGTACAGTTGACCCTTGAAAAATGTCTGTTTGAACTGCGGGGATCCTCTTATAGGTGGATTTTTTTCAATAGTAAAATCTGTGGTACCACAGGATCCCTTGTTGGTTGAATCCAAGGATGCACTATCTCGGATGCGGGGGACTTGCGGATTCAGAGAAACGATGGCTATAGAAGACCAACTCTAAGTCACACGGAGATTTTCCACTGTGTGCAGAAGTTGGACACCCCTAGGCCCCACGTTGTTCAAGGGTCATCTGTAGTTTTTGGCTTAACACGTTTTTGTAGCCTAATTTAAGAGTCTTTGCCTCTCTTTTGGGCCTTTATCCCATTTACTTTTGTCATTATAGTAAATATTACCCCTGTCATCTTCACTCATGTTTCCTGTTTTTTATTCTTCCTTGCTATCTCTATTTTTTGTCTTATGCTCTATGGACTATATCGACTTTGCTTTTATATTTGTCTGTGTTTAGAGGCTAATGTAACATGTAAATTCTCGTAGAGGTTATCTTTAGTGTTTCAGATTTGTTCTGTGATTTTTTTTGTAATTGCAGGGTCAGGAGCAAAGGGGTATCTTTGGACTCCCCAACCCACCATCTCCCATTTGAGGCAAATATTTAATACAGTTTACTTCCTCCTTCTTCACAGGCTTTTAAGTACCTGATATTATTACATTGTTACTTTTACATTCACTTTCAGTTTTAAAAGTAGATTTAAAACAGTTACTTAGACCTCACTGTTTTGACAAATCTCAGTATTTATTGCTGGTTTCTTTATGATAGTTCCATTCCTGAGGCTTTTTAAATTGGAATATATAATTAGGTAATTTTTAAAAAATAGATTTATTTTATTTACTTATTTATTGGCTGCATTGCATCTTCTGTGGCTGTGCGTGGGATTTCTCTAGTTGCCGAGGGCTTCTCATTGCGGTGGCTTCTCTTGTTGCGGAGCACAGGCTCCAGGCACGCAGGCTTCAGTAGTTGTGGCACATGGGCTCAGTAGTTGTGGCGCACGGGCTTAGTTGCTCTGCGGCATGTGGGATCTTCCCGGACCAGGGCTGGAACCCGTGTCCCCTGCATTGGCAGGTGGATGCTTAACCACTGCACCACCAGGGAAGCCCTAGGTAATTTTTTTTTTAAAAGGCATATTTTCTGAGTTCATGTTCATATGAGAATGTTATTGTGCTGTCTTTACATATAAATGACTACTTTCTTGGTATAAAATGCTTAACATTTAAAATTTCTGTAAAGTGTTAAATCTTTAGTGCATCACTGTTTTCTTCCTTTACAGCTTCAGATCTTGCTTCTGTTCTGTTTTTCCTCTTCTTTAGTAGCACTTAAAAAAATTATATCTTTGTTCTCCATCCTCCATCTTCCATGATTATCATATTTTCTCTCTTCATCTCAATTTCTTTGTCTTTTTATTCTAAATTCTGGGAGGTATTCTTAAGTTTGCTGTCCACATCACGTACTATCACTTATTGTCTGTAATGTTGATTTTAATTCTTCTACAACATTTTAAATTTCCTTGAAATCTTTTGTGTCACTCATTTCCCTTTTTATTTTTTTCTTTTGCCTATTAATCTTTATCTTTTCTTAGGATACTCTGATCATCATTTATAGAGCCTATTTTTTTTGTTTTTTTGTCCTTTGAGAATCCCAACAGGAAAACTTTCAGTTTTCTTCTGAATTATGGAGTAGCTCATCTTCAGAGGCAAGTTCTTCCCTGGATCCCTCCTCTTTCCAGGTTTCTTGTTGTTTAGGTGTGCCTTTTCCTCAGATGAATTCACTACTTTCCCTCTTACTTTGTGACAAAGTAGAGTGAAATTACAGGCTTATGGACATCTATATGTTCAGGAAAATGTAATATTTCACTCTTAATGAAAAGAAAAATATTCCTCCTCTTAGTGTGTATTTTTAGATATGCTGTTAATTGAAATCAATATAATAAAGTTTTTCTCCAGAAAAAACCTTGTCTTTAATGGCCTCCTTCAGAGCCCTGCAGAGATAATTTCTGAAAGTGCTTTTATTGTATTTTGTTACAGAACTTTGCTTTAAAAAATAAACTTTATTTCTTAGAATAGTTTTATATTCACAAAAAAATTGCAGAGATAGTACAGAGAGTTCTTATATACTTCTCACCTAATTTCCCCTATTATTAACACTTTACATTGGTATGGTACATTTATCACAATTAGCAACTAATGCTGATACATTACTATTAAGTAAAGGCCATACTTGATTTACATGACCTTAATTTTTACTTATACCATTTTTTTTCTGTTCCAAGATCCCATCCAAGTTACCACATTACGTTTAATCATCATATCTCCTTAGACTCTTCTTGGTTGTGACAGTTTCTCAGACTTTCCTTGTTTTTGATGAGCTTTTGAGGAGTACTGGTTGGATATTTTGTAGAATGTCCCTCAGTTGGGATTTGCCTGATAACTTCCTCTTGATTAGAAGGGGGTCTTTGGTTTTTGAGAAGAAGACTACAGGAGTAGAGTGCCATTTTCGTCACATCATATCAAGGGTACATACTGTCAGCACAACTTATCACTATTTGACCTTGGTCTTGATCACCTGGCTGAGGTTGTGTTTGTCAGGTTTCTCCACTCTAAAATTAGTCTCCCCCACCCCTTTCCATACTGTGCTCTTTGGAAGGAATTCACTATATGCAGCTCACACCTAAGGAGTGGGGTGTTATGCTCCACCTCCTTGAGTGTGGAGTATCTACATAAATTATTTGGAATTCTTCTGCATAGGAAAATTTGTCTCTTCTAACCCATTTATTTATTTATTCAATCATTCATTTATATTAGTATTTGACTCATGAATATTTATTTTATACTTTGGATATGATCCAATACTACTAAATTAATTTTGTTACTCAAATTGTTCCAGCTTTGGCTATTGGAAGCTTTTTCAGTTGGCTTCTTTGACATACTCCCATCACTGTGGGTTTATTTATTCATTTTGAGTACTTCTTTATTTTCTGGTACTATAAGATATTCTAGGTTCATTTTGTATATTTTCTGCCTTAGCCCTAGAATCAGCCATTTCTCTAAAAAGCCCTGGTTCTTTTTACAGGATGATGACTAATTCTAGCTACCTCCCATTACTTCTCTGTAAACTTCCACTACCAAACCTTGCTTTAACTTTTTAAAAAAATTTATTTTATTTAAGTATAGTTGATTTACAATGTTGTGTTAGTTTCTGGTGTACAGCAAAGTGATTCAGTTATACATACATATATGTTCTTTTTCACATTCTTTTCTATTATGGTTTATTACAGGATATTGAATATAGTTCCCTGTGCTAAACAGTAGGACCTTGTTGTTTATCCATTCTATATATAATAATTTTAACCTTGCTTTACTTTTAAAATAACATTTCCTTCAACAAAATGTCCTGATTCTATAAATGTGTCTGTTTATGTGTATGTGTATTGTATGATCATTATGGAACATTTAAAAATTCAACCATGTCTATGGAGAAAACCCAAATATCCTTCTATATTCAATCACTGTTAACATTTTACCACACACACATTGTTACACATTTACACACACACGCACACAGTTTTATGAATAAAACTGTAATCATACTAGATATACTATTTTGTGATCTGCCTTTTCCACTCAACAATGTATAATGAATTTTTCCCCATGTTCGTAACTATTCTTGAAGGTCATGATTTTAATTACCTGAAGAATATTAACCTTTTAGACATGTACATTTTAATCATTTTTGGTATTATAAATGACTATAATAAATACTCTTAAACATATCATTATACAAATACCTAATTTTTTATTTAGAATAATTTGTGGAAGTTCAATTACTTCGGATATGACCATTTTAAGGAGAATGATAAACAATTTCAAATTTCCTTCCAGAAAAGATAGCAACAATTTAGCTTCCTACCAACATTGTACATAAGCTGTTTTCTCTACATTCTTAGCAATACCAAGTATTGGACTAATTTTTAAAAATCATTAATTGATTAATTAAAATGACATCTTGCTGTTCTTTTACATTGAATTTCTTTTATAACAAGTGTGTTTGAATAGTCTTTTCCGAAGTTACTTGCCCATTCATATTTCTTCATTTCTATATTGCCTATTAATTCCCTTGCCTTGCCCATTTTTTTGAGTTAGGTATTTTTATTTTTATTTCAAAATAACATTTTAATATAAAAATCTTTCAAAAACAAAGAAAAATACAAAGAAAAATAATTACCCATGATCTCATCACCCATTCTAAGTTTATTGCTATTATTTCCATTTTGATGTGTCTATTTACACACCAGAAATCAATATTTTACATTTTATAAATGGTTAATTAGAAAAATGGTACTGGACTCCTTGTTTTGTAGCCGCTTATTAATCACTTAATGTTATATCATTAATATTTCCTCAGTCAACACACAATGGTCCTTTTCTACTTAAAAGAAAAGACCTCTTGAGAATTAGTTTCTATCCATCTATGTGCCTTTTCTGTGGCCATCCTTCGTCAGGAAGTCTGACTCCACTCAACAGGCTGATAAGGACCCAAACCTGGACCATCTCTTAAATCGATGACACCATTCTCTGTGTCACAAGGATTTCTATAGGATTAGCATTCACTGACTTCCTGGAATCATGAGCCACTCTGTTCCCTCGAGCTGCTTCTGCTGCTACCCTGCTGCCTTGGGGGCACGGCATAAGGACGGATGGCTACTCTCTGCTTTATCAGTACATTCCAATCATACATACAGGCTTGACTCTGAATTCCCCATAGCATAACTAAGATAGTGCTGCAACATTTCACAAAACTGAAGACTTTGAGATAAGAGACATTGAACACAGAGAAAGTTAAGATTAATTATTGGGCTATTCTCAAAGACCACAGATCCGAGTTCCTCCACCTGAGTCCCCATCTGGCACTGCCAAGGCCACTTCCTAAACTGGGTAATTCTGGTTGAGGTCCATCTCATTCTCATTTTCTCCAATGGCTTCCTCTACTGGCTTTCTTTTTCATGGAGCCTCAGGTTCCCTCCCCACTGCAGGTACCCATATATCATCTCCAGATTAGTTTTCTGCCATAATGATTGACAGTTGCAGTGGCTACTCCTCTCAGAAATAAAAATAAACCTAGCGCCCTCCCCACAGGGGTGAGGCTTGCTTTTGGGCACCCTTGCTCCCAACAGATTGTAACGATCACTACGTTTTCTGGAGTCAAGTTTCAAAAAATTGAAATCCTGCTATAGGCTAGCAAAAATTCAAAAAAGATACAGGCATAAAGCGAATCATTGTGGTACCATTTGTAACTGCGAAAGGCTGTCCGTCAATAATGGGCTGACTGAATAAACTATGATACTGCCACATCATGGAGTATTATGCAGCTGTAAGAATAGTAATTCTAAATAATGCTAAAGAATGACCTACAAGATATGATGTTTAGTGAGAAAAGCAAGGTAGAGAAAAGTGTGCATAGTATACTAACACTTATCTAAGAAATGGGGTATATGAATGTATATGCATTTTTATTTATTTTTAAAAATTCATTAATAAACCATGAAATAAAATGGTTGCCTACAAAGGGAGGGAGGGAACAGACTGGAGGGAAAATGGTAGAAGCTAGACTTCCCTAAATATACTTTGTTTACAGATTTAATTTTGGAATGATGTAAATATTTATACAATTAAAAAATTAAATAAAAAATAAAAATGTAATCTCTAAACATCAAAATCAAAATGAAAACAAATGACTCTACATGTGTAGTGAGCTGGTGGCTTAACCAAGCATGGAGAAGTTATTTCAAGGGACTATAAGACAAAGGAATGTGACTGGACATCCCTTGTGGGATATACCCTAAGGACCAAAAGAACTACAAAAAATTTCTCTCTTTGTTCATTGAAAAGGTCTAGAAACAATGACCAACCCATAGCTACAAGTTGATGTTCACTTTATGGCATCTTGATGACGTTTCTCAGTGAAAAGAACCAGGGACCATTGGTGAAATGGTAGATTCCAGATCTAGTGCAGGAAGTGGTTATTATACATGAGTATGTTTTCATACCGGAAAGTGAGGGTGCATTCAAAGATTCAAGAACCAACTGCAAAAACAGGAACAATTTGATCAATAAGAAGAGAAACAATGACAGTGGGGTGAGATATATTGAATATGCTAAAATTCATGAGTTCATCATGACACTAAAACAAATACCGTATGATCTTTTAGAAGATGTTGGAGAACCAACTCATAATTTGGAAAACATAAATAAAAGGAAAAAATGAAGAATTTAGCCAGCCTTTCCTGTACAGATATGCCTTAGGGCAACCAAAGAGTTGATCAGGGAAGATTTCATAGAAGTATCCAGCTGATAAATAAGGAAGGAGTGATAAATGACCACCATTTTGCAACACCTAATGAAATGGATCTAGGCAGAGATCACCAGTGGCTGCTAAAATTACAAAAAGAAAGACAAGCAGACACTATGTGCCTTCTGGTGGGAGTGTACAACACTGGCTATGAAGTATTCTTGCCCCACCAAACAAACCCAAATCTACATCTAGCTACCAGCGTGTAGGAGATACTAGGTACAGAAGCACATGCTAAATGACACTGCTGACAAATGCTCTAGTCCTTCCAACAAATAAATTGCAAGAAAAAAAGGCAGGAGTCATGATCTATACAAACCAACTGTGAAAAAGTATTTATGAGACAACTGGGGAAATTTGGACATCAACTGAATATTTGATGATATCAAAGAATTAGTGTTAATCTAGGTGCGATGGTGGTGTTGTAGTTACATGCTACCTGTCCTTCTATATTAGAGATATTGACACACTTTCAGATGAAGTGATGTAATTTCTTAGACTTGCTTAAAAATAATCTAGCATGTGGGGTGAGGGAATGGGACAGTAGAGAAGAAATAAGAATGGGCTAGGGCTGGTGTTTTTTGTATCTAGTAATGGGTATGTGTATGCAGGCTTACTGCATTATTCTCTCTACTTTTGCATTGGTTTGGAATTTTTCATGTAAAAAAAAAAGGTAAAAAAAAAAGATTAAAAAACAAGAAGAAGGGCTTCCCTGGTGGCGCAGTGGTTAAGAATCTGCCTGCTAATGCAGGGGACACGGGTTCGAGCCCTGGTCTGGGAAGATCCCCCATGCCACGGAGCAACAAAGCCCGTGCGCCACAACTACTGAGCCTGTGCTCTGGAGCCCACGCGCCACAACTACTGAAGCCCGCGCACCTAAAGGCCGTGCTCTGCAACAAGAGAAGCCACTGCAGTCAGAAGCCCGCGCACAGCAACGAAGAGTAGCCCCCGCTCGCTGCAACTAGAGTAAGCCCCACGCAGCAACGAAGACCGAACGCAGCCAAAAATAAATAAATAAATAAATAAATAAATGTATAAAAAAAAAAAGAAGAAGGAGAATAAGAGGAGGAGGAGGAAAAGAGGGAGAAATACCCCTGTAGGTCTTCTTCAGTACTAAATTTCTGTCCCCTTAGGGTTCCTCCAGAAGCTTGTGGTGAAGAAAGAGGCTCTCAGGTCCTGTGTAAGGGCCTCTGAGCATTTATTTCTGGGCTCCTCTTGGGGGGACTTTGTGATTGAGAACATACACACTCACCTCCTATAATGTAGGAACCATGCCGTCTAAGTCTATTTAGAAAAGAAACATTTCCATATAATATTCCAAGATGCAACTTTACCCACAACAGAGATAGCCTTTTACATAATTCTGTAGAATTGCAATTCTCAAAGAGTGGTCCAGGTCCCTCAGGATCCCTGAAATCATTTCGGGGATTCATACGGTCAAAACTATTTCCGTAATAATACCAAGATATTTTTCACTCTCATTCTCTCACTAGTATATGGAGTACTTTTCTAGAAGTTTCATGATTCTAGACAACTGTATTCCTCTGGTGGCTAACAGGAGTGTGTGCTTGTGTGTTATTTTTGTGTGTGAACTCTGGTTTTAAAATTTTTTCAACTTAATATCCAATACAGTGAATAACAGTAGACACATGTAAACACAAGCTCTTTGGCGTTCCCAATCTTGCTGAAGAGTGTCAATGGGTCTTGAGAGCAAAAGTTGAGATCCTCTGATAGAGTTTAGTCACTTGAAGCTACACTGATAGACATATCTGCTTCACAGTCATGTCACTGATATACTATGTACAAAAAACATTGCATTTTGATCTTCTTAGACAAAGGAGTGTTGGGCCAATAAATCTAAGTCCACGTTCCTTCTTCTTACAACACACACACACACACGCACGCACACGCACACACACAGACACACAACTAAAAAACTGATACTTTTTGCTTCCCAATATTCACCCATTTCCTACTCCAAGATTTCAAAACCACAGGACCAATTTCTTAGTTAAGGCTTAAAGCCAAACACTTGGGTTTTCTTTCTCCCCTGTGGGCTCTGCAAGAAATAACTTTTTCCTGTGCACATAGCCCACAGGGAATCTGGGCCTACTTCAGGCAACAGAAGGTCTACCTTCCCTTTCTGGAGCATATCTCCAGGGTTATGACCTTTATTTCTTACATCTGTAAAATAGGGCCAATTGTTTTTCTCTTGTTGAAATGATAAAATAGTACAATCTGCATATAATAATTCAGTTCTGCATACAATGCGTAGAAGAAAAGGCAGATTCACTCCACTGAAAATCACCTGAGTCTGTAAACAGCTCAACACATTTCTTTACTTTTCCTTTCAGTTAAGGTCATTCAAAGACTATCTCGGTTGGGTTTCTGGAAGGTCCTTCCTTTTCCTTCTCCTTCTCTCTTTTCTCAGCCCCTCTTCCAGCCCCAATATCTGTGATCTTTTCCAACCCTCAGTTCTTACCTCGGATTCTTAAGGTCTTCAAGGTTCTGAACATGGATCCCGCCTCTGTCCTGCTGGGACAACAGTAGGTCCTTACCGTGTGAGTAGAGGAGACAAGAAAGAGGCGGTGGAAACAAAAGATGGTCATACGTGGAAAGCATATGGGGACTTCCCTGGCGGTCCAGTGGTTAGGACTCTGTGTTTCCACTGCACGGGGGTACGGGTTCGATCCGCGGTCGGGGAACTAAGATCCCATGAGTTGGGTGGTGTGACCAAAAAAAAAAAAAAAACTGAAACAAAACCATGCAGCTCGAGGTGAGCGGTCACTGCCATCACTGACTGCACCATTTGAAGAGCTCTTGTTACTTGCAACAGTCCTCACTTGAACAATCTTTGTACCAATTCACTGACCAACAATTTTGTTTGTATCATCTCTACACGGCCCCCACGTTGTCACATGCCTCCTTATCTAGCTTAGGTTCGGTCACCATCATCCTTTCATTACAATCACTTCCTTACATATACTCTTAACTCCATTTCCTCTCTCTCCTTCCATTGAACTCACATGGCAAACACCATGCTTGCTTAAACGCAATGCCCAGCTTGCCCTGAACAACGGAAAGTTATTGGATAAAGGACAACCTTGCTGACTGGTCTGACTGGTCTAATTAACTTCTGATCACAGATATCCAGTGGGCCCTCCGTACCTCCCAGCAACACCTCTCTATTTTCCTAGTCAGTCCTCTCTTCTCCCCGAGTCAACTTTTCATATTTTAAAATCTGTCTTCAAACATCTAACACTAGAAAAACGATACAGGTTTGGTCTAAATCTAGATAGCCTGAGGAGTGAAAGGGGGTGTTCTTAATAATACTGGGGGGACAACAGATTAAAGAAGTATTGTTCCAGGCAAATCACATTTCTCTATCTGATACCCCTCACTTTCATCTGATGATTTCGTGGTTCATTTCATGGGGAATACAGAAATACAGTAAGTCCCTTACATATGAACAAGTTTCATTCTGAGAGCGTGTTTGTAAGTCCAACAAAGTTAGCCTAGGTGCCCAACTAACACAATCGGCTATTAGTACTGTGCTGTAATAGGTTTATAATACTTTTTGCACAAATAATACATAAAAAACAAACACAAAAAATAAAGACAACATTTTTAATCTTACAGTACAGTACCTTGAAAAGTACAGTAGTACAGTACAACAGCTGGCATACAGGGACTGGCATCGAGGGAACAGGCAAGAAGAGTTACTGACTGGAGGAGGGAGAGGAGGTGGGAGATGGTAGAGCTGAAGGATTGTCAGCAATAGGAGGTAGAGAGAAGCTGCAATTTCACTAATGCCTTGTGTGATTGGACACGTGAAAACACGTTCGCATCTTTGAAAGTTTGCAACTTGAAGGTCCGTATGTAGGGGACTTACTGTAATAGAAGAGAGCTCCAAACCTGCCAGTGACTTCATATGCAGCCACGCACTTGGCCTGCTTTATTCTTCCAGAGAATGATGTATTAGTTTCCTGTGGCTGCCATAACAACTTACCACAAACCTGATGGCTGAAAGCAACAAAAATGTATTCTCTCGCAGTACTGGGGGCTAGAATTCTGAAATCAAGGTGTCAGCTGGACCACACTCACTGCAATGGCTCTGGGGAAGAATTCTTCCTTCCTAGCCTCTGGTGATTGCTGGCAGTCCTTGGCATTCCTTGACTTTGAGACACATTTCTCCCATCATTGTTTCCATTGTCACATGGCATTCTCCCTATTGGTCTCTGTCTCTATTTTAAGGACACTAGTTATTGGTTTAGGGCCAACCTGAATCATGTATGACCTCATCTTAACTAATTACACCTGCAAATAAGGTCATGTTCTGGGGTTCTGGGTGGACACAAATTTTAGGGGGACACTATTCAATCCAGTACAGATGGACTCTGTGCTCCTAAGTCTAGCCCCTCCACTTTGGCCTTTTGCATCCCTTCTCCATTGGCCTTTTCAAGGACCCTGTTCCTGCAATTCATCTCTTTACTGCATAACCATTTCCTCCTCATTACTGTGTCATTCCTATCATTCTACAGGCATGTTATCATATCGTCTGTATTAAAAACCCTTCCTGCATCTGATGCCCCCCTCCATCTACTGACCCACTTCTCTGCTGTTTATAGCAAAAGGCCTTGAATGAGTAACCTGTGCTCACCATCTGTACTTCCTCTCTGCCTAAGTCTCTTGAACTCACTTCAGTCTAAGTTTCAACTTTCCTGCTCCACCAAAACGGGTCCTGTCAGGGCCACCAAAGATCTCCACGTTGCCAGATGCTATGATCAGTCCTCTTCTCACCCAGCCTCCCACAGACATTTAATTATCTGTCCTCTGTCTCTCACTTGGCTTTGGGACACAACACTCTCTTGATTCCCTCCTATTTCAATCACCGCTTCTCAGACTCCTTTGCTGGTTCCTCACCCTCTTCCTGACCTCTAAGTGCTAAACTGCTCTAGGGCTCCGTCCTAGGCCACCTTTCCTTCCAGGTCTGTGCCCAGCCCTTACCATTTGTGTGCTGACCACTGCCACCATATCTAGCCTCAGTTTCTGATTCACATTATTATTAGTATTATTTTTTTGTGGTATGTGGGCCTCTCATTGTTGTGGCCTCTCCCGTTGCGGAGCACAGGCTCCAGATGCACAGGCTCAGTGGCCATGGCTCACGGGCCCAGTCGCTCCGCAGCACGTGTGATCTTCCCGGACCGGGGCACAAACCCGCGTCCCCTGCGTCGGCAGGCGGACTCTCAACCACTGCGCCACCAGGGAAGCCCCTCAGGGAAGCCCCTCAGGGAAGCCCCTCTGATTCACATTATTGAATCCCCACTCATGTCCACTTGGATGTCTAAACATATCGCACAATTAGCATGTTCTAAAACTGAACTATTGATTTCCCCACACCCAGGCCTAATACAAATACAAATACCTACCAATCACATTTCTCCCCAGTTTTCCACGTCTCAGTAAATGGCACCTCCATTCTCCCAGACACTCAGACCAAAAATTTAGGATTCTTCTAAGTTCCTCATAGCCCACTTATCCCCCTCTACACCTCCCATCCAACCACTTCTCTTTGACACTTTCCCCCTTAGTCCATACCACGAGGATCTTATACCTGCACTTCTGGCATGGTGTCCAGCAGCCCTGTTGTTCCTCTTCATTCCAGTCTCTACCCGGGAGCCAAGTGATCCAACCATATCATCCCCTTGTTCACAGCTTCCCCAATGACCTCTCACATCACTGAGAGTGGAATCTCAATTCTTTACATGGCCTACCAGGTCCTATCTATCTATCTATCTATCTATCTATCAATCTATCATCTGGTCCTCGGTTAGTTCCCGGCCTGACCCCTACCTGTGTTCTGGCTCACTCAGCTTCAGCCACCATGCTTAATGGCTGGACCTTGAACATACCAAGCTTCTTCAGCCCCAGGGCTTTGCCTTTGCTGTTTTCTCTGACATTCTCTGTCCTCTGATTTGCTTTGTGTTCTCTTTCACTTTCTTTTGGGTTTCAGCTCAAATGTCATCACCTTAGTGAGGTCTTAGCTAACCACCTTATCTAAACCAGTATGCTCTTCCAAGCATACACCCGTGTCAGTTCCTTTCTGTCTCTTTACCTGGCTTCATTTTTCTTTGTGGTTATCAGTCCGGGAAATAATATTACATATGTATGTTGTTTTCTTGTTTTCTTCACTGTCTCCTCCACTGTACTGTAAGCTCCTTGAGGGCAGGGCATTATTAGTTTTTGTTCAGTGAGAATAATAACTGACGTGCTGTAGACACTGAATAAGTATGACTTTACTTCAATTACTATCGTTATTATCATTACCATTGAAGTAAAATGTTTTAAAATTAATGCTAAAAATAAAGTTTAGTTAGTAACAAGGGTTTCTATGTGACTTGAAAACAATACTCAGTTTTGATTTAATGCCTTTCTACAGGAATCTTGAACATTCAAACATATTAGTGACACATACAAGTTTGAAACTGGTAGTAGTAGTTGTAATATTAATTATAACAGATACCATTATTCAGCTGTTATTAGTGGCAGGTGCCTTGCATGGATTATCTTATCTAATTCTCCAAAAACTCTATGGGTTAGCTATCACCTCAATTTACAGATGTAGTGTGGTCGTTTTAAAATATGTCCACAAATTCTCTGATGGTCCTCCCTTTAGAAGGTGGAAGCTAATTCATCTCTCCTTGAGCGTGGGCTCAGCTAAGCTGCTTCTGAATCCGTAACCTACAGAAACTGTGAGCTAAGAAATACCTTTTGTTTTAAGCCACTAAGTTTTGGGGATAATTTATCGTGTAGCAATAAATAACAAATACTTTTGGAAATGGAAGGACAGAGAGGTTAAGTAAAGAGCGTCATAGCATACACCTAGCGGTGATGCTGCAGGAATTGGAACCCAGGCGATCTGAATCTAGAGCAGAAATGTTCAACCATCCCACTATACAGGAGGTCAAGATCAGGTCTCAAGTGATATCAGAAGGAGAAGATTGCCTCTTTCTAATGTGGCAGTGGCTCTGTCAGGGCAGTGGATACAATCTATCCTTGGATATTAAACTGGCTGTTCTTGGTCTATTGCAAGGCCATGTTCTAGGCAGCCACTGCCCTTGCTTCTAAGTTCCCTTTCTGCCCCAGGCTTGTTCTAGAATATAGTGAATATCTATCTTCCCAGCATCCATTCCCCTGTTCCTTTGGGCTTCTGCTCATCGTCAATTCCAAGCAGGTAGTGCTGGTAAAACTACCAGTCATTCCAGTCTTCCTGCCCCATAGGTGGGCATGTGACTTAAGCTGAGCACTGTCAGTGACTGGCTACAGTAATTGGGCCAAGACAAGAACATATGATGTACATCAGCCGAGGAGAGCCTTTCCCTGGGATTTCAAAATACTCTATGAGGTCTTTAAGCTGGGATGATGTGAGCTGCCAGGTGCCATATTCTCAGATGCCTGGAGGAAGTCCATCTTCAACAGGAAAGGGTCCAGCATCGGGGGGAGAGGCAGAGTGAGAGACTCCATTTTATATCCTTTGAGACCTTGAATCCAGCCAACGCTGAGAGCAATTCCATCTTTTTCTAATCTACGTGAGTCAGTAAATTCTCTTTGTTTTAAATTAGTTTGAGTTTCTATCAGCTGTCCTTGATTATGACTAGTATGAAGAGTCTATCCCACTTTGTGGAAGATAGTAGTTAACTTCCATTCTCCATGAGCAACAATGGTTGTATGTCATCCGAAGAACCTGGAGCAGCTCTGTCCATTGGTTGGGCTGACCTTCCTGCAGAGGGTGAAGAACCTTCTCTTCATCCTTTAGGAAGCTTTTCCAGAAGCCAGCAATGGTCTGGGGGCAAGCTCAAAATAAAATGGTGTTATGGGAGGGCTTCCCTGGTGGGGCAGTGGTTGAGAGTCCGCCTGCCGATGCAGGGGACACGGGTTCGTGCCCTGGTCTGGGAAGATCCCACATGCTGCGGAGCGGCTGGGCCCGTGAGCCATGGCCGCTGAGCCTGCGCGTCCGGAGCCTGTGCTCCGCAACGGGAGAGGCCACAGCAGTGAGAGGCCCTCGTACCGCAAAAAACCAAAACAAACAACGACAGAAAAAACATGGTGTTATGACAGATGGGGCGCTCACTCAGTTTAAAACCTTAGTCATCTCTGTATCCTTTCTTTCCTTAGTTGCTCACCCCCTCCCTCAATTCCAAACACACACACACACATCCTGTTAGTCATCAAGTCCTGTTGATGTGGATCAAATACTTTATGGAAGTAGGTGGAGTAGCCATAAGGAAAGTCTGTGGCCAGCGGGTCCTTCCTTCAGAACATCTTGTAAATCCAGTTTTTCTTCTTCATTTCTACCTCTATCACCGTGGTCCACTGCACCTGGTCTCCCTGCCTCTAACCTCAACCCCTGCAGTCCATTTTTCATATTTCTTCTAGAATTTGTCTTCTAACACAACTTTTGATTGCCACATGCTTTTGATGGATTCAGAAGTCTTCAACCAGTTTTCCACTGCGGACTAGCTAAATTGCAAGCTTCTTAGCTTGGTATTCAAGACTCTCCATGAACAGAGCCACGTTCATTTTCCAATGTGCTGTGACTTCCACGAATCAATCTTCTAGTCTTCTAACGTCCATCCCATTGCAGCACTGCCCACCATCTACACTTACCTCTTTCTCCAAAGTCTCTCCTTTTCTATGAGTCTTCGAGGTCCATTACAACACTATCTCCTCCATAAAATACTCCCCAAGCATGCCAATCCGCAGTTAATATCTCCTTCTCTGAACTCCGTAAACAACTGTTGTCTAGACGAAGGTTTTTTCAAACTGTGCTCACATCCCCAGGGAGTTCTTGGCCAGCACAAGTGAAGTTTTTGGTGTTTTTGTAAAACTACTGATTATATATTCAAATTTGGTTGAGCGTATTATTTCCAAACCCAGTTTCTTTCTTGTCTTCTACTTCCAAATTACATCCTCATGCTATGGTGGTGCATTTATTCCCAAGTACAAATTAAGGATCATTATAATTTGTTTTGTGACCTACAGATAGAGAGCTGCTTATTATTATTATTATTTAAAACAATCACCATGGGGAAAATATCAGTATGAAAAGGGAAGAGAACTGCTATGACAATCTCCACAGTTTCTAAACCAAATACACTTTCTTATTTATTTCCACACCCTCACCCTTCCCCCCCATCATAGTAATATGGGATTTTAACTACAAACTGGTATAAAATCTGTTGTATTGGTATAATCTACAAACATTCATTGTGTACCCACTCTGCCAGGAATAGGAATAGTGATCACATTGCCATGCTTGTGATACAAAGATAAACAAGCCGCTGCAGGAACAGTTTTCCAGATGGATTCAGTGTGGAAGGACATTCTAGGCAGAGGGAACAGCATATGCAAACTCATGTGTCCTGGAATGAGCCAGACATGAAAACCCTGTGGTCCAGATTCTGTGGAATTTTTTTAATTGAAAAATGTGGTGACTTTTAAAAATTTGATAACGTCTGGATTAAACCCTTCTTCTTGTTATAATTCCCCTTTGCCATCTCCCTCTCCATAAGGGCAGTTCAGGGTTCAAGTACAGACACAAATAACTTTATGGAATTCTGCTGGGTTAGGCCACTTCATGTATACAGTGATCCTCTCTTCAATTCTCACATCACCTTAGGTGTGTATTACCATCTCCAATTTAGAGATGAGGAAAGCAAGGCTCAGATGGGTAAAGTAACTTGTCCAAAGTCTCACAAATAGGAAAAGACGGAGGGAGGATGTGAGTTAAGTCCACATCACAGCTGGAGAAAGAGACCAACTGGGCATTTTTTGGGCTAGGATGAGGAAGACCTTTCTTCCAATTTCAGAACAGCCTGCCTTCCCAAGTCCTCAGTCAACTACATCTTTAAACAGAAAGGTGACCACTTGTCCACAGTGAAGTAGGAAGAGGTAACTTAAGAACTCATTTGGATTTCAGAGTCCCTCCAGCTCTGGAGCCTATCACATAGTAGGAGCTCCTTTTGGCTGAGCGATTGAATCCGCCTCACGTGCGCGTGGTTCATCTCTCCACTTGGATTCAAACTCCCTTGTGGGCAGGGTCCCCGTCGTGCCTACCAGGGACACGGTGCAGTTGGGTAGACATTGGAAGATGTTTGTTGAATAACGGATGAGTGAATGAATGGGGGCTGGGGGTGGTTGAGGGAAGGCCACGCCCGGCTCTAAAGACTTTCCAGTGTTGACCGGGGTGCAGTACTGGCTATCTCGGGCGCCTCTGGACGGGCCATTGCGTCCCTCCTCCTGTGGCCTCCACATCTCACTAACCAGACTGGAGGGAGGGGCTATGCAGCTGGGGAGGGCCGCGTCTCCCCGGGCGGCGCCCACTCCCTCGTGGGGGTTGGGGGCGAGAGGGGAGGCCCCCGGGCTTGCCGAGCCTGCCGGCGGCCCCTTCCCCGCCGCGCCCCGAAGCCCTCTACCTGCCTCCGGCCGCCCCTTCGCAGCCGGGGCCGGGTGCGCCCGGCGGGTACCTGGCCCGCCACCCCCGGGGGGCCCCGCCGGCCGCCTCCGGGGCTAGCCCGGGGCGGCGGGGCGGGCCCGGGCGCTCCCCGGCTCCGGGACTGGTCCCCTGGGGCGCGGCCGGGCAGCCGCCCCCGCCCCCCCCGCCCGGGGGGCCGGGCCGGGCTCCCGGGGGGCGGGGACTCGCCCAGTGGCAGCAGCGTCCGGGCCGGCGGCGGGCGCGGGGCGGCTTCCTGCAGGCGGCGCCGGGGCGAGCCGTTGCCCGCCGCAGCCACCGCCGCCGGGTCGCCGGGTCGTGGGGGCCGCAGCGCTCGGGCCGCGTCTGTGCCTCCCGGGCGCGCTGCGCGGCCGTCGCTGCTGCCCGCGCTCGTGCCGCCGCCGCCGCCGCCGCTGCCGGTTACGCCAGCCCCGCCGCCGCCCGCTCTGATTCTGCGCATAGGCAGCCCCCAAGCCTGTCATTCTGCAAAAACACAGTTTACTCAACACACCACACACACACTCACACACACACGCGCGCACACACACACGCGCACACTGTCCCCCTCGCGCACACGCACGGAGGGCGCGAGCGAGCAGACGCGCACACCCGGCGAGCCAAGTTCCGCAGCCTGGCATGGCTTCTGGGGACCTTTACGAGGTACGGGGACGTGGGTGCGCGGGCCGGCCCCAGCCCGCGGGCGGCGGGCGGCGGGCGGACGGCGGGCGGCGGGGACCGGGCCGGGGCCGGGGCCAGGCGCGAGCCGGAGTTGCCGAGCCCGCGGCGGCGGCGGCGGCGGCGGCCGGAGGGCGGCGGGGGCCGGGCGCGCCTCCCGCCCGCCGCCCGCCCGCCCTCCCGCGGCGCCCGCTCCCGCTCCCTCTTTCTCTTTCTCTCGCACACACACTCTCTTACTCCATCTACTTTGCGGCCTTGGAGGGGAAGGAGGAAGCCGGGCGGAGCCAGGGCGGGGGAGGTAGCGGTCCCGGGGAGGTGTTTCTCGCCCGACGAGCCGCCTCGAGTGCAGAAAGTACAGGTAAAAGTCGGCGCCGGACGTGCCGGGAATGCGGGGGGCCGCGCGGCGGCCGGCGGGGGTGCGGGGCCGGGGGTGCGCGGCCCGGGCTGGGCCGGGGGCGCGGGAGGGGATGGGGGCGGGCCGACGGAGCGGAGCCCGGCCGGGCCGAGGCGGGGTCCTGCGGGGGCGGCCGCGGAGGGGGCGGCCGGGTGGGGAGTTCGGGAGGCATCCGCCAAATCGCTCCCCGGGGCCACCAGGCCACCTTCCCCCTCCTCCCACCTGCTGCCCCCGCCACGGGCTCGGGGCTGGGGCGTGGGGGCGGTCCTTGCGGGTGTCGTGCTCACTGGGGGCGAGAGGGGGCGCTGTAGAGGGCCTTCGGTGGAAGGAAGAGCACATGGAAGGCGGAGGTGGGTGGTAGCACGTTGCTAGAGGACATGGGATGTGAGCCCAGCTTCCAACGCTCTACGTCACCCTCGGTGGATACCTGTCTCCAGGTCCACACAGGTTAGTGGCCAGCATCGGATACTTTGAAAGCGTCTCAAAAGTGCTCAAGGAAAACATTAGTCTGGCATCTTTGAAACAGTGGATAAATAGCCATGGCCTCTGGGAGCTAGGTTTTACTAGCTCTGGATACAACAGTTACTGCTTTTGGATTCCCGACAAGTGGACAAAACAAGAAGCAACCCCCTTTCCCTGGGGAGAATGCCCGAAAGAGCTGTTGGCCCCAAGAGAAGGTTCAGGATAAGGAAGCTAAGAGACCTGCCATCTTCATCCCAAAGGCCTGCTGATCCTCCAAGAAGCAAGTCAGAGTTCAGCCTGGACCTGGACTCCCCTGCGCTTAAATCGATTAACACTAGCCCTGGTTCTCAAGGCTTTTGGTTAAATTGAGATGAGCACCCCAAGGGGTGGAATTAGCCTTCTGGGTAGGAGACCACAGGGGTGATTCACCCACAGTGAGGTTTTTTTCCTTTGGGCTTTCTGGACAGCTGAAGCTTTTTCAGGTGGTGGATTTGCTGGCGGGTGTGAGAGAGGAAGAGTGGAGAACAGCCAAGGTAGCATCTCAGCTTCCTGTGAGTCCAGGGTCTTTTGGTTGATTCTGGATTTGGTGAGGCGCAGTCATGGACCACTAGTGGGCTCAGGTGTCATGAGAGGACACTCCAGTCCTATGGAGAGGTCCATGTGGCGAGGAGTTGAGACCTCCTGCCAACAACCAGCACTAGCTTAACAAGCTTGTGTTTGTGAGCCACCTTGGAAGCAGAACCTCCAGCCCCAGTCAAGCATTCAGATGACCACCGCACTGGTGAACATACTGACTGAAACCCCATGATATTTGCTGGGGCTGAACCATCCAGCTAACATGTTCCTGGGTTCCTTGAAAGAATGATGCAGGTTGACCTCTTCTCTACCCTACTGCCTTCCTCATCCCTGTGCTGACAGAGAAGATGAAGTTGGGTAGAGACCTGGTGAAGAACTTTGGCAGGTTGTGCCCAATGGGTCATCCAAGCACTTTTGCCTATTTTAAGATGGTGGAGCAATTTCTGAAACCAAGAAAGTTGAAGCACAGTAAAATGGGATGTTTGATTGAGCTTCCCGAAGTATAACCAGCACTATTAGGGCATTGGCCAAAAGTAGATATTGTTCAGGGGCAAAGCTCATCTCGCTGGGAGTATGGATTTTTCTACCCATTGATCTTGAGTCATCTTAGAGCTGCTGACCTTGCCTGGTGAAAAGTTGCATCAAGAGGGAATTAGGAGGACACGTTAGGAGCTGTCAGTATTTCTCCATTTAAAGTTTGGAACTTATGAACCTTCTGGGCATAATTTCTTGTTTAATGATCATCTGAAATGCCCTCCTTAACATGGGTAATTATAGTTGCCAGATGAGTCTGTTAAGAGGGGAGTTTTCACACCTGCCTTGGAAGTATCTTAGCACCTCACCGAGTTCTTATTGAAGTTCAGTAAACAAGACAATAATAATTACTTCTGTGATAGTAGGTAATTGTACTAGATGTAAAATAGTTTTCCTGTGGCTGATTATTTGCACAGTCATTACTAAAACGGCTAAATTGCATTACGAATATATAACCAATGTCAACATTTTTATAGCCTGTGTCTCCATTACATAACACATACTGAGGAATTTAATTTGTTGACCAAATTTAGCTTTAAAAACAATTAAGATGTGCTAACTGTCCATTAGCATATATATTTGTAACTGTAAAACTGTTGTGTGTGTAAAAAATAGGATGTTGATTTAAGGACAAATCTTGGAATATCCAGTACATTGGTTGACCTTTAAAGAAAAAAAAAAAAAGAGGAAAACTGACACCATTCTCAATTATCATATTACTTTAATTAAATATTATACTCAAGGGTATATAAAATGGCTTCTTGTTACCTCTGACCAAGAACCCACATTTTGAGTGGGCAAGAATTATTACATTTGTAATTGATTTATTTCACCTGTGTGTCTGCTGACACTATCCTTGACCTTTTATGGTGAAGATGTGATTTGGATTGTAGAGATTCTTCAACTTCTCTTTGGTGCTTCAGACAGTGAAATTGGAAAGAGTAAACCTTCCCTGAGTAGCATCTTTTAAGGAATAGGTGCTAATTTTAAAGACACCAACAAATGAAAACTTTGTTTATGTAATGTTATGTAATGGCACTCTTCAGTCATAATGAAGAAATATGGAATCAAACTCAGTTTCCAAAATTTTGGTTCTTGATAGATTATTTCTCTTATAGCAGAGTTCTCATCATCGTCCGATATGTTATAGCCATCACCTATAGGAAGGTGATCTTAAATATGGGTTGAGCATTTTAAAATCAGATAATCTAGATGCAAAATGAAATTCCTTATCCAGATGCTCTGGTCTACATTTTGCTAAACGTAAGAGTCATAAAATGGTAATCTGTGAGCCACGTCTAGGCTATCTGTGTGTTTTGCCTCACCTTGATGGTAGATAAGAGAATTGGATTTGAATGCCTTTAGATGGGGCATGTGATGTCTAGTGTATAATTGTCCCAGTGCTCCCTTGTACCAGGTGCCCTTTCTGCTTCACTCGTAAATTACTTATCTGGCTCCCGTAGGCATTAGAGTTTGTAGCCCCAGGATGCTCGTGAACATTCGCTAAGATGCTTGGATGTCAGGAAGACATAATCAGTGGAATAAGGAGCCCAGTTGTCTTGTCCATCTCTGTGTCCTTGCGCTTTCAAATACTTGTTCACTGAATCACTGAACCGAAGACTGACTTAAGTATAGGTAAAGAACCTTGGCTGACCTTGTTATGCTTGTGTTGAGCGCTGCTCTCTGTTCTCTTTTCTTCTCTGGCTTGTGGTCTCTCCGTGGTGGTAATACCATGTGTAGGGGTGGCTCTCAGTTCTCTCTGAAAAGAAGTTTGCCTGAGTCGCCTTCCAGAGAGCTAGACGGTTATTCACTAAAAGATGCGTTCATTGAATGCATCTAAGCTTCAACCCTGTGGCTTTCCCTGTCGCTGTTGGGTGGTATTTTATACTCTCTCCCGTGTGATTAGCTGACATTATGGAGGAGGTCTCCACTTCGTTGGCAAAAATGTTCAAAGAGAATGCTGTATGTCTATAGAGAAGGTCAGTAGTGGCCAAGTTGAATTTATCGAGATGGACTTAGCAGTGTCAGTTCCTGATGTTTGTCAACATTCTGTTGATTTATATTTCCCAAAGTTCTATCTTAAAAGGATCAAATGTGCCATGTGTTTGTTTTTTGGGGGGGATTGATATACATGCATGTATCCATATCTAATAAATACGTATGTGTTTATATCATATGTATATAATATATACGTATATGTTTATATAATACATGCATAATAATGGGTATATATATTAAAAAATACTGCTTTCATTTCATTCCAAATAAAATAAATAACAATAATAATAGGATTTTAGTTTTGTTGAAAGAAATTTACTCTAGTTAAAAATCGATGCTGCTAGCACAGGCAGATCAGCTAGGTGGTTTGTGACCAGCTAGAGGGGTGGGAGGGAGGGAGACGCAAGAGGGAAGAGATATGGGAACATATGTATAACTGATTCACTTTGTTATAAAGCAGAAACTAACACACCTTTGTAAAGCAATAATACTCCAATAAAGACGTTAAAAAAAAAATCCATGCTGCTGCAGTGATGAACACTGGTGTCTCCGCTATAGTGCTACATACGCACCCTGCGTCCTGCAAAATCACGCACTGAAAATAACAGGCTTATGGGAAAAACAGGATTGAGGCTGACTGCTGAAAACATTTGGAACTTCGTAACCAGGAACAAAAACAAAACCAAATGTAATAAAAATACAGGTCAGTTAAATCTCCACCAGGCTGGTGTTTGCCCTCCCCAGGTCAGTCCATCCTTTACAGCCTTCAAATTGGGCTTGTGCTTCTTTCTTCTCTCTGTAGATCACAGATGTCATTCTCTTCTAATAGAGACCATTTTCACTGAAATTAAATCTGGCCCAGAGCATAGCCCTCTGCATTCATCTGTATAGAGAGAAATCTTTCTGTAGCTTCTTCATCTGTAATTTGCAGCGTTGCTAGGCAAGTTAAGATGGTGGAAAGGTAGTAGTGCTTGATGCCACGATTGGCCCCTACTCATATTAAAGGAAGGCACTTGAGTGCGTTTCCAGCTTTGTTCTAAGGTCTTCAAACATCTTTGTCTTTCTCTTGCCTTGTGAGAGCTCTTTCCTATGATTGCTTAAAAATATTAACAAATGATGAAAATCACACAAGAATCAACACAACTTGTTACATTGGCATATTCTCCTACTTACCACTCGTGCCTCAGGTGAAACGTGTAGTCACAGAACAAATGGTCAGTGATAAAACTTCTTGAATCTCTGTACCAGTATTTGCAGAGGCAAATATCGTCAAAGAAAATATATCGGATGAGTTGAATCGATTTCTTGGCACATGGTAGGCACCTGAGGAGTATTGAATGGGTGTATGATTCTCCCAGCTTTTGAAAGTTATTTTAAATGATCCCATGTGGGTAGATATCAGCTTGTTTTCAAGTAGTATAGACTTTTATGTGAAGTCATTCCTCATCACATAAGATCATTTCTTCAGGGGCTTAAACTGTCCTTGAAAGGAGTTTATATGGCTTCTTGCAGCCTGATCAATTGATAAGGGATGGTTCAGGCATGGTAATTAGCAAAGATCTTAAGTATTGGAGACACATTTAGCTTCCAAAGATGTGGGTCCTTTTCGACATCTCTTGGATGGTGAAGAGAGGTGTAGATGTGGCTGAATTCATAACACCATCATTCATTTGCTCATTTCACATAAATAGAACATCAAACATATCCCAGGCACTATACTAGGGAAACATGAGATTGTGCTCCCTGGACCTACGGTCTAGTGCAAGACATAGTTAAGAAAGTAGGCAGTTTGCCGTGCTGTGGGAAGAGTGTTAGTACAGGGCAAGATGGGGTTCTCTAAGACCATGGGAGGACCAGCCTTGGGGGAATGAGAGAAGGCTTTCCAGAGGAAGTGATGACTGTGGAGAACTTTGAACTAGGAAATGAGCATGATCAGGTTTGCAGGACTTATTGAGAATATTTATCTTTTCTGTTTTTGAAAGCAGTTTATATTTATTGTTGCATCTTGGAAAAATACAAGCATAAAGAAAAAAATTATAATACCTAAGCTAACTATTATTATACATTTAGCATACACTTGATGTTTATTAAATACTGATGTGATATCTGAATTAAAATGATAGCTTTCTTGGTGTAGCTACAAATATAAGAGTGAAATTACTTTCTGTACGTATTTATGTAATTAAAATATCAAATTGGAACATAGGGTACATATTGTTTTATAACCCTTTTTTATATATGTATACATATATATATATATATAAAATGAGCATTTCCTTCTATCTTAAAATATTACTCCATATCGGGATTTTTAATGACAGGCCAATTTTCACTTGAATAGATGCACTATTTTGTGTATAACTGATCCCCTGTTGTTGGACATCTAGATTATTTTCCATTTATAAACCATTTAAATATTGCTGTTATTAACCTCCATGAACATAATTATGTGTCTTCCTATCTTATTATTTTCCTGAGGATAAATTCTGAGAAGTGAAATTTCTAGGTTGAAGAATGCTAACATTTTTAACACCGTTGATACATAATCTTAGATTGCCCCTCAGAAATGGACAGTGGATTAGTCTGGAGGAAGACTACAAGTATGGTGACCAGTTAATATGCTCTTTCAGTAATTGAAACAACTGATATTGGCGACTTGAACCAAAGGAGTGGTAGTAGAGATGGAGAGAAATGGTTGGAATTGAAAGACTTAAAAAGAATCGACATAATTTGGTATACCAGTCAGGATTTTGTCTGGCTGCTTATAATAGAAAATGTACAGTAACAGTGGCTTAAACAAGGTTTATTTTCTTACACGAAATAAACTTGGAGTTAGGCAGTCCAGGGTTAGTGTCATGCTCCATGAACTTCTCAGGGTATCAGGCTCCTTCTGTCTCTTTCATCTTCAGCTGTGGCTTCTACCCTTAAGGTCACTGCTTGATCTAAGGTGGCCATGGAGCTCTAGCCATCTTTTGTGTAAGAGCTTGGAGGAAACAGGAGGGAGGGAGGGGCTTGAGTCATCCTCTATAAACAGCTGCTGGAAGTTCCATGCAATCCTGCTTTCATCTCATTGGCCTGAATAATTATATGGTCACACCTAGCTGCAAAGGAGGCTGGAAAATATGATTTTCAGCTGTACTCTCCTCTTCCCTGCTCAAGTAAGACTTGACTGACAGTATGTAGGGATTGAGGGAAAGGCAGGAGTTGTGGGATAACTTCGTGGTTTCTGTTTTGGTCCATTAGGTGGATGGTGGAACCAGTCATGGAGGTAGAGACCCGAGGAAGAAGCATTGAGTGGAGGAAGTGGGGACGGTGGAAAGGACAATGAGTTCAGAGTGTTTGTGGGACATCCAGGTATAGATGTTCATAGCAGTGGGTCATGTGAGCCTGAGACCCAAAAGCATTATCAGTCATGGAGATAGAGATTGGAAATCATTAGCGTATAGATTATAGTGAAAGCCAAAGGACAGGGTATAAACACGAGGAGGGTCCAATGGAGGAGGACTGGAGAAAGTGGACATTTACAGGATGGAAGAAGAGAAAGAAGATCAGATTTACAAGGAATAGCAAGAGAGGTAGAAGGAAAAACAAGAGGCTTTGCTGTTATGGAAGGCAGTGGAAAAAATGCATTTCACGAAAGGGGTCAACAGGGTCCTTTGGGCGTAATAACCAATAAGTCATTGGTAACCTTAAGGGATATATTCCATAGAATGTGCTGGTGGGAGGGCTGGATTGCAGTGTGACAGTGACGGTGTGTGTGTGTGTGTGTGTGTGTGTGTGTGTGTGTGTGGGTGGGTGTGGAATGTGGATGTAGAGACATCTTACATGGTTAACACTTTCAAGAATCTTGAGTGTGACAGCCATAAAAAAGAATGAAATAATGCCATTTGCAGCAATGTGGATGGACCTAGAGATTATACTAAGTGAAGTAAGTCAGACAGAGGAAGACATATCATATGATATTGCTTATATGTGTAATCTAAAAAAGTGGTACAAATGAACTTATTGACAAAGCAGAAACAGACTCACACATAGAAAACAAACTTATGGTTACCAAAAGGAAAAGGTGGGGGACGGATAAATACGGAGGTTGGGATTAGCAGATACACACTACTATATGTAAAATAGATAAACAACAAGGTCCTACTGTATAACACGGGGAACTATATACAATATCTTATGGTAAACTATATGGAAAAGATTCTGAAAAAGAATATATCACTGTGCCGCACACCAGAAACTAATACAACATTGTAAATCAACTAGTCTTCAATTAAAATAAAAAGAATCTTGAGTTTGATAGGCGAGAGTGAGTGTGGTATCGAGGGGTGAAGTGGGAGAATGGATCAGCCATCTCCATTCTCCTAGCTCTATACATGCTCTGCTACTTTGGATGACTTGGATAACAAAAAATTGTGATATACACTTTGGGCTATTGGACTTACATTCTTAGAAGAAGTGATTTTCCATGAATTCTACAAACCTCTCTCCTGCTGAACTATGACAGTTGGGTCCAACGTCTTCAGTAATTTTAGCTGGAGAAAAAAGTAGAGCATGTTTAATATCGTCACCCAGAACCTTTCAAAATAAAATTTAATCAAGGAAAAGGTCTTGATATATTGAGTACAAGGAGATAAAGTTCTTCATTAACGGGTTTGTTGTACTAGCAAGTCTCTGAGAGGAGAGATCACTGGGGTGCTATTGATAAATGAATGTGATGGTGTTTTATGTGTCAGTTATTCAGTCAAACACTAAAGTAGGTGTTGCTCTGAGGTTATTTTGTAAATGTGATTAAGGTCCATAATCAGTTGACTTCAAGGGAGATTATTCTAGATAATCTGGGTGGACCTGATTCCGTCAGTTGAAAAGCCTTAAGAATAGAACGGAGGCTTACCTGAAGAAGAAGAAATTCCATCTGTGGATAGCAGCTTCAGCCTGGAAGAGTTCCAGGTTTCCCTTCCTAATGACCTGCCTTATGGACTTTAGACTTCCCTAGCCAGTTCCACAACTACATAAGCCAGTTCCTTGTTAGATCTCTTAATGTATATTTCCTAGTGGTTCAGCTTCTCTGAGTGAACCCTGATTGATACAGTCAGCGTACTCGCCCACATACCACCAGTTGGTAACACTGTGAAGCTAGACCTGTCTTTTAGTCTTTATGAACCTTGATGGCTTTTGCTGTAAAATGAGAGCTCTTCTATTTTTGAAATTCCTCCTTCTGATTGAGTCTTGTTACTTCTTCACATAAATACCGTACTTCTTGGTACCTGTCATCATCTTTTTTTTTTTTTTTTTTTTTTTTGTGGTACGCGGGCCCCTCACTGTTGTGGCCTCTCCTGTCGCAGAGCACAGGCTCCGGACGCGCAGGCTCAGCGGCCATGGCTCACGGGCCCAGCCGCTCCGCGGCACGTGGGATCTTCCCGGACCGGGGCACGAACCTGCGTCCTCTGCATCAGCAGGCGGACTCTCAACCACTGCGCCACCAGGGAAGCCCCATCATCTCGTTTTTATGTAGGTGTGAAGACGGGCAAGCCCAGAGCTCCAAGAATCCTGCCATTTCTTTGTCTTTTGGAGTCGTTCCCTGGAGCCATGCTTGGGATGGCAGGCAGAGGTGGTGTTGGACCCCTGGGGAGGCCTCCTCTGGGTCTGAAATTGACCCCAGCCTTGAGTTAGCGTCTGCTCTGATCGTTGAGTGAATGATGGGGGTTGTGGGATAGCTCCTCTTGGTCCTGATCCATGCCTTGTTGTCCCTCCTTCCAGCTAATTGTCTCCCTCTGACATTGCCCAGTTAGCCTGAGCCACTGGGTGGAAGCAGATGCCTCCAAAGGTCCTGTTGCTCCGGTGCAATGCCCATCCGTTGACCAGGCCTATATAAAGCTGTGATCGGGTTCCTGGGAAGCCTGGGAGAGCCATAAGTTTGTCATTTTATGTCCTGCTTTCTCTTAACCATGTGTTTGATAATAGAAAACCTAATGCAGTTTATAATCATAGATATTTTTATCAATAAAATGTTAAATAGTAAAAAATAAAAAATACTCTTCGTTCACTCCAGTCATCCTGTCTCTCCTGGAATCCCCCCAGTGTCGATCTATCACCACATTGCTTTCTCAGTGACTTACAGAAGCATCACTGTGGAGACTGGAGGGACACGTATGCGGGACTGGGGCCCTGGGCCACACTCTGCCACACCAGGAGTTCCCCTGCCGAGGGGCCACCACCCTGCTCTCAGATTCGTGATCAGGGAATTTTCCTCTTTGATTTTCATTTCCTCGTCTTTGAGTCTAGTGTTCTAAAAATTGTATCTCAAGGGCTCTTGCTAATAAACCATGGATCTTATATAAATGCTGGATTTGAATTTTATTTAAAAATAGTTACTTTTGTTCAGTAATCCACCAATCAAATATTTATTGTTTGGTAACTACGTGCCTAGAACTATGCTAGATGGTGGGGCTGCAGCCACAAACGTCTTTTAAACTGCTGTTCAGAATGGGATCGTGGAAAAAACCTAACGCCCACATATGCTTATATACCGCATTTTTAACACAAGGCAGTGTTTTTAGTATGTTAAAAGGGGCAGCCGGCTCAACTGTTTTTTGCAAGCAGACCTCAGAATACAGCTTTTCTTGCCATCTCTGGACATACAACTTGAACTTCCAGTACATGCACTGTATTAGCAACATTGTACGTCTGCAACGTTCTTAAAAATTTTTAGGCCTGTTCATATCTCCTCACGTGAAAGTGTACAAGCAAACACACTTCGTAGCACAATGCACCTCACTCCATTAAATACCACTCAAGGTTCCGGTGGTGCGGTGGTGAATGTTCTAGTCCTGGTGTAATAATCAGTGTGTGGCAATAACTGAACGGCTAAAGCTTTGTCTCTTTATATTGTATACAAGGTGGTGGTGGGGGTTTATTGAGAGTTCTGGGTCTTTCTGCCCTGACTTTTAAATTTGAGAGAAAGAATGTGAGCAGTTGTATGTTAAAGGTTCAACCATGAAACAAACATCAGACTTCAGGATCAGTTAGAGTGAAGGACACCCTGAGATGGCAAGGCGAGATTATGAAACCGAACCAAATCTGATACCACTTGCAGCTGCTTTTCGTAGCAAATCAGAGATTATTTTCTTATGGACAAGCAAACCACATGCGGAAATAAATTGCCGAGCCTGTCATCGGAACACAGTTACATCCTCAGACCTCATTTAAAAACTTTGCTCTTAATCAGAATAGGTTTTATCGCTCTCACGAGTTAACTCGGCGATAAGGAAGTGTCATGTTATACTTACAGAAGACACGTCTCCACTAAGAAGTTATCCCATGTATCTGATTTTATGTGTTAGGTTTCCTGGAACCATTTTGATGGGGGAAAAGGGTTCCATTCCCGAACTCCAGAATTTTCTGCTGGATTCTAAGCTCTGTGAGGGCAGGGGCCATGTCTTGTTTCTTCCATGATTGTCGTCTCGAGTTGTGGCGCTTTGTTGGGAACATAATAATCTTTCAATAAATATTTGTTGAATGAGTCATTGAAAATATTCAAAACCTATGCTCCTCGGCCACCTCGGCTTTCTCTTGAGTGAGCATCCTTTATTGTTTCCTCTCGCCCTTTTCGAAGATTACTTCAGATCGTCCTTGAAATTCAAGTTTCCATTTTGCCTTCCATCAGATCTTATATAGGTTTATTAGGTAACAAAAGTCCCTGAAGGTGAATTCAAGCATTCAAGTCATTGTCCTTCGTTGTGGGTGACAACTGGATTGAGAGTGGCCCTTCTCTGTTAAATGCTGCATGTGACAGAGCCCCTCTCACGCTGACACATACAAAGACCGCCCTACAGTTTGCAGCCACCTCTGCCGTGGGCAGCTCTGCCTCTCTACTCAAGCCTCAGTGTTGTGGCCCAGTTTGATACGCACCATCCGTTTTAGGTTGGTCTGCCTAGAACTGGGCTCTGAACTGGAGAATTGTATCCAGAGGGATTACTGAAGGATGCTCTTGGGAGACACACCTGTAAGGAAGTGAGGAATGCAGGATGGGACAGATGGTGAAGCAGACCAGCAGTGAGGTTACAGCTGAGGTCTCAGCAGATCCTCAGGAAGGCTTGGGAGCTGGGATGGCTCTTCAGAAATGTACCATATTGAGGCCAGGGAACTGGACTTTCATATCCCTAAGTCAGGCAGCTGTTGCTGGTAAGCTGCCCCTTGGCGGCGGTGGGGGGAATGTATTCTTGGGCAGGGCAGCTCCCTGTGGTGGAGGGCAGTTCCCTTTGAGGGGCACATCTATGAGTCTTTAGCAGCATGGATATTCCTAGAACTGAGGGGATGGGCACATCGACCCTGAAAAGGGGACCTGGGTGGAGTATCACATTATCCAATACCATCAATTCTTGCCGTTCACTGATTGATGGGTGAATCTGTCTGCTCTGGATCCACCAGAATACATGTCTGTCACCTAGGTTGTAGTTTAGGTTATTGGTCCCTCCCAAAGACATCATTTGTCGTTTGACAGCTTCTTGGGGCAGCCCAGGTCTTGAGTACTGACACACTGGCCACGTGTTGGGATCGTGCTTGTGATTCCTTATCTCTCCATACAGCGTGCAGCTAGGATCGCATGCGGGGAGGTATTTCACAGGCCGTCATTTCTGTTGGGTCTCCACCCCTTATTCTTGAGACGTTGTCCTTGACTGGCTCTACCACTCCTCGGTTGCCTTTATGTCCTGATCTCCTGCTGCCTGTTCCTTAAACTTGGAGCTTCTTAATAGTGTTGACTGAAGGTTCTTCTGTTTTCTTATTGTGCTACAGTGACTATATAGGTGATGCCCAAGTCCCTGACACTTTGCCTGTTTTTTTTTTTCCCCTGAGCTCCGGAGATGATATCCATCTAACCCTCTTGGGCTCTTTAAACTCAGTATATCCAAAATTGAACTTATGTTCAACCTATGTAAGACGGGCTTTTCCTTTTGTTGTTCCTAGCCTCAATAGTACCTCCATCCACCTGTTCCATAGCTAGAAACATGGCCTCCTTTGTTTTGCCCCGTCATCATGTGTGTTCTGTTGAAGCCGCATCCTGAATATTTCTTGAGCCCGTCCTTTTCTCTTCATATTCACTCTCGCCACTTTAATTCAGGAGACAACTCCCATTGTTTCAGTCACTCTGCTACCTCTCAGCTGATATCTATGCATCTAGTTCAACTTTTCTCCATACTGCGCTCACAAAGGTCTTTCTTTCTTTTTATTTTAAAGGTTTTTTTTTTTTTTGATAAATTTATTGAGTTATTTTTTGGCTGCGTTGGGTCTTCATTGCTGTGTGCGGGCTTTCTCTAGTTGCAGTGAGCGGGGGCTACTCTTCGTTGCGGTGCGTGGGCTCTAGGTGCACAGGCTTCAGTAGTTGTGGCACGAGGGCTCAGTAATTGTGGCTTGCAGGCTCTAGACGCAGGCTCAGTAGTTGTGGCGCACAGGCTTAGTTGCTTCGCGGCATGTGGGATCTTCCCGGACCAGTGCTCGAACCCGTGTCCCCTGCATTGGTAGGCAGATTCTTAACCACTGCGCCACCGGGGAAACCCAAAGGTCTTTCTCAAATCCCCATTTTACTACTGTCTCTCCGGATGAAGTATCTTTAAGTGATGTATAGGCTCTGTGCGATTTGGCCCCTTCTCATCTTCTGCTAGTTCTCCAGTTACAGCAGATATTCCATCCAGAGAGCTCTGCTCTCAGTTCTTGATGTTCCATGTGCTGTCCTTTAATCACACCCTCCCAAGTGACTGGGCGCTCTTCATTACCAGCCCTGCCACAATTTTGCTTCCTTAATTCTTGCTCAGCCTTTAGGTCTCAGCTGAGATGTTGCTCTTGGCAAAACTTCCCCGACTCATCAAGGGTTTTCTTTGGGGTCCTGTAGAACGCTGTTCGTCTCTCATCACAGCACTCATGTTCATAGGTGGTAATGTGTTAACTCATTCTCTGAATCTCCCACTGGGTTGTAAGTTTTGAGAGGGCAGGGATTCCCTCTGACTTGTTCCATCTTTAGCACCTAGCACAGTGCAAGACTCAGAAAACAATCTAATGAAAGAATTAACCTGTGCAGGTCTTTCATTTACGTGAAAGTTGAAATTGTCTCAGATATTTATTTCTACAGTCTGTTTTGTAGGAAGCTTGAAGTCATTTTCAACCTTTCAGTTTTCCTAAGGGTGTCTAAGTCTTGAGTCTCTTTTCTATGTCTTTATTGATCAATTAATAGTTATTTGGGTTTCTCATAAGCAGAACTCACTGACAGCATTCGGCTTTGTGTTATCAGTAAAGCTAATACAGTCTTGTATTCAAAGGATTATTGAATCTTGGAGTTGGGGGAGAGTTTTGAAGTCCTCTGCTCAGTCTTTCACTAACATTTCCACCAAGTGATCAGAATTGAGGGACTCTTTTACTCTTTTGAAGGAGACAAGTGCTTGAGATGCTAAAAGTGGCTGTTTGTCTTCACTAAAAGCTGAGTGTGTCATCCATGAGACAGAGATGATAGCTTCCTAGACTCCTCTGGAGAGTTGCCTTGGAAATCTTGATGTCATTATCACTTTCTTACGCAAGACTTAGTAAAGGAGGCCAGTGAGGCTCAGCGCAGCCTTGAGCCTTGTCTAATTCTCTTGTTGATGGAGAATGGGGTTAGGACCTGCCTCACCGACTGACATCACAGGCCTTGACATTATGGGGAGCCCTTGATATCTAAACTTTTCCCGGAAATCCAGACTCGTTTATGAACTGTTGGAAGTCAGATCAACTCATGGAATCCCAAGCTCCTTTGGCATTAAAACGTGAATGGGTAGAATTTTAGTGTCCTGATAGTTACATTGCTGTGTTTACTTGTCTGCATTGCCACCTAAAACCACATTCACTTTGGAGAATATGGTACACATGGTGGTTTGTGGAACAGACTTTGGTAAGGGTCTTGCAGTTAATAGAAAGGGGAAAGGAACCACGCAATGGCTGCCTTTGGGATGTAAAAACATAATGGATCTTCTTCAAAGTATTGACCTAATTTTCTCTCCAAAATTGATGTATATTTTAGTACCATGTAGGATTGTCACACATTGTTTTCTTGTCTTGGTTATCAAACATGGCAGTGATTCCAAAGTCTTTGAAATCTTGAGGCACTTCTACGTTTTATTACCCCCCCCACTCTCCAACTCTTGTGTGGCTATGTCTATGGCATTGACTTTTTGGGAAGCTGTTGCAAATCCCATTCGCTTTTGACTTAATGAATTGGTATATCTTTTGAAGAAATCTGATCTCTGGATCCTGGTTGATGTATAAAGAGGTTTTTGAAGTGTAACTCCCGATGATTCTTGTATAAAATAGTCTTATTAATAATAGTAAAAACAGTAATAATAGTGTTTAATGAGTGTTTTCAGTGTGCCAGACACTGTGTAAATCATCACGTGCATTATCTCATTTAGTTCTTCCTATGGGATTCGTACTAGTTAGTAGTGTCCCCATTTTACGATTCAGAAACTGAGGCTCACAGCCGCCAGATGGTAAAACCAAGATCTACACGATGTCATCTGAGGTACTCACCTCTTGGTAATTTATAAGATGCCCGTAGTTTTCCTTCTCACCTCTTGGTGAATTATAAGATGCCCGTAGTTTTCCTTCTAACTTCCCTCCTTTTGTTACTAGGTGATGTTTCTGCTCTAGCGCTCTTTTGCACCTGTGCTTTACACAGAATCCCAGGTGGTATAGGTCAGTGGGTGTTACACCAAAACCAAGAAAAGGAACAGGAAAATGCTTCTGCTTCCTCATACTTCTAGCATGAAAACATAATTATGTATGTTGTATTGTTCAAGACAGGGATGACACAGGCCAGCCTGTGTGTTGGCCTGTGAAGGAGTTCGTGTGAAGTGAGTTAATTGGGACGGGAAATCTTCCGTTTGAGTCCGTCTGAGTAGATGTTTTTCAACACTGCTTTAAGTCATGCTGCTTCAGAAATAGTGATGGCTCTGCCACCTAGTAATGATGATGCAGGAGCCAATTTCAGTGGCCTTGGTGCTGGTCGGCCTCACTCAGGCTTTTGCATTGAGGAGAAGACTGGTTTTGAGGGCAGTTGGTAACATTTCTTGGTCAGTGTCGTTTCATTCTTTCAGCTTATTTATGAGTCTCTGTGCATTTCTCCACATGCTTTTTGTTTTGTTTTGTTTTGGTTTTGTTTTGGTTGGCATGGTGTTTGCATCCCGTCATGATTGGAACTGGCAGGATGGTGTGTTTGAAACTCTTTCTTTACTGCCATATACTGTGGTGCCTGTTGGACAATGGTGCCTTGGTTGTATGGATTTGTCCTCAAAACAGCTAGGCTTCGCATGGGTGAGGCAAATTCTTTTTTTATTTTTTTATTGAAGTATAGTTGATTTACAATGTTGTGTTAGTTTCAGGCGTACAGCACAGTGATTCATGTATATATATATATATATATATTCTTTTCAGATTCTTTTCCCTTATAGGTTATTACAAAATATTGAGTATAGTTCTCTGGGCTATACAGTAGGTCCTTGTTGGTTATGTATTTTATATATAGTAGTGTGTATATGTTAATCCCAAACTCCTAATTTATCCCTTCCCCCTCTTTCCCCTTTGGTAACCATAGGTTTGTTTTCTCCATGTTTCTAATCTTTATTAAAATTAAGTTGATATGTACAAATAAGTTGAAGCTTTATATCAGTACTTGAATACAAAGAACCAGAAAGAGAGAAGTAGTACAATTTTTTCACCATCTGCATGACAAGCTGTAAAGTACTGACAATCATGTATCCATGTACTTTTCTAGAAGAAACTCAGTTTGAATAGATAGGAAAACTGAGATATGAGACAACACATATACATACACAAACACACATGATTTATTTCTTTCCTAGGTGTTTTACGTTGAGTTGTCCAGATGGCCTGACATTTCTACTGATTTTAGAAAAGAGTCTTAGGGACTTCCCTGGCAGTCCAGTGGTTAGGACTCCGTGCTTCCACCGGAGGGGGCATGGGTTCGATCCCTGGTTGGGTAACTAAGATCCCACATGCTATGCGGCATGGCCAGAAAAAAAAAAAGGAAAGAGTCTTAGAGGTTGGGATGTCTTAGATGTCACCTAGTCTCATTCCTCAACCAGCACATACATCCTTCACATATGATCACCCCGTTTCTCCTAGAAAACTTTCAAAGGAAATAGGGTGCTCTCTCTTGAAGGGCAGCCTCTTCCATTTTGGCCTAGCTGTTGGAAAATGCCTTGTTTTGGTGAGCCAAGGTCTGCCTTCTTGTGCAATTTCTACCTGTTGATAAGAGCTGTGAATTCAGTCACCAAGAGCTATCAGTTTCATTTCCTAGGTAGCTCCATTTCCCCTACTGCCATTCTAGTCCAAGCCATCCCTCTCTGCCTTCTGGAAGAAACAATAGCCTCTTAACTGGACTCCCAACATTTCCTCTTTGCCACTCTCTGTTCCCATACTGTATCTAAAGTGATTGTTTGAAAAGGTAATTCTGAACATGTCACTTTCTTCCTGAAGTCTTCAATGGCTTCCTGTTGCTCTCGGGCAGAAATTCCAAATACTTAACATGATCTGAACCTGCCTACCTTTCCAGGCTCAGCTAGGACGGCTCTCCCTTTTCTTCTCTGTGCGCCACTCTTGCTGCCTCTTTTCAGGCATCCAAACGTTTTTTGCCTCGCGACCTTTACTCATGCTGTTTCTTGTGCCCGGGAGACCCCTGGCCCAGCCTGGTCTCCTTTTCCATCCCCTTTCAGCTCCAAAGGTGATTCAAGTATGCCTTCCCTGACTCCCAGACCACCGTAGACCTCCCTGTTAGGTATTCTCTGAGCATCCTGTGCTTCTCCTCCACAGCATTGGTCCTTGTAATCAGTCATTAATTAATTAATTAATTAATTTTTAACATCTTTATTGGGGTATAATTGCTTTACAATGGTGTGCTAGTTTCTGCTCTATAACAAAGTGAATCAGTTATACATATACATATGTTCCCATATCTCCTCCCTCTTGCGTCTCCCTCCCTCCCACCCTCCCTATCCCACCCCTCCAGGGGGTCACAAAGCACCGAGCTGATATCCCTGTGCTATGCGGCTGCTTCCCACTAGCTATCTACCTTACGTTTGGTAGTGCATATATGTCCATGCCTCTCTCTCGCTTTGTCATAGCTCACCCTTCCCCCTCCCCATATCCTCAAGTCTGTTCTCCAGTAGGTCTGTGTCTTTATTCCTGTCTTACCCCTAGGTTCTTCATGACATTTTTTTTCTTAAATTCCACATATATGTGTTAGCATACGGTATTTGTCTTTCTCTTTCTGACTTACTTCACTCTGTATGACAGACTCTAGGTCTATCCACCTCATTACAAATAGCTCAATTTCGTTTCTTTTTATGGCTGAGTAATATTCCATTGTATATATGTGCCACATCTTCTTTATCCATTCATCCGATGATGGACACTGAGGTTGTTTCCATCTCAGGGCTATTGTAAATAGAGCTGCAATGAACATTTTGGTACATGACTCTTTTTGAATTTTGGTTTTCTCAGGGTATATGCCCAGTAATGGGATTGCTGGGTCATATGGTAGTTCTATTTGTAGTTTTTTAAGGAACCTCCATACTGTTCTCCATAGTAGCTGAACCAATTCACATTCCCACCAGCGGTGCAAGAGTGGGTGTGGAGAAAAGGGAACAGTCGTTTATTTTTGTACTTATTTAAGGACTGTCTTCTTGGAGGCAGGGTCACATCTGGTTCAGTGGTGTATCTCCAGCACCTAGAGCATAAAAGGTGCTTGTGGAAGTCTTCCAAGTATTCCAGAAAGGTCTGGGCTACTAGAAATTAGGGCTGTTTTCTCCTCCAGAGTAAGCATCACTGTATTTTTTTTCCTGCTCTTATTGGATGTGTTTCCCAATCCTTTACCTTCCTGGTTGTTCTCTCCTGGATATATCTAGTCTATTTAGCACTCTACTTTAAATGTATTACCTAGAATAACTCTTGGTTTCATCAGTAAAGGCCACTTCTTGTAATTTGGACAGTGGACTTTTTATTAATTTAGTCTTAAGGAAAACCAGAACCTGAATTGCAGAATATTTAAAAAATAACATGAATGAAAACAATATTCATAGAACTTCTGTACAATGGGTGCTTAGAGGAACATTTTTAACCTTAAACACATACATTAAAAACAGAAAAGAATAAAGTCAGTATTCATTTCAAAAAGTTAGAAAAAGAACAACAAAATGAATAAAGGGAAACAATAAAGAAGGAATAAGTGTAAATAAAAACATTAATAAAGTAGAAAAGAGAAAAACAGTAAAATAAGTGTATTGAAGGATTTACTAGCTTTTTTTGGATGTCCAAGTTTTACATATATATTTTTTTACTATTTTTAAAAATTGTCAAATATATATATTTGACCCTTGAAAGATGCTACAGTTAGAGGCACTGACCCTCCACACAGTTGAAAATCCATGTGTAACTTAGAGTTGGCCCTCTCTTTCTGTGGTTCTTCCATATCCGTGGTTCCACATCTGTGGATTCAACCAACCTCAGATTGTGTAGTACTGTAGTATTTACTATTGAAGAAAATCCATGTATAAGTAAGTAGACATGTGCAGTTTAAACCTGTGTTGTTTAAGGATCACCTAGATTACATAAAATTTGCCATTTTAACAATTTTAAATATACAGTTCAGCAGCATTTAGTATTTTCACACTGTTGTGCAACCATCACCACTGCCTTGCTCCAGAACATGTTTTGTTGTAAAGGAAGCTGGCCTTCATGAATGGAGCACTGGATCAAGGGTCCTGTGATCCTGCTATGTTGTTACTGTTATTATTATTATTTTCTTTTTTTGGCTGCACCACGTGGCATGTGGGATCTTAGTTCCCCAACCAGGGATCAAACCCGTGCCCCTTGTAGTGGAAGCACAGAGTCTTAGCCACTGGACCGCCAGGGAAGTCCCCAGAACATTTTTTTTTATCACCCCAGGAGGAAACCCTATACCTGTTAAGTGCTCATTCCCCATTTCCCTAGCCGGGCAACCACTGATCTGCTGTCTTTATGGATTTGCCATTTTGGATATTTCATATGAATGGAACCATGGAGTACACGGCCTTTTCTGTCTGGATGTTTTTTCTTCCTATAGTATTGTCCAGGTTTATTCAGGTGGTGGCGTGTAGTCAGAATTTCATTTTTGTGGCTGAATAATATTCTGTAGTATTTCATGTATACCACATGTTTTTATCCCTTCATCTGTTGATGGACACTTGGGTTGTTTCCATCTTTTGGCTAGTATGAATAATGCTGCTATGAGCTTGGCTTACAAGTATCTGTTTGAGTTCTTTTTTTTTCAGTCCTTTTGGTTCTATAGCCAAGAGTGGAATTGCTGGGTTATATTGTAATTCTTTAACTTTTTGAGAAACTGCCTAACTGTTGTTCACTACATCTACACTGTCTTGCATTCTCACCAGCAGTGTATTGAGGGTTACGATTTCTCTGCATCTTTACTTGTACTTGTTGCTTTACTTGTAAAAAGAAATTGTAGACATCTTTGTAGTTAAGAAATGCTATCTCACTGTGGTTTTGATTTGCATTTCCTTAAATGACTAATGGCGTTGAACATCTTTTCATGTGCTTGTTGGCATTTGTATATCTTCTTCGGAGAAATGTCTGTTCAAGTCTTTTGCTCATTTTTAAATTGGATCGTTTGTCTTTTTGTTGTTGAGTTATAGGAGTTCTTTTTATATTCTGGATATTAAACCCCTATCAGATATATAATTTGAAAATATTTTCTTGCTTTCTATGGGCTGTCTTTTCAGTCTCTTGTCAGTGTCTTTGGATGCACAAAAGTAGTAATTTTAATGAAGTATCTATTGTTCCTTTTGTTGCCTGTGGTTTTGGTTTCATACTTAGGGTAGAACTTCTAGTACTTTGTTGAAAAGAAGCGGAGAAAGTGGGCATTGTTGTTTTGTTCCTTATCTTAGGAAATAGGTTTCAATATTTCATTACTGAATATGATATTGGCTGTGTATTTTTCATAAATGCGCTTTACCATGTTGGAAAGTTTCCTGTTCCTGATTTTCTGACATTTTTATTATGAAGGAGTGTTGGATTTTATCGAATGACTTTTGTGTGTCAGCTGAGATGATCATGTATTTTTTCTTCATTCTGTTAATGTATTACATTTATTGATTTTTATATGTTGGACCACCCGTGCATTCCTTGGATAAATCCCACTTGGTCACGATGTATGATCCTTTTTATATGCTTCTGGATTTGGTTTGCTAGTATTTGGTTGAGGATTTTTGCATCTATATTCATAAGAGATATTAGCCTGTAGTTTTCTTTTCTTGTAATTTTTGTCTGGCTTTGGTGTCAGGGTAATGTTTACATCATAACATGAATTAAGAGGTATTTATTCCCTCCTCTTCAGTTTTTTTTGAGAGGAGGAAGAATTTGAGAAGTATTGGTATTAATTTCTCTTTAAATGTTTGTTAGAATTCACCAGTGAAGCCATCTGGTCCTGGCCTTTTCTTTGTTGGGAAGTTTTTGTTTATTGATTCAATTTCTTTACTTGTTATAGGTCTATTCAGATTTTCTATTATTTCTTGAGTTAGTTTTGGTTAGTTTGTGTGTTGCTAGGAGTTTTTCCATTTCATGAAGGTTATCCAGTTTGTCAATGTAGGTATCCAACAAACTGGATAACCTACATGAACAATGTTATTTGTTCAGAATATTCTCTTACAATTCTTTTTATTTCTTTAAGGTCTGTAGTAATGTTGTCTCTTTCATTTATTTTACCAGTTTGGGTCTTCTCTCTTTTTCTCTTTGTCAGTGTATTTAAAGGTTTCTCAACTTTGTTGATCTTTTCAAAGAACCAACTTTTAGTTTCATTGATTTTCTCTGTTGTTTTTCTGGTCTCTATTTTGTTTATCTCAACTCTAATTTTTTTTATTTCCTACCTTCTGCTAGCATGGGCTTAGTTTGCTTTTCCCTTTTTAGTTCTTTAAGTTATACAGTTAGGTTATTGATTTGTAATCTTTATTCTTTTAAAATGTGTTTATAGCCATAAATTTCTCTTTGAACACTGCTTTCACTGCATCCGTTACGTTTTGATATGTTTTCCTTTTGTCTTTTGTAATATTTTCTAATTTTCCTTGTGATTTTTTTTTTCTCTGACCCCCTGGTTGTTTAAGTGAGTGCTGTTTCATTTTCACATAATTGTGCGTTTTCCCATTTTCATTCTACTATTGATTTCTCATTTTATTCTATTGTGGTCAGAAAAGATACTCTGTGTGATTTCAATCTTTTAAAATTTAGTAAAACTTGTTTTCTGGCCTAGCATGTGGTCCGTCCTGGAGAACATACTGTGTGCACTTGAGAACAATGTATATTCTGCTGTTGTTGAGTATCCTCTATATGTATGTTAGGTGGAATTGGTTTATAGTATTCTTCACATCATCTGTTCTCTTATTGATCTGTCTGGTTGTTCTACTCATTATCGAATGTGGAGTATGCAAGTCTCCAATTATAGTAGAACTGTATATTTCTCCCTTCCATTCTGTCAATTTTTGCTTCGTATATTGGGGCTATATTGTTAAATGCACATATGTTTATAATCATTATATTTTCTTGATAGAACAGTGTGGGCATTTTACAAAAGCCGTTTTGTTATTTGGTTGGGTCATATGAATCTTAAAGGCAATTAAAACCTCCTAGATTTCTTTTCACACAAACAGTTCCCAGTATTGTATCTGGAGCCTGTTCTAGCACATACTTTTCTTTTGATTTTCTAACCTAAACGGGTACAGTGATTTCTGTTAAATTTATACCTTGCCACTTTAGCCTATTGAAATTATTTTGAAAACCTGATTGAGTGTTCTCTCCAGCTTGTGTGGGCTTTTTATTTCTGGGCTTTAGCATAGGTAACATAGAGAAGTGTGTTGGACAAGTGAGTACCAAGCATGAAATGGGGCAAGTTGAAACATCACAAAACTTGCTGTTCTTACTGAGATTCAGATATTTTTGTTGAATAAATCCCCTCCCCCCACAACCGATTGCTGGAAGCCTTTGGTTAATTTCCAGAGTTTTTAAAAAGCTTGTACTGACAATATTTGCCAGTTTTCTTATTGCTGTTATGGAGGAGACAATGTTTGGAGATCCTTATTAGTTCACTGTTTTTTTTTACATTACCCTTGTGTTATTGACATTTTATGGTCTTTTTCTAAATGATAGGGAAAATTTTGTCAAATGCTTTGTTGCTTTTAAGATACTGTACATCTGTGTAATTTTTCTTATGTACAATTTTTGAATCCTATTAAAGGAAGAAAAGAGATTGGTGTGAAGGACTTGCTTGTTTTGGTGGTTCCATGTTGTTATTGATGTTTTTCCATACTTTCATAAAGACCTATAAACTCACCTGATAAAAATCCATTTTAGGATTTTCTCTAACAATTCACAAAAGCTTCTTACTTAGCATTTTGTAGAACAAGAAAATCAGGGTATGTGTCTCTGTTCTGATTTTAAAATAAATATTATTTTTTTATTCTCTTTGTTGTTTCTAACTTCAAGTTTTCTATTCATTGTGGTCAGAGATCAAGATGTATATTTAACTGCTTTTTGCAGTGTTACTGAATTTTTTGTGACTTAATGTCTGATCAATATTTTATTGATACTTGAAATTGCATAGCCTCTAGAGAGCACAAAATGTGGTATCTGTATTATATGAATAAGTATATATTGATAGTTAAGATATATACCTATTAAATAAAGCTGATTAATTATATCAAGTAAATTCCTTAGATCCTTAATGGTTTTTCATAAGATGAGAGCTAGTTTGAAGTCTCAAGGTCTTGTAGACGTATTGAATAGGTTTCCATGTTAATGTATATAGATAATATTTATTATGAATACTGATACATTTGAAATTATTTATGAAATCATATGTTATATTTTCTATTTATCATGCTTTGTTGTTTTCCTTTACTTGCTTTTCTTGGGATTGATTATTTTGTGACTTTTTTTTCTTTTAGTATTCTGGTATTTTTATATATGCTTATTTTTGTAATGGTTGTCCTTAATTTTTTAACAAATTTGATACTATTCTTTATGCTAATGTCTAGAGTTAAACAGTTGTTAGAGCTTCCCTCTTGAAGAAGGTAAGCAACTTAGCTGCTCTTTATTTCCTCTCTCCTATTTTTTTTGGGTTTTTTTTTTTGCGGTACGCGGGCCTCTCACTGTTGGGGCCTCTCCCGTTGCGGAGCACAGGCTCCGGATGCGCAGGCTCAGCGGCCATGGCTCACGGGCCCAGCCGCTCCGCGGCATGTGGGATCTTCCCGGACCGGGGCACAAACCCGTGTCCCCTGCATCGGCAGGTGGACTCTCAACCACTGTGCCACCAGGGAAGCCCCTTGCTGATGATTTTTAAAAAATATTCTGATAAATTCAGCTAGCTGCTATGCTCCTTATCCTTCCTGTTGTGGCCCCTGCCTATCTTACTACTCTTACCTTTATTTTTTGTGCTTTGTTCATTCTGGCCTTCCTACTGACTTTGAATGTACCATGTTTCATTGAAATGAACTATTCAAAATACTCTTCTATCTTTTCCTGGAATGCTGTCCTCCTGCTACACTTATTAATTCATGTTCATTTTCTGACTTTTTTACAATGTCTCTTCCTATAAGAAGTCTTCCTTGACATCTAATACAGATTAGGTTTCCCTGTTTTATATTCTAATATCTTGTTTTTATTTTTTTCATAGGACTTGTTATGGTTTGGAACTTATTTGCATGACTAATTGGTTAATGTCTGACTCCTCTAAGGCTCACGAGAGAAGGAAGTATATTGTCTCACTGTTGTGTAGTCCTGACCCCTAGTGTAGTGAGAGATTCATAGTAAACATGCAGTTAATATCAGTTGAATTAATTTTGCTTTGCCTTGGCCACTTTTGCTTTCTGTTTCTATTTTCCTTATATATTTTATCCATTCTCTTATATGTTTACTTATTTATTGCCAAAATTATAAATATTCACCTTAATGAATTATAGAGTAAGTACCTGTCTCTATCACCAGGTCTTCATATCATAGAACACTGTCAGCACCAAGAGACCTCCATGTACATGAAGTTTGTTCTTAATATTCTTTTACCTATTTAAGCTGTATGGTGATTTTCCTTTTTTCATTCCTGAGAATGCTTATATTTATCCTCTTGCTCCTTTTTCCCTAGTAATAATTGTTAGTGGTTTAATTTTTTTAAAGTGTTTTGGCTAACTCTTAGCTTTGTAGATTTTTCTATTGTTTTTTTTTCTATTTCATTTATTTCTGCTTTTATCTTTATTATTTTCATCCTTCTACCTTTTCTGTGTTTGTTTTCCTTTTTGTTAAAAAAAATTCTTGGGGCTTCCCTGGTGGTGCAGTGGTTGAGAGTCCACCTGCCGATGCAGGGGACACAGGTTCGTGTCCCGGTCCGGGAAGATCCCACATGCTGTGGAGCGGCTAGGCCCGTGAGCCATGGCCACTGAGCCTGCGCGTCCGGAGCCTGTGCTCCGCAACGGGAGAGGCCACAACAGTGAGAGGCCCGCGTACCGCAAAAAAAAAAAACGAAAAACAAACTCTGACATAGTTGTTTTTAGTTCATTAACGTTCACCCTGCCTTTTCCCCCAAGTATATTGATTAAAGTTGTACATTTTAATTTAAGTACTGCTTTAGCCATATCCCTCAGGTTTTAATATGTAATATTTTCATTATTGTTGAATTTAAAACATTTTCTAATTTCCATTTTGCTTTAGAAGTATATTTGTTAATTTCCAAACTTGAAGATTTTTCTAGTTATCTTTGTTCTATAGAGTTTTGGATTAATTGTTTTGTTAGAGAACACATTCTGATATTGACACTTTAAAATCTGTTGATACTTGCCTTATCACCTAGTATGTGGCTACTCTGTGTTTCATGTGTGTTAAAACAGTTGTACTCTGCAGTTTTTGGATAGCACATCCTATGTACATCCTTTATGTCAGTGTTATTTGTATATTAAAACATTTGTCCTTGCTCAGTGTTTGGTCTGCTTGTTCTATCAGTTATTGAGAGGAGTTATAAAAATCTGTTTTGACTGTAGATATGTCTGTTTCTCCTTGTAGTTTTTTCATTTTTGTATTTTATATTTTGATATAGTTTTATAAATTTTTACATTATGTATTTTGAGTTTATGATATTAGGTGCATACAGATTTATAATTTTTATATATTTCTGGGAAATTAAACCTTTTACCATTATAAAAGAATCTTTTTTAAACTCTGGTAAAGTGTTTTGCTTTAAAGAATACTTGTCTGCTCTTAGTAGAGACACATTATATTCTTTCAATAATGTTTGCATGGCATTCCTTTTTTCATCATTATACTTTCAACTTTTCTGTATCCATTATGTTTTATATGTGTCTTTGCATATGGCGTATAGTTAGGTTTTTTAAAAAAATCCAATCTGATAACCCTTATGTTTTAATTGGAGTATTTAGACCATTTATATCTAATGTAATTATGCATATATTTGGGTTTAAAACTGCCATTTACTGTGCTTTTTCTTTGTCTTACCTGTTCTGCATTACTCTTTATCTTCTTTCTTGTATTTTTATTGATTAAGAAAATTTTATTATCCCATTTTTCCTCTATTTTTTTTTTCCTTTTCTTTTAGTGGTTATTCTAGAGATTAACATACACACTTGACTTAAATTCTAACATCAGTTGGCTTTTTACACTCTTCCCAGATGATGCAGAGGCCTTAGAAGTCTTTTTGCTCCAATTTATGCTCTTTTGTCTTAGGTGCTATTGTTTTTTCGTGTTTTATTTATGTACGTTTTTAACCCCATAGGACATTGTTGTTATTATTTTGACTTTCCCTTATTTCCCATTTTTGGGGCTCTTTATTCCTCCTTCCATTTCCAACCTTCATCTGAGATCATTTTCTCAAGAACACTATTATTTCCTTTAGTGAGAAGCAAATTCTCTTCATTTTTCTTTGGCTAAAAAATCTTTATTTCACACACATTCTTTTTTTTCTTCCAGTTTTATTGAGGTATAATTGGCATACTGCACTGTATAAGTTTAAGGTGTCCAGCATAGTGATTTGACCTACATACATCATGAACTGATTACCACAATAAGTTTAGTGAACATCCATCATCTCATATAGATACAAAATTAAAGAAATAGAAAAAAATTGTTTTTGTTTGTGATGAGAACTCTTAGGATTTACTTTCTTAACAACTTTAATGTATAACATACAGCAGCGTTAATTATCTTTATCATGTACATTATATCCCTAGTACTTATTTATCTTTTAACTGGAAGTTTGTACCTTTTGACAGTCTTTCCCTCCCTCTGCCTCTGGTAACCACAAATCTGATTTCTTCTTCTCTAGGTTTGTTTGGTTGTGTTTGAAGTGTAATTAACCTGCAACACTGTTTTAGTTCCTGTAACACAACATAGTGAGTGGATATTTCAATACATTTCAAAATGATCACCATAAGTCTGGTTATAGTCTGTCACAAACAAAGATATTACATAATTATTGACTATATTCTGCACACTGTACATGTCATACCCATGATTCATTTTTTTGTTTTTGCAACTGGAACTTTATGCCTTTTAATCTCCCTCACCTATTTCTCTCCTCTTCTCACCCTTCTCCCCTCTGGCAACCACCTGTTTGTTCTCTGTATCTATGACTCTGTTTCTGTTTTGTTATGTTTGTTCGTTTGTTTTGGTTTTTAGATTCCACATATGAGTGAAATCACACAGTATTTGTCTTTCTGTGTCTGACTTATTTCACTTAGCATATCACCCTCTAGGTCCATCTGTGTTGTTGCAAATGACAAAATTTCATTCTTTTTTATGACTGGGTAATATTCCATCTTCTTTTTCCATTCATCTGTTGATGGGTACTTGGGTTGCTTCCATATCTTGGCTATTGTAATTATTGTTGCAGTGAACATGGGGGTGCATATATCTTTTCTAATTAGTGTTTTTATTTTTTTTGGTTAAATACCCAGGACTGGAATTGCTGGATTGGTAGTTTTAGTTTTTATTTTTTGAGGAGTTTCCATACTGTTTTCCATAGTGGCTGTACTAATTTACATTCTCACCAACAGTGCACAAGGGTTTCCTTTTCTCCACATCCTTACCAACACGTTATTTATTCTTTTTTTTTTTTTTTTTTTGCGGTACACGGGCCTCTCACTGTTGTGGCCTCTCCCGTTGCGGAGCACAGGCTCCAGACACGCAGGCTCAGTGGCCATGGCTCACAGGCCTAGTTGCTCTGCGGCATGTGGGATCTTCCCGGACTGGGGCATGAACCTGTGTCCCCTGCATTGGCAGGCGGAATCTCAACCACTGCACCACCAGTGAAGCCCCTATTTATTGTATTTTTGATAATAGCCATTCTGCCAGGTGTGAGGTGATGTTCACTGTGGTTTTGATTTGCATTTCCCTGATGATTAGTGATGTTGAGCATCTTTTCATGTGCTTTTTAGCCATCTGTAATGTCTTCTTTGGAAAAATGCCTATTCAGGTCCTCTGCCCATTTTTTTAATTGGGTTGTTTGTTTTTTTGATGTTGCGTTGTATGAGTTTTTTTGTATATTTTGGATATTAACCGCTTATCAGATGTATCATTGGCAAATATCTTCTCCCATTCAGTAGGTGGCCTTTTCATTTTTTTGTTGGTTTCCTTCACTGTGCAGAATCTTTTTAGTTTGATGTAGTCCCATTTGTTTATTTTTGCTTTTGTTTCCCTTGCCTGAGGACCTGAGGAGACATATCCAAAAAAAGAAAAAAAAAAGTGCAGTGTCAAAGAACTTACTACTTACATTTTATTCTAGGAGTTTTATGGCTCCAGGTCTTGCATTCGGGTCTTTAATTCGTTTTGAATTTATTTTGGGGCATGGTGTTCATATTCATTCTTTTTTTCTCCCTGTCATTTATTTCTAATCTTATAGCGTTGTGGTTGGAAAAGATGCTTGATGTGATTTCCGTTTTCTTAAATTTACTGAGGCTTGATTTGTGACCCAAGATGTGATTTATCCTGGAGAATGTTCCATGGGCACTTGAGAAGAAAGTGTAATCTGCTGTTTTTAGATGGAATGTCCTATAAATATCAATTAAATCTATCTGGTCTATTGTGTCATTTAAAGCTTGTGTTTCCTTTTTAATTTCCTGTCTGGATGATCTGTCCATTGGTGTAAGTGAGGTGTTAAAGTCCCCCCACTATTATTGTGTTACTGTCAATTTCCTCTTTTATAGCTGTTAGCAGTTGCCTTATGTATTGAGGTGCTCCTATGTTGGGTGCATATATATTTATAATTGTTGTATCTTCTTCTCGGATTGATCCCTTGATCATTATGTAGTGTCCTTCCTTGTCTGTTATAACATTCTTTATTTTAAAGTCTGTTTTATCTGAAATGAGTATTGCTGCTCCAGCTTTCTTTTGATTTCCATTTGCATGGAATATCTTTTTCCATCCCCTCACTTTCAGTCTGTATGTGTTCTTAGGTCTGAAGTGGGTCTCTTGTAGACAGCATATATATATGGGTCTTGTTTCTGTATCCATTCAGTGAGCCTGTGTCTTTGGTTGGAGCATTTAATCCATTCACATTTAAGGTAATTATTGATATGTATGTTCCTATTACCATTTTCTTAATTGTTTTTTGTTTGTTTTTGTAGATCCTTTTCTTCTCTTGTGTTTCCCACTTAGAGAAGTTCCTTTAGCATTTGTTGTAGAGCTGGTTTGCTGGTGCTGAATTCCCTTAGCTTTTGCTTGTCTGTAAAGCTTTTGATTTCTCTGTCAAATCTGAATGAGATCCTTGCCAGGTAGAGTAATCTTGGCTGTAGGTTCTTCCCTTTCATCACTTTAAATATATCATGCCACTCCCTTCTGGCTTGTAGAGCTTCTGCTGAGAAATCAGCTGTTAACCTTATGGGAGTTCCCTTTTATATTGTTCGCCATTTTTCCCTTGCTGCTTTTAATAATTTTTCTTTGTCTTTTATTTTTGTCAATTTGGTTACTATGTGTCTCAGCGTGTTTCTCCTTGGGTTTATCCTGCCAGGGGCTCTCTGCACTTCCTGGACTTGGGTGGCTATTTCCTCTCCCATGTTAGGGAAATTTTCAACTATAATCTCTTCAGATATATTCTCTGGTCCTTTCTCTCTCTCTTCTCCTTCTGGGGTCTCTATAATGTGAATGTTGGTGCGTTTAATGTTGTCCCAGAGGTCTCTTGGGCAGTCTTCATTTCCTTTCATTCTTTTTTCTTTATTCTGTTCCATGGCAGTGAATTCCACCATTCTGTCTTCCAGATCACTTATCCGTTCTTCTGCCTCAGTTATTCTGCTATTGATTCCTTCTAGTGTATTTTTCATTTCAGCTATTGTATTGTTCATCTCTGTTTGTTTGTTCTTTAATTCTTCTAGGTCTTTGTTAAACATTTCTTGCAACTTCTTGATCTTTGCCTCTATTCTTTTTCCAAGGTCCTGGATCATCTTCACTATCATTATTCTGAATTCTTTTTCTGGAAGGTTGCCTATCTCCACTTCATTTAGTTGTTTTTCTGGGGTTTTATCTTGTTCCTTCATCTGGTACATAGTCCTCTGCCTTTTCATTTTGTCTGCCTTTCTGTGAATGTGGTTTTTGTTCCACAGGCTGCAGGGTGGTAGTTCTTCTTGCTTCTGCTCTCTCCACATTCATTCTTGAAGGATAGTTATTCATTGAGTAAAGAATTCTCAGGCTGCAGTGATTTCCTTCCAGGGATTAAAGATGCCATTCCATTTTTTTGTGGCTGGCATGTTTATTGGGCTACTTGAATTTATGGAATTGATGTTTTTCATCAATTTAGGGGAATGCTTAGCCCTTTTCTCTATCACCCTGCCCTTTCTCTTCCTTCTGGTGTTCCTTCTGAATGCATGTTAAAGTCTTTCCCTGTAGCCTCGTTGTCTCTTAATCACTTTTTCGGTTTCATTCTTGTTATATTCCAATTCACCTTCCAATTCACTAATCATTTAATCATCTGTGTCTAGTTTGTCTTAAAATTCTTCCTCTGAGGCTTTAATTTTTTTTTGTTGTTGTTCTAGAAATCTGCTGTTACTTTTCAGTTTCCATTTCTTTGTTGAAAATTTCTATATTGTCTTTTAGGTCCTTGAACATACTAAACATAGTTATTTTAAAGTCTTTGACATTTCAACATCTGGAGCCCCTGTTTGTACTATCTGGTATTTCTGCCATTTCTCATTAAAATTGTCTTCTCTCCTCTTGTATCTGTTTATATTTGCTTTTGTTCTTGGAATTGTATTTGGGGAAAAAATCTGTGTGTAACTAAACTGAGGCCTTGAATGTTTGTACTTTCTCTGTATTTGATATTCATCTGCTTTTGTCAGACACTGGGGAAAGATAGGCTCATCTTGAACAGGGGTGGAGATTTTCTTGACCAGCCAGTGAAATCTTGGCAGTGGTCTTTTTCTTAAAAATTAATTAATTAAATAATTAAGTTTTGGCTGTGTTGGGTCTTCGTTGCTGCACACGGGCTTTCTCTAGTTGCAGAGAGCAGGGGCTCTCCGGTGTTGCGGTGCACAGGCTTCTCGTTGTGGCTTCTCTTGTTGCGGGGCATGGGCTCCGTAGTTGTGGCACACAGGCTTAGTTGCTCCGCGGCATGTGGGATCTTCCCGGACTAGGGCTCGAACCCTTGTCCCCTGCATTGGCAGGTGTATTGTTAACCACTGCGCCCCCAGGGAAGTCCCTTGCCGGTGGTCTTTATAGGCTAGTTTACTTACTGTTTACCCTAGTTCTAGAGGGCAGAACTTCAGGGTTCCAGTACGAATTCTCAGTAGATCCAACTTTTGTGATCCTCTTAGCTGACTCTTCTGGCTCAGTAAATGCCCTCCTATGGCCCCAATTCTAGATCAATTCCCTGATTTTACATTTTCTCCCAGTTCTTGTCTGGATAATTAGTCAATACCTTCTTAATTCTCTTGTTCCTCTAGTTTTCTTTGTCAAAAAGGAAGCGGAGTTTTTAGTGGTGTCTAGTGTGTAAAACTTTTTCCCAGTTTTTGTTGGAATAACCAAGTATTTTATATTTGTTTTTATAGGTTTTTAAATACTGTCTTATTTAAGTAAAGATAAACATCCTTTATATAGTTACATTGTTAAGAATTAGACAGCAAATCTACATTTTACTTTTCTTTGTGTGTATGAATTATTTGATGGCACATCTGCCTCATTTTAAAATTTATCATTTTGATACACGTTTTGGTCAGTGGTATAATTCTTTTGTTTGTTTTTGCTCAGGAAGAACAAATGTATGGGTGATGTACTTTCCAACGTGCAGATCTGAAGTTGGAAAATATGAGGTTTTTTTGTCTTTCCACATGAACAGTATTTAGCTTGGCTGGTTGTGAAGATTTGGTTGCACATTTGTTTTGGTTTTTTTTTGAAAATCATGGTGTGGAGGAGAAGTCTGATGCTAACATGATTAAAAACTTAATAACTTTCTTATGTGGTTCTTGTAAGGTTTGTTCTTTATCTTTTAAATTAATGCATTTCAGAAGTATATATCTAGTATGCAGTTTTCATTAATATAGGTTGGTACCAGGTCTTTTGATACGTAGTGAAGTCCTTCAAAATTATGTTATTGGTTATTACTTTCTTCCTTAATTATGTAACATTGGTTAATATATTGTAGTTTTTTTGGATATTACCCTGAATATTTCTAACGTTTTGCTCATTTGTTCTTCCTCCTTAATTCTCAGAGAACTTTATAAGCTAGTCTTCTGATTATCTCATTCAGTTTTCTGCAGTGACTCTTGCTGACTCCATTTGTTTTGCAAAATAGTTACATTGGTTTTATAAAACCTGGTACTTTATCATATAAACAATACAGAAATGCTTTTTTAATTTAATACCTTTGCAGTTATTTTATTTTAAACTCTTCTTTCCTTTTCATGGATGTGATGGTCTCAAAGTCATTGAAAATGCATATTGTATAATGCATAAAGTCTTATGAAGTTTTTCATTACTGTTGTACTGGGAAGTGAGTAATCTGATTCCCCAGTTTAGTATCCTGAATTTCATCTGTGCAAATATGTCTGATTTTTTTTCAGTGTCTTTATCTGTGTTTATTTGTCCAGTGTTAGGAGTTGAGCTAAGACTCTGCCTGTAAAAGTATTAGTTCCTGTTCAGATCTTTCAAGCTGAGATGAAGGGAACTAGAAGTTGATACTTCCTACGATTTTGTTTTGCCTTATTTGTAGAAGGAGCTGCAGCAAGAAGTGTTGACATGACCAGAGCTTCCAAGCTCTGCTGAAGGATTCCTTCTTATGTTTATGGTGACAGCCTGATATCAGCATGTGCAGAGTCCCTTCTCTAACCAACTTGGCTGTCCATAGAGTGGCTCTTCTTTTATAGCATGCCAAGACTAAGGGAAAATGATACATATCTTTTAGAGCCTGAGAATTAGTTGAGAGATGATGCTTGCTAAGCTTTAGTATAGTTACTTGCACGTATAAGTGCTCAGTAAATGTTGGCCTCCCCCATCACTTCCCTCAGCTTATGCTTGGGCTAATGTTTTTCTAGTATTACAACTTTTTGACCCATTAGCTCAATCATATAATGACCTAATGTAATAAATTACAACTGATTAGAATGTGACCATATCCCTGAACATGCATGATCTTAAAAACCAAGACACTTCCATTTCTTCCATTTACTCCTGAAATGTGGAGCCACTGGCTATGGACATGACTGAGGCACATGGGCTGGAATTATGGGAGATGGTGTAATGGGTGTTTGGTACTTGCTTGATGAGGTCCATCATATTCTGTGCTAAGAAGTTTGGAGTAATAGGGAGCCATTGAAGGTTTTAAAGTAGGAGACTGGTGGTCAGCATTATGCTTTTGATAGTACAGGCTTTGTAAGTAAGAGAATCATATTGATAACAGCTAACATTTGTGAATGTTTCTATTCCATTTGCTTCTATGCGTGCTTTATCTGCATCATTTAAAAAAATTCTCAAGCACCTTTTTTTTTTTTTAAACAGACATTAAAACGAAGGCACCAAGAGGCTGAAAAACTAGTATACAAAGCTAATAGATAGAGGAGGCAGGGTTTGAACCCAGGCAGCCTGATTGCGTGTTGTTATGTTGCCTCTCAAGCGGGAAGCTGGAAGCATGGATATCAGTTATCATAGGCGAGAGATGCTGGAGGCCTTGACATTGGGGACAGTGTTGAGTGGGCCAAATTCAAGAGATGTTTGGGAGCTAGGTCTGATGGCTAATGAATGGGGAGGCGGGACGGAGGGGAATGAGGTTTAGGGTGTTGCCAGAGTCTCTTATATGCTCTTTGACTTCCTTCGTGGGCCGCAGCATGGTTATTTGACTTAGTAAAAAGGACATAAAGTAGGAAACTATCCAGACCAGGTTCTAAGCCCAGGGCCTTCATTCATTACCAGTGTGGTAGTAGAGGGAATTGGCTCTGCCTCTCTAAATCCTGCTTTGCTCTTATATGAAATGGGCAGAGTAGCCATGGTGTTGCAGGACTGATAGGAAGACTAAAGGAGTTAATTCATGTCAGGTGCTCGGCACTCACAAAGCACGGGTACAGGGAAGGTGCTCTAGAAAAGGGAGCCATTCTCACCGATGTGCCTGGTATGAGAAGGTGGCGCAGGAGAAGAGGGCAGACCAGGGACGCTCCATAGGAGCTCAGTGCCATTTGGTGACAGCTTCAACTGCAGCTCCTTTTCCTAGCTTATAGTGAGAGCGAGAGCTCGAGACCCTCCGGTGCCTGGCACATAGTAGGCGCTCGATAAATATTGGTGGAATGAATTTTTTGACACCAACCAGCATCTCATTCTCTAGCATACTGTGACTATGTAGACACGAGCTTTTGCAGAGTGCATGAGGGTAGCCTAGGCCACTTCCATGGCTCAGGCCTCATCTACCATGAAAAGTCTTTGGGGATGCCTTGAGCAAGAATGAAATGATTAGAAACCAAATTATTTTGCATTCGGTGTTCATCATATCTTATGACCCCTGATGGTCCTTCCTTTCGACAGTTCTGTTTTCTGTAAATGCTGTTGAAGAGTGGAATCTCTGTGCAATGAAAGCCCCACCCCAGAATAAATGGGGCGGGTGTTTTCCCTGTTGCATTAAACGCCTGTGAAAAGTAGCAAATGAAGCTCTCCTCCCCTGAGAAACACAGCTAAGTATAGTTAGTCTCTCCAAAGGAAGATATGCTCAGAGAGTTCTTTGAAAAGTGCTATGCAAAATGCTTGGGGTATTCCTTGGTGTAATTGGGGAATGAAAGAAAAAAAAATCCATTTATACATTTGTTATATAGTTGAGTAAAGTTCCACCATGTTGAAGGCTGATTGTCTTCTGTCTGTCTTTCTTTCGGGAGAGTATGAGAGGCAGCGTGGTGTCGGGGGGAATGTGCAGGTTCTGGGGGCCACACAGGGTCACAACCCAGCTCTGCCACTAAGTAGCTTTGTGACCATTGGAAGGTTTTCTAGACTGCTCTGTGCCTTGGTTTACTCATCTGCAAAATGGGAGTAATAGTACCTGCTTCTTAGGGTGGTTGGGAGGATTAAATGTGTTCATATGTGTAAAAAACAGTGCCTGGTATATAGTAAGCTCTTACTGAATATTTTGTCGTGATTTACACCTGTGAAGATTGCATGGCTGGTACTTCTTTATTCCTGGTTCAGATTTTAAATGTTACTCTCTTGTTTTGTGCTGTTGCTTTTTATACTTCTTTTTCGGAGAGAGCAGTTTTGCCTCCTGCATGTTGTAGAGCTCAGAATCTGTAGTCAGATATATGATGTGTACGGAGTTACTAGTTGTGTTGTCTTGGAAAACTTCTGTACCTTTTGAAACCCCAGTTTTTCCCTTCGTAAAGGCATTAAATAAGAATAGTACCTACTTCACTGGGCTGTGTCGAGATCAGATTATTTTTTAAAAGCTTTTGATATTTATTACTATTCTTTTTTTTCTAGAAAGGTTATACCAATTTTAAGTCTCATTACCAACTGGAGAATACTGTTTTCTCTAAACATTGGTCAAGTCTGAGTATTATCATTAAAAAGCATTCAGTAACTTTATAGGTGAAAAGTGGATTTTTACTTTAAATTTACTCTTCTTTGGTAGTAGAGGTTAAACCTGCCCCTCTATTTTTTTCTTTTTTAAATTGAAATATAATTGATTTACAGTATTGTGTTAGTTTCAGATGTACGGCAAAGTGATTCAGTTCTTTTTATATACATTTTTTTCAGATTCTTTTCTATTATAGGTTATCACAAGATACTGAATATAGTTCTCTGTACTTTACAGTAAATCCTTTCTTCATCTCCCTCTATGTTTTATTGGCCATTTGAATGTCTTCCATTGTGAATTTCCTCTCCTTGGCTTTTGCCAGTAACAGTTGTATTGAGATAGGATTCACATACTGTACAATTCACTCCTTTAAATTATTCAGTTCAGTGGTTTGTAGCATATTTACGGAGTTGTGCCAGGCACCACCACAATAAATTTTAGAATATTTTTCATAACTCCTTTGAAAAATCATGTACCCTGTCATCTGTTCTACCCTCCCCTCTACACACCCCCAGCCCTAGGCAACAGCTTTGGAGTTGCCTGTTCTGGACATTGCATGTAAATGAAACCATACAATATGTGGGGTTTTGTGTCTGACATTTTTCACTTCACATAATATTTTCAAGGTTCATCCATGTTTCAGCCTATGTCAGAACTTCATTGTTTTTTATTGCCGATTAATAGCCCATTGTATGGATAGAGCACATTTTGTTTATCCATCCCTCCACTGATAGACAGTTGGGTGTTTTTCACTTTTTGCCTATCATGAATAATGCCTCTGTGAACACCCGTGTAGATGTAGGTTTTCATTTACCTTGGGTATATACCTGGGAGTGGAGTTAGTGGGTCATATGGTAACTCTTATGTTTAACTTTTTGAGGAAATGTCAGACTGTTTTCCCCAGTATGCCTATCGTTTTTTAATTGGGGTGGAAGTACTTTGCTTAAAGGTTCTTTGCTTTTTATGTTAGAGATTTCAGATACTTGTCAGATTTGTTGAAAATATTTAATGTTTGCTTTTTAATAATTCTTTGATAATTTTTATGTAGTTAAATCTATTTTTTGTGTCTTTTGTCATTTCTTCCATCACTTTTCAACTTAGAAACCTGCCACCAGGGATTAGATGAATGTCAGATGAATGCAGAGTGGAATATGGGCTAGCTTGGATTGGATGCATGTTGTGGGGTCAGATATGGGCAAGCTTATACACACCTCACCTGGCCCACCTTGCAGTGAGCTTTTGCACTGAGGGCCCTTGACACTAGACCTGTAAAAAGGCAAAGAGGCCTGTGTATTAGGCTCTATAAAAAGATGCACAGTCTTCCCTCAGTAACTGTGGGAGACTGGTTCCAGGACCCCCACGGATACCAAAATCCATAGATGCTCAAGTCTCATGTAACATGGAGTAGTATGGTCTGTCCTGTGGTTGGCGGGATCTGCAGATGCAGAACCCACGGATATGAAGGGCTGACTGTACAATGTAGAGGTGGTACCCACTGCCCATTCCACACCCCCTCCCCCTCACTCAGCACAAGGCCAGCTTCTCCCAGGCCAGGTGCTCCCTTAGGATGGAAGTGGCTGGGGATGGGCCTTGCCCCTGGACCTCCTTTCCACTTCCTTGTTTTGTTGGGAGAAGTCCTCAGAGTTAAGTTGGTCCCCAGGTCATCCCTGAAACAACAAGGTGGGTGCTAAGACCACCCCTGTTCCTGGTAGGGCCTTTATTTTTTTAACAGTGCCCTCCACTCCCCCTGATGTGCCAAGCCCCACACGTACTTGCTACCTGAAAGCATCCAGCATCTGCCTTGGGCTTTTCCATCTGAATCCAGGGCTGGCCTCTCATTGCCTCACTTCCCAAAAGTTAGTTTAGAGAATTGAGGTCTAATATGATGTTGATCCCACTATTTTATTTTGCTCAGGGGGATCGAAACAGTCTTCTGACTATGACAAAATTATCTCTGCTTCATTGCACATTTGAATGAAAACGTACTACCCGACCATAAAGGTAGACAGCATGCTTTGTTTTTGTTTTATTTTAATTTTTCTATTTCCAAAAGGAAAGAACAGTAACAACAGTTTGAGGACAATTCTCTGTTATCAGACTGACACTGCCCTTTTGCTCTCCCTCTACAGTGAGATAAAAACCCAGAGAACTTTAAGAAATCATTTATGGAATATTAATTTAGTTTTTCTCAGTATATAATCAGTATGGAATTAATTTGGGCACATTGTATGAGGATCTAAATTCATCCTGTTCCATGTTACTAACAAGATGACACAACCCAATTATTTACTAAACTTCTTTCCCCACTGATGCCGGTGACTCCTACAGTACATATCAAAGACCATTTATGCTGCCTCATGCAAAAGAATGAAACTGGACCACATCTCACACCGTACACAGAAGTTAACTAACAAGAGGCTAAAGGCTTGAATGTAAGACCAGAAGCCATAAAACTCTTAGAGGAAAACATAGGTGGTAACTGCCTTGACATTGCTCTTGGCAATAACTTTTTGGACCTGACTCCAAAGGCAATGGCAAAGGAAGCAAAAATAAATAATGGGACTACATCAAACTAAAAAGCTTTTGCACAGTGAAGGAAAAACCATCAACAAAATTAAAAGGCAAGCTATGATTGGGAAAAGATATTTGCAAATCATATGTCCGATAGGGGGCTAATATCTAAAATATAAAAAGAAAGCATACAATTCCATAACAACAACAAAAAAACAGTTTGATTGAAAAATGGTCAGGGACTCTGAATAGACATTTTTCCAAAGAAGATATACAGATGGCCAATAGGCACATAAAAAGGTGCTCAGCACCACTAAAGATCAGGGAGTTGCAAATCAAAACCACAGTGAGATATCATTTCTCACCTGTCAGAATGCCTATTATCAAAAAGACAAATAACAAGTGTTGGAAAGGTTGTGGAGAAAAGGGAACCCTCATACTCTGTTGGTGGGAAGGTAAATTAGCGCAGCCACTATGGAAAGCAGTATGGAGGTTCCTCAGAACAATTAAAAATAGAACTACCATGTGATCTAGCTATCCTGCTTCTGGGTGTTTATCTGAAGAAAACGAAAGCACTAATTCAGACAGATATATGCACCTCTGTTTATTGCAGCATTATTTACAGTAGCCAAGATATGGAAATAACGTGTCCCTTGATGGATGAATTGATAAAGAAGATGTGGTATCTATATCTATATCTATATAGATATAGATATGCAATGGAATATTATTCAGCCATAAAAAAAGAATGAAATCTTGTCATTTGCGACAACATGGATGGACCTAGAGGGCATTATGCTAACTGAAATAAGTTAGACGTAGAAAGACATACCATATAATTTCACTTATATGTGGAATCTAAAGAATAAAACTATAAAACAAAACCAAACTCATAGATACAGTGAACACATTGCTATATAGTTATCCAAAGGGAAGGGGGTTGGGGGGTGGGCGAAAAAGGTGAAGGGGGGGTCAGTTGTGATGGGTAGTAACTAGACTTACTGTGCTGATCACTTTGTAGTGTATACAAATACTGAATTATAATGTTGTACACCTGAAACTAATATAATGTTATATACCAAATTTACCTAAAAAAAAAAAAAAGACCATTTATGCTGGTACCTCACCATAGTGCATAAAAGTACACTAGCGGCATGTGGGATCTTAGTTCCCCGACCAGGATTGAACCCGTGCCCCCTGCATTGGAAATGCAGAGTCTTAACCACTGGACTGCCAGGGAAGTCCCCACGTTTTTAATCTCTATATTCTTTTCCAGAGATCTGCCTTTTCTTGTCCCAGCAACATACCCTTTTATTCATTATAAATATTTTCGTATTGATAATGCTGGTCTGTTTTAATTACTCATAGTAAAAGATTTTCTTTTCTTATATCGGGATAGGGATTGGAATTGCGTCATTCTTACATTTAATTCGGGGAGATTTTGATACTTTAATTTCTTCAATCTTCCTCCCTGGAATAAAGCCCTAAGCTCCATTGTTCCAAATTTCTTTTTAAATCTCTCAAAACAGTATTGCAGTTGTCTTTATATAGGTCATGTGTATTTCTTAAGGCCTTCTTACGTATTATATAGCTTTTGATGCCACCATGTAAATAATGTTTAAAATCATATTTTAGAATACTTATTGCTGGAATATAGGAAAGTAAGTGATTTTTATTTATTCATCTTATACCTAGCCACTTTATTAAATGCTTATCTTTCACGTTTGTTTTTTTTAAACATGTTAAATCATTCCATATTTAAAGATTATCTTGTCTTGTTCTTTTCAATATTAGCTCCCTTTTCTACATCTCTGATTTCCCCACTGCTTTTCCTGGGTACCCTATTTCATATTCAACACCCCTCTCTTATTTTATACCTTCTTCCCTATTTTGTCTTTTCCCCTAGTTCTTAACACTCTTTGACATACTATATATTTCCTTAAAAGAAAATCAACTTATTTATGGTATCCCAGTAGGATGTAAGCTCCTTGAGGGTAGGGACTTTTGTTCATCTTCACCACTGTATCCCTAGGAGGGGCATCCAGCATTATGCCTCTGCGAATATTTGTTCAATGAATGGACTTGCATTATTTTGGAACTCCAGATTGTAACTAATCTGAGTTCAGAGATGTGAAACTTTTAAAGTTCCCTTCTCTTTCTTTTACCCTTTCTTTGTTGGAATGGTGGAAAGAAATTACTGGGTTGGCCCAAAAGTTTGTTCGGTTTTAAGTAAAAATAGAAGACACATTTTTCATTTTCACCAAGAACTTTATTGAACGACATATTCATGAACTGCACAAGCTTTTTGGCCAAGCCAATACTTCTTGAGTAGCTACAGTTGATTCTCATGATTTGCCGTGCTTGTTAGTAACGACAGTTACGTGCTTTATAAAGTCCCTGTGAACATGGGATTTGCCAGTACGCTAGGCTCCTCCATATCCATGGGTTCTGTATCCACAGATTCAACCAACTGCAGATGGAAAATATTGAGGGGCGGGGAGGGGGGGCGGAATTCCAGCAAGTTTCCAAAAGGAAAACGTGAGTTTGCCTTGTACCAGCGACTCTTTACATAGCATTTACGTTGTATTTACAACTCTTTGCGCTGCACTTACACTGTATTAGGTATGAGGTATTAGAGGTAACCTAGAGATGACTTAAAGTATACAGGAGGAGATGCCTAGCTTGTATGCAAATACCGTGCCATTTTACATTAGGGACTTGCGCATCGGCAGATTTCGGTATCCGAGGGAGGTCCTGGAACCCACTCCCACCCCTGCCACACCCCACCCTCCAGGATACTGAGGGATGGCTGTACTGAGCCATTTCCTTGGGGAAACTTAGAGTTTAGAATTGTGAGCCTCTTGTCACAGTACATAACCTCGTTTTATGTGTGTTTCTGTTCAGAGACACCTTATTTAATACATAATATTGATTCATTAACGTTGAAGGCGTGCCAGCGGCATTATAAACTCACGCCTGAAGGAAGCTAATGTAACACACGTGTTTTCTGCCCCAGTAGCCTTCTCAGCTTAGGGCCACTAGGCAGCCCTCCAGCACCGTGTTTGGGGCTATTTTAAACAGCTAAATCACCAACAAAAAGCACAAAAATGATAAAGCATGGCACTAAATAGACGGGAAAAGGCACACTTATTTGCAGTATGGGAGCTGAAACAGGAAGGAAGAACGTGCTCTTGTTCAGTCTCAGCTGGGTACGGGCTAGTTGGATGATTCAATTGTCCCTGCTCTGTGTGTGTCCTTGAATGACCACGAAGTCCCCTGGGTATTGATTTTGGGGGTTAGAAATGAATTTTAGTGAGTAGGAGAATTCGCAAATACGGGATCTGAATGATGAGGATCAAATGTAGTTTCGTGTAATGCGACTGTAACATCTCTTCTAAATGGCGGAGCATCCTTCCGGAGTCAGGTTTTGGTCTGAATGACTTGATGGTGGCCAGCAGCTCTGCAGCTGTGAGTTCTGGGTCTTAGCGTCGCCCGCCGTTTTTGACCTAGTCACTTTCTTCTCCTCCTGCCTTTGCCTCATGTCTCTGTGGAGCCCAGGCCCTCCCTGTGGTCACATTCTTCCCTAGGTACTAAATTCTTTCTCTTTGTTGGGACCCTCTGCCCTTGCATAGTCAGAGTTTCACTCTGGGGGCTCTTTTGAAGTTCCTTTGAGCCGCCTTTCTTCTTAGCATTCCTGGACCACAGACGTAGCCTTTGAATCTCAAACTGTTTTAAATCTGCTTTCCTGAAGTTCGGGTTCTAAATAGGAGGCACACATCTCAATCACCTGTGGGGTTTTATAAACTACGGTGTCCCCAGCCTCACCCCAGACCCGGAGTCAGCATTGGCAAGGGGTGTAGTCTCTGTATGGGCTAGTTATAGACGTTCCACAGGTGATTCAGATATGTGTGGGGGAGGGTTTTGAGGGCTCTGGTAAAGATGACAGCAATTAAAACCCATAACCGTCAAAACCACCACCATGAACATTAGGCTCCTTATTAAGCTCTTTGTGTGTATATATATATTTGTTGTTGTTGTCGTTGTTGTTTGCGGTACGCGGGCCTCTCACTGCTGTGGCCTCTCCCGTTGCGGAGCACAGGCTCCAGACGCGCAGGCTCAGCGGCCATGGCTCACGGGCCCAGCTGCTCTGCAGCATGTGGGATCTTCCCGGACCGGGGCACGAACCCGTGTCCCCTGCATCGGGAGGCGGACTCTCAACCACTGCGCCACCAGGGAAGCCCTAACAAGCTCCTTTGTGATGCTGATATCGCTGTACCTTCTTTCCTTTTTTGGACTGAGCCATCTCAATTAAAAAATCTATTAGGTATGAAATAAGCTACAAGGATTTATTGCTCAACACGGGAAATGTAGGCAGTATTTTACAATAAGTATAAATGGAGTATAACCTTTAATACAAAAGAAAGAAAAGTCTATATGGCATGGTCCATTTGGTTCCCATTACTTTCACCTTACGAGTTAATTCACTTTGTCACACTTGTGCATTAAGTCCACAGAAGCACATGTTCTCAATGAGTCTTTTAAACTTTTGAGGGAGAACTTGTCATTGGATTGAGTCCAGCCCCAAGTTTCTATAAGTTTAAGAATATGGCTCTAGATAATTGGTCACTCCTGTGTCTTCTTGCTCACCTGTCATTCTTCCTGAATCTATAATAGATGAAATACCCAGAGTTGTAGTTAGTGATCTATGTAGCTCGTAAGATTTTTATCCTCCCTCCAATCATAGAGCCTAGGTGAGAAGACGCTGCAAGGAGTACAACTATTTTAACACTGTTTTTAACATACCAGAGGCAATGCACTTCCTCTAAGAAAGCAGGATGCTTTCTTAGGGACAAATGCTATTAAGTTTTCGCTTAGGTGTGCCTTGTCTGTACAATAGATGAACGCATTCCCAAGTCAGATAATAACGTAATTGCATGAGGGCAACCTGCTATTTTTAAAGGAGCCCTGTAGCAAGCCATCTTCGTAAAGTGAACAGTGACACCACATTTATAATTCTAGATTTTCACCTTTTCCTTAAATTGAAATATGCCTTCAGGTTAGAGCAGTAATCTCTAAACAGTCTTCGTGCTGCTACAGTTAACTTACCCGAAGACAGTAATTTCTAGTAATTCTAGTAACTCTAGTAATTTCCAAATCATCTGAGTCATTTCTCCTAGAATTTATGACAGGACCTCAAAGGAAAAAAAAAAATAGTTCAAGATTTTTCCACATGTTTCAGGGAATCTTAGAATTCCCCCGATAGTTTCCTGGTCTTAGGGAAACTTTTGCAGTTGTGAGGTTAGACTCGAAGTGGTTTGTGCAGTTCCTGAATTTGTTGTTATTCTAAGTTTGTGTGTTTATTTTTTTTCTCAATGCAGTTACTCCCCTGCAACTGTGTCTTTATAGTTATGTATTTGCTTCCAAGTACCCTTTCACACTCAGGAGTGTGGTCTGTTTTGCCACCTTCTAGAGGAGGGTAGGTTGTAACTCCCTCTTATCCACACAAGCAGCAAACACCATCCAATATCAAAAAGAATAATTTGATTGATGTGCTCATAACCATCATGACAGAAGTACTCCTCTATTTATAATGATTATGATTTATTGTTTTGGCTATCCTTGTAGCATGTTATTTTAAAATGTGATAGTATTCAGTTGGTATATGGGTTATTTATGATTTTTGTCTGTGTTGGGTCTTCGTTTCTGTGCAAGGGCTTTCTCCAGTTGCGGTGAGTGGGGGCCACTCTTCATCGCGGTGCGCGGGCCTCTCACTGTCGCGGCCTCTCCCGTTGTGGAGCACAGGCTCCAGACGCGCAGGCTCAGTAGTTGTGGCTCACGGGCCTAGTTGCTCTGTGGCATGTGGGATCTTCCCAGACCGGGGCACAAACCGGTGTCCCCTGCATTTGCAGGCGGATTCTTAACCACTACGCCACCAGGGAAGCCCTGGTATATGGGTTAAAATCATTCAATTAACCTGAGAGTACACATTTGAGGCCAGTTCATTTTGAAGGGCTTGCCAGAAAGTCACATTATTTAGGACTAAACTTCCTTTGCTTTACTTAACAATTTTTAATACTTATTGTAGTAATTATATAATAATATTGTATTTATATATAACATTACTTTAATATATTATGTTATTTAATTATATAATATTAAAATATAAACATTATATATTTACACATAATTGTATAATGCTTTTATTCTTATGTTTCAAAATTTTATTGACTATACTAGCCCAGTTATCTTCCATGTGAATTTATGGAATCAATTTTCAAGTCAAATAAAATCTTAGTAGCTGGGATTAGAATAATAAATTAAATACTTATTATTGAGCTTGGGAAGAACTTTCTTATTTACTAATAGGCCAATTGGCTTATGTCTCTAACTGGTGCAGATCTCATTTGTATCTTTCAGTAATTTTTTTTTCTTCATGTGAATTTTACATATTTCTTGGTCCTTTTTTTCTTAGCTATGTTCTGTTCAGTTTTGTTTTTGTTATTGAGAATACATCTTTGTTACATTATTAATTTTATAGGGTAAATTATTGGTTACTGAATACTTATTTTATAACCTGCCATGTTAAGAGTTATCATGGTCTCCTGCTTAATTCTCTTATGTTCTTGAGTTCAGTTTTAAGCAAATAATGGTCAGTTTCTCTCCTTCCTGATAATGGAAGCTCTTATTTCTTTTACTTGTTTTGTTTACCAATGTTAAATACAGTTGTGATAGGAGCCTTACCCATGACTTTAATGGGAATGCCTGTATTACTTCACCTTAAGTTTGATGTTGGCTGGTTAGTCTTAAACTAAGACTAGGAATGTTCTTCTGGTCCTAGTTTGCTGTATTTTAAAACCTGGAAATGAATATCAGATGCCTTTTAAAAATGACTGAGATCATGTGCTTTTTTTTCACTAATTAATATGATTATATTAGTGCATTCATATTTTTTGGGGGACAAATCCTTGCTGATAGAGGTATATTTTATTTTATTATGTTTGTAGATTTCAAAAATATTATATTCCTAAGTGATACTGGCTGTAGTTTTAGTTTTAGTTTCTGTGTGAAACAAATTTTTCTGTCAAGGTCACTAAATGTCATAAAATGACTGAGGACATGTTCCTTTTTTTTTTTTTTTTTTACTGCATCAGGAACATTTTATAAAGCTTCTGAGAGTATTCTTCAGCAGCCTTTTCAAATTCATCTACAGCGTTTGCTTAATTTGATGTTCTGGATTCTTATTAAGTCAATTGTGTTCACTTAAAAATTTCCAGAAAACCCTCTGTTTCATTGAGAATTTTAAAATTGATTAATTCTTAAATAATTTCCTGTCATTTTTGAATTGCTGCCATATTTTTACCCTTTTACATTCTTTATTGTGTCTATTTTTGTTTTCTCATTATTTTCTTTAATTAGACCATATAGAGGTTTGTCTGCTGGTGGTAGTTTTTGTTTATAGTAGTGTTTTTTAGAGAATGAGCTCTTGAATTCTACTGCTGTTTATAGTTTTTTTCTGCTTTTCACCTTATTAATGCTGTGATTCTGTTTTACTTAGGTTTTATTTTGTTTTTTTCCTAACTTCTTGAATTGGATTGTTGGTGCATTTAATTTTATACTTTCTTGTTTAATAATAAAACTTTTAATAATTTTCTTACAATTACAGTTTTGGCCATATCTCTTCTAGAGCGGTCTATGTCGTATTATCATTATTGCTATTTTTGAACTAATTTATATTTTAATCTCTTTATCCACTTACCCAATAATTATTTAAGAGAGCTTTTTCTAAATGGCTGAGGGTTTCATTTACGTGTTTATAATTTCTTTATAACTCTGTGATGAATATTTTGCATCTCCCTCTATCTCAAATTATAGGATAGGTTTGTAGAAGCAGGATTAGCAGGTCAAAAGTAAGAATATTTTCTGGACTTTTGATAGATATGGTCAGATTCTTTATTGGCCCTTTTGTCCATCAAGGGCAGCTATGCCTTTTATTGGTTGTAGCTATTAAAAGTCATTCCCCACAGATGCCAGGTCTCTGTACACAAATAGTGAAGTGTTGAGTGTGGTCTCTGGTCCCCCAGTGATTTCTCCTTTTCCTGTGTGAGGACTCAGGGTTGAGGCGGCCAGGAAGCCCTTCCTATTCATCCTCCCATAGATCTGAGATGCCCAGACTCCTTGGTAGATTAAGTGGGTAAGAATTCACAGTTCCCTCCACTCTCCAAATGCAAGCAGTCTCCAAGCATCCCTGCTGACACACAGAAGTGTACTGATGCTTGCTGAGCAACCAGGAAATGTCAGGCATTTTACGTATTTTGCCATCTTAAAATACCTCCATGCATTAAATAGAGTGCAGGTGAGGGAACCAAGACTCTGAGAGGGGAAGCAAGGGCAGAAGCCCGAGCCCCTTACCAACCCCTCCACTCACCGGAAGTGCAGGTGGTGTTGCTGGGCCACTGCCCAAGTTCAGGAGTGAAGTTCTGAGGATACTTCTCTTGGGAAGTCATATGGGCTTCTCACCCATGAGGCAGTGTCTACCTTCCCATCTGAGACCCTGCTTTTCCTTGCTGCAGGAGGGTCTTCTGGGGGCCTGTTTATTCCCCAGTTGATGAATACTTGGGAGGAAAGAGGGCCAAACTCCATCACACTCCCAAATGAACTTTACAATCTCACCATAGTAATTTATTGCTCTCAGTCTATGCCAGTTCTCCATGTGGATTCCCCTGCCGAGTCCTCCCTGATGGGGGGCTGTTATCATCTCTGGTGTACAGATAAGGGAAGCAAGTGTTAGTAGAAGGGCTAAGTGACTTGTCCAGGGTCATGCCTCAGACACGCCCTGGAGCCATGTGGGCTGACACTGGACTGCCCTTTTCTACAATATTATTCCTGGTCACGAGAGGCCACACTTTATGGATCATGATGGCTGTGACAGCTCTGAGATTCTGGCATATTTTCCAAACTACATAAAATTCCTGTGCAAAAAATTCTCTAATGGCAGCGTCTCCTAACTTCTGATATTGGGGTCCCGTATTTGCTTCTTTTTTTTTTCTTCTTTTGTTTAACATCTTTATTGGGGTATAATTGCTTTACAATGGTGTGCTAGTTTCTGCTCTATAACAAAGTGAATCAGTTATACATATACATATGTTCCCATATCTCTTCCCTCTTGCGTCTCCCTCTCTCCCACCCCTCCAGGCGGTGACAGAGCACCGAGCTGATCTCCCTGTGCTATGCGGCTGCTTCCCACTAGCTATCTACCTTACGTTTGGTAGTGTATATATGTCCATGCCTCTCTCTCGCTTTGTCACAGCTCACCCTTCCCCCTCCCCATATCCTCAAGTACGTTCTCTAGTAGGTCTGTGTCTTTATTCCTGTCTTACCTCTAGGTTCTTCATGACATTTTTTTTCTTAAATTCCACATATATGTGTTAGCATACGGTATTTGTCTTTCTCTTTCTGACTTACTTCACTCTGTATGACAGACTCTAGGTCTATCCACCTCATTACAAATAGCTCAATTTCGTTTCTTTTTATGGCTGAGTAATATTCCATTGTGTATATGTGCCACATCTTCTTTATCCATTCATCCGAAGATGGGCACTTAGGTTGTTTCCATCTCCGGGCTATTGTAAATAGATCTGCAATGAACATTTTGGTGCATGACTCTTTTTGAATTACGGTTTTCGCAGGGTATATGCCCAGTAGTGGGATTGCTGGGTCATATGGTAGTTCTATTTGTAGTTTTTTAAGGAACCTCCATACTGTTCTCCATAGTGGCTGTACCAATTCACATTCCCACCAGCAGTGCAAGAGTGTTCCCTTTTCTCCACACCCTCTCCAGAATTTATTGTTTCTAGATTTTTTGACGATGGCCATTCTGACTGGCGTGAGATGATATCTCATTGTAGTTTTGATTTGCATTTCTCTAATGATTAATGATGTTGAGCATTCTTTCATGTGTTTGTTGGCAGTCCGTATATCTTCTTTGGAGAAATGTCTATATAGGTCTTCTGCCCATTTTTGGATTGGGTTGTTTGTTATTGAGCTGCATGAGCTGCTTGTAAATTTTGGAAATTAATCCTTTGTCAGTTGCTTCATTTGCAAATATTTTCTCCCATTCTGAGGGTTGTCTTTTTGTCTTGTTTATGGTTTCCTTTGTTGTGCAAAAGCTTTGAAGTTTCATGAGGTCCCATTTGTTTATTTTTGTTTTTATTTCCATTTCTCTAGGAGGTGGATCAAAAAGGATCTTACTGTGATTTATGTCATAGAGTGTCCTGCCTATGTTTTCCTCTAAGAGTTTGATAGTTTCTGGCCTTACATTTAGGTCTTTAATCCATTTTGAGCTTATTTTTGTGTATGGTGTTAGGGAGTGATCTAATCTCATACTTTTACATATAGCTGTCCAGTTTTCCCAGCACCACTTATTGAAGAGGCTGTCCTTTCTCCACTGTACATTCCTGCCTCCTTTATCAAAGATAAGGTGACCATATGTGCGTGGGTTTATCTCTGGGCTTTCTATCCTGTTCCATTGATCTATCTTTCTGTTTTTGTGCCAGTACCATACTGTCTTGATTACTGTAGCTTTTAGTATAGTCTGAAGTCAGGGAGCCTGATTCCTCCAGCTCCGTTTTTTGTTCTCAAGATTGCTTTGGCTATTCGGGGTCTTTTGTGTTTCCATACAAATTGGGAAATTTTTTGTTTTAGTTCTGTGAAAAATGGCAGTGGTAGTTTGATAGGGATTGCATTGAATCTGTAGATTGCTTTGGGTAGTAGAGTCATTTTCACAATGTTGATTCTTCCAATCCAAGAACATGGTATATCTCTCCATCTATTTGTATCATCTTTAATTTCTTTCATCAGTGTCTTATAATTTTCTGCATACAGGTCTTTTGTCTCCTTAGGTAGGTTTATTCCTAGATATTTTATTCTTTTTGTTGCAGTGGTAAATGGGAGTGTTTTCTTGATTTCACGTTCAGATTTTTCATCATTAGTGTATAGGAATGCCAGAGATTTCTGTGCATTAATTTTGTATCCTGCTACTTTACCAAATTCATTGATTAGCTCCAGTAGTTTTCAGGTAGCATCTTCAGGATTCTCTATATATAGTATCATGTCATCTGCAAACAGTGACAGCTTTACTTCTTCTTTTCCGATTTGGATTCCTTTTATTTCCTTTTCTTCTCTGATTGCTGTGGCTAAAACTCCCAAAACTATGTTGAATAAGAGTGGTGAGAGTGGGCAACCTTGTCTTGTTCCTGATCTTAGTGGAAATGCTTTCAGTTTTTAACCATTGAGGACGATGTTGGCTGTGGGTTTGTCATATATGGCCTTTATTATGTTGAGAAAAGTTCCCTCTATGCCTACTTTCTGCAGGGTTTTTATCATAAATGGGTGTTGAATTTTGTCAAAAGCTTTCTCTGCATCTATTGAGATAATCATACGGTTTTTCTCCTTCAATTTGTTAATATGGTGTATCACATTGATTGATTTGCATATATTGAAGAATCCTTGCATTCCTGGAATAAACCCCACTGGATCATGGTGTATGATCCTTTTAATGTGCTGTTGGATTCTGTTTGCTAGTATTTTGTTGAGGATTTTTGCATCTCAGTATTCATCAGTGATATTGGTCGGTAGTTTTCTTTCTTTGTGATATCCTTGTCTGGTTTTGGTATCAGGGTGATGGTGGCCTCGTAGAATGAGTTTGGGAGTGTTCCTCCCTCTGCTATATTTTGGAAGAGTTTGAGAAGGATAGGTGTTAGCTCTTCTCCAAATGTTTGATAGAATTCGCCTGTGAAGCCATCTGGTCCTGGGCTTTTGTTTGTTGGAAGATTTTTAATCACAGTTTCAATTTCAGTTCTTGTGACTGGTCTGTTCATATTTTCTGTTTCTTCCTGATTTAGTCTTGGCAGATTGTGCATTTCTAAGAATTTGACCATTTCTTCCAGGTTGTCCATTTTATTGGCATAGAGTTGCTTGTAGTAATCTCTCATGATCCTTTGTATTTCTGCAGTGTCTGTTGTTACTTCTCCTTTTTCATTTCTAATTCTATTGATTTGAGTCATCTCCCTTTTTTTCTTGATGAGTCTGGCTAATGGTTTATCAATTTTGTTTATCTTCTCAAAGAACCAGCTTTTAGTTTTATTGGTCTTTGCTGTCGTTTCCTTCATTTCTTTTTCATTTATTTCTGAACTGATTTTTATGATTTCTTTCCTTCTGCTAACTTTGGGTTTTCTTTGTTCTTCTTTCTCTAATTGCTTTAGGTGCAAGGTTAGGCTTTTTATTTGAGATGTTTCCTGTTTCTTAAGGTAGGATTGTATTGCTATAAACTTCCCTCTTAGAACTGCTTTTGCTGTATCCCATAGGTTTTGGGTCGTCGTGTCTCCATTGTCATTTGTTTCTAGGTATTTTTAAATTTCATCTTTGATTTCTTCAGTGATCACTTCGTTATTAAGTAATGTATTGTTTAGCCTCCATGAGTTTGTATCTTTTACAGATCTTTTCCTGTAATTGATATCTAGTCTCATGGCGTTGTGGTTGGAAAAGATACTTGATACAATTTCAGTTTTCTTAAATTTACCAAGGCTTGATTTGTGACCCAAGATATGATCTATCCTGGAGAATGTTCCATGAGCACTTGAGAAAAATGTGTATTCTGTTGTTTTTGGATGGAATGTCCTATAAATATCAATTAAGCCCATCTTGTTTAATGTATCATTTAAAGCTTGTGTTTCCTTATTTATTTTCATTTTGGATGGTCTGTCCATTGGTGAAAGTGGGGTGTTAAAGTCCCCTACTATGAATGTGTTACTGTCGATTTCCCCTTTTATGGCTGTTAGTATTTGCCTTATATATTGAGGTGCTCCTATGTTGGGTGCATAAATATTTGCAATTGTTATATCTTCTTCTTGGATCGATCCCTTGGTCATTATGTAGTGTCCTTCTTTGTCTTGTCTAATATAGTCTTTATTTTAAAGTCTGTTTTGTCTGATATGAGAATTGCTACTCCAGCTTTCTTTTGGTTTCCATTTGCATGAAATATCTTTTTCCATCCCCTTAGTTTCAGTCTATATGTGTCTCTAGGTCTGAAGTGGGTCTCTTGTAGACAGTGTATATATGGGTTTTGTTTTTGTATCCATTCAGCCAATCTGTGTCTTTTGGTGGGAGCATTTAGTCCATTTACATTTAAGGTAATTATCGATATGTATGTTCCTATTCCCATTTTCTTAATTGTTTTGGGTTCGTTATTGTAGGTCTTTTCCTACTCTTGTGTTTCTTGCTAGAGAAGTTCCTTTAGCAGTTGTTGTAGAGCTGGTTTGGTGGTGCTGAACTCTCTCAGCTTTTGCTTGTCTGTAAAGGTTTTAATTTCTCCATCAAATCTGAATGAGATCCTTGCTGGGTAGAGTAATCTTGGCTGCAGGTTTTTCTCCTTCATCACGTTAAATATGTCCTGCCAGTCCCTTCTGTCTTACAGAGTTTCTGCTGAAAGATCAGCTGTTAACCTTATGGGGATTCCCTTGTGTGTTATTTGTTGTTTTTCGCTTGCTGCTTTTAATATGTTTTCTTTGTATTTAATTTTTGACAGTTTAATTAATATGTGTCTTGGCATATTTCTCCTTGGATTTATCCTGTATGGGACTCTCTGTGCTTCCTGGACTTGATTAACTATTTCCTTTCCCATATTAAGGAAGTTTTCAAGTATAATCTCTTCAAATATTTTCTCAGTCCCTTTCTTTTTCTCTTCTTCTGGAACCCCTATAATTCGAATGTTGGTGCGTTTAATGTTGTCCCAGAGGTCTCTGAGACTGTCCTCAGTTCTTTTCATTCTTTTTTCTTTATTCTGCTCTGCAGTAGTTATTTCCACTATTTTATCTTCCAGGTCACTTATCTGTTCTTCTGCCTCAGTTATTCTGCTATTGATCCCCTCTAGAGTATTTTTCATTTCATTTATTGTGTTGTTCATCATTGTTTGTTTCATCTTTAGTTCTTCTAGGTTCTTGTTAAATGTTTCTTATATTTTCTCTATTCTATTTCCAAGATTTTGGATCGTCTTTACTATCATTGTTCTGAATTCTTTTTCAGGTAGACTGCCTATTTCCTCTTCATTTGTTAGGTGTGGTGGGTTTTTGCCTTGCTCCTTCATCTGCTGTGTGTTTCTCTGTCTTCTCATTTTGCTTAACTTACTGTGTTTGGGGTCTCCTTTTTGCAGGCTGCAGGTTCATAGTTCCCGTTGTTTTTGGTGTCTGTCCCCAGTGGCTAAGGTTGGTTCAGTGGGTTCTGTAGGCTTCCTGGTGGAGGGTACTAGTGCCTGTGTTCAGGTGGATGAGGCTGGATCTTGTCTTTCTGGTGGGCAGGTCCACGTCTGGTGGTGTGTTTTGAGGTGTCTGTGGACTTACTGTGATTTTAGGCAGCCTCTCTGCTAATGGGTTGGGTTGTGTTCCTGTCTTGCTAGTTGTTTGGCATAGGATGTCCAGCACTGTAGCTTGCTGGTCGTTGAGTGAAGCTGGGTGCTGGTGTTGAGATGGAGATCTCTGGGAGAGCTTTCGCCGTTTGATATTATGTGGAGCTGGGAGGTCTCTTGTGGACCAGTGTCCTGAAGTTGGCTCTCCCACCTCAGAGGCACAGCACTGACTCCTGGCTGCAGCACCAAGAGCCTTTCATCCACACGGCTCAGAATAAAAGGGAGATAAAGTAGAAAGAATGAATTAGTAGAAGTAGAAAGAAAGATAGAAAGAAAGGACGGAGGGAGGGATGGAGGGAGGGAGGAAGGAAGGAGGGAAGGAAAGAAAAAAAGAAAGAAAGAAGATAAAGTAAAATAAAATAAGATAAAATATAATAAAGTTATTAAAAAATATATAATTATTAAGAGGAAAAAAAACGGACGGATAGCACCCTAGGACAAATGGTGGAAGCAAAGCTATACAGACAAAATCTCACACAGAAGCATACACATACACACTCACAAAAAGAGGAAAAGGGGAAAAAATCATAAATCTTGCTCGCAAAGTCCACCTCCTCAATTTGGGATGATTCTTTGTCTAAAGGAGGGAAGGAAGGAAAGAACGAACGAAGATAAAATAAAATAATGTTATTAAAATAAAAAGTAATTATAAAGAACAATATTTAAAAAAAAGAAGAAAAAAAAGGACGGATAGAACCCTCGGACAAATGGTGGAAGCAAAGCTATACAGACAAAATCTCACACAGAAGCGTATACATACACACTCACAAAAAGAGGAAAAGGGGAAAAAAATCATAAATCTTGCTCTCAAAGTCTGCCTCCTCAATTTGGGATGATTCGTTGTCCATTCAGGTATTCCACAGATGCAGGGCACATCAGGTTGATTGTGGAGATTTAATCCGCTGCTTCTGAGGCTGCTGGGAGAGATTTCCCTTTCTCTTCTTTGTTCGCACAGCTCCCAGGGCTCAGCTTTGGATTTGGCCCCGCCTCTGTGTGTAGGTCGCCGGAGGGCGTCTGTTCTTCGGTCAGACAGGATGGGGTTAAAGGAGCCGCTGATTAGGGGGCTCTGGCTCACTCAGGACACGGAGAGGGAGGGGCACGGAGTGCGGGGCAGGCCTGCGGCGGCGGAGGCCGGCATGACGTTGCAGCTGCCTGAGGCGCGCCGTGCGTTCTCCCGGGGAAGTTGTCCGTGGATCCCGCGTCTCTGGCAGTGGCGGGCTGCGCAGGCTCCCTGGAAGTGGGGTGTGGAGAGTGACCTGTGCTCGCACACAGGCTTCTTGGTGGCGGCAGCAGCAGCCTTAGCGTCTCATGCCCGTCTCTGGGGTCCGCGCTGTTAGCCGCGGCTCGCGCCCGTTTCTGGAGCTCCTTTAAGCAGCGCTCTTAATCCCCTCTCCTCGCGCACCAGGAAACAGAGGTAAGAAAAAGTCTCTTGCCTCTTCGGCAGCTCCAGACTTTTCCCCAGACTCCCTCCCGGCCAGCCATGGCGCACTAACCCCCTTCAGGCTGTGTTCACGCAGCCAACCCCCGTCCTCTGCCTGGGATCCGACCTCTGAAGACCGACCCTCAGCTCCCAGCCCTGCCCGCCCCGGCGGGTGAGCAGACAAGCCTCTCGGGCTGGTGAGTGCCGGTCGGCACTCATCCTCTGTGCGGGAATCTCTCCGCTTTGCCCTCCACACCCCTGTTGCTGTGCTCTCCTCTGCGGCTTCGAAGCTTCCCCCTCCGCCACGCTGTCTCCGCCCGCGAAGGGGCTTCCTAGTGTGTGCACACTTTTCCTCCTTCACACCTCCCTCCCACTGGTGCAGGTCTCGTCCCTATCCTTTTGTCTCTGTTTATTCTTTTTTCTTTTGCCCTACCCAGGTACGTGGGGGGTTTCTTGCCTCTAGGGAGGTCTGAGGTCTTCTGCCAGCGTTCAGTATGTGCTCTTCAGGAGTCGCTCCACTTGTAGATGTATTTCTGGTGTATCTGTGGGGAGGAAGGCGATCTCCGCGTCCTCCTCCTCCACCATCTTCCCGGAAGCCCTCCCGTATTTGCTTCTGATATTGGGGTCCTGTATTTGCTCCCGGCTTAAGCGCCATTTGTCCTGAGTCCCAGACTCTTGTCCACGCATCCCTCAGAAAGCCATATAGTCTGTTTCACATTGGGCTCTGCCCATGTATTGGTTGCAGCCGCTCCTGCAGGGGACGTCTGATACATCCATGTCCTTGCTGGTGCTTCACAGATTGGCAAACATTGATTACTGTTTGTGTCTAACCAAGCATCTCAGTACCCTTCTCCATGCATGATGGTGGCTCTTAGGAGCATGTTGGAGACTAGGGTTGTGCTGAGCCTGTAAAATAGGGATAAAAATTGCACTTGCCTTGAAGGATTACTGTGAAGATCAAATAAGATGATGCATAAGGCATGCTTCTGTCATCATTATCCCATTATAATCCATCCTCCCAGTGCCTCCTACCTCGTTTCTTCCCAGAAACCTGGTTAGTTACCCAGGCTTTTGACAAAGTGGAGTATATATTTTAGAAACAAATTCTTTGTGAGAAATATGTATTCTACGTATCTTCTCACAATCTGTGGATTACCTTTATATTTTCTTAATTGCATCTTTTGATAAGCAGAAGTTCTTAATTTTAAGGAAGTATACTTAATCAGTCTCTTCCTTTATATATAAAAGCTTCTTAATGCTTTTTGTGTCCTAGTTTAAGAAGGCTTTCTACCTGAAGGTCATGAAGATGTTCTCCTTTGCTATTTATAGAATATTCATTGTTTGACCTATTGCATTTAGATAGGTGGTCATCTGGAATTGATTTTTTGTGTATGGTATGAGGTGGGGGGCATCAAGATTCTTTTTATTTTTAATGTTGGGAATCCACTGTTTCTTGAAAGGGTTATTTTTTTCCCTACCTCAGTGTTCCCCTTATAATATACTGATTGACCATATATATATGGCTCTGTCTCTGTTACGTTACTAAAGACTGATGTAAATGAGAGTTTTACTACTTCTCAAAACTTTAGGAAACTTTGACTCCATTTGTCCCACTGCTTTGTTAATGTTGCCATGCATTTTCCTTCTACAGTATTTTAAAGACCACATGCCATTATTATTCATTGAATTAAATATTCATTTATATTTACTCACATATTTATTCTTTCTGCTGATTTCCATTCTTTATTGCATTTCCAAATTTCATTGTGAGAGAATTTTTCTTCTTCCTAAATAATTACTTTTAGTTTATCTGTAACAGTGGCATGGCCCTGAGAAATGATCGTATGCATCTTTTTCCAACTCTACATTCAGTGATGTCACCTTGGTGGCTTAAAATCAGTCATGGTGGGAGTATTTGTATCACAGAAACAGAAAACTACAACTAGTTTTGTTAAATATTTACTAGCACATCACTGGTTGGTGGCAAATTCTTTCAGCTGTTGTGCATCTCACAGTGTCCCTTTTTTTACTTCACTTTAGAAGGGTATTTCCATAGGATAATGCCTTCAAGTGGCATTTATTTTCTCTCAGAAATTCTATTATTTTTATTGAGAACTCAGATGTTAGTTTTATTGTTGTTTTTTTTTTTTTTTTGGTATGTGGGCCTCTCACTGCTGTGGCCTCTCCCGTTGCAGAGCACAGGCTCCGGATGCGCAGGCTCAGCGGCCATGGCTCACGGGCCCAGCCGCTCTGCTGCATGTGGAATCTTCCCGGACTGGGACACGAACCCGTGTCCCCTGCTTCGGCAGGCGGACTCTCAACCACTGCGCCACCAGGGAAGCTCTAATCAGTCCTTTTAAAAGAACTGATTGTTTTTTTTTGGCCCAGTCTTCTCTTTTTACTTTTTTATTTTTATTGGAGTATAGTTGATTTACAATGTTGTGTTAGGTTCAGATATATATATATATATATATATATCCATTCTTTTTCAGATTCTTTTCCCATATAGGTTATTACAGAATATTGAGTAGAGTTCCCTCTGCTATACAGTAGGTCTTTATTAGTTATTTACTTTATATGTAGTCTTGTATATATGTTAATCCCAATTCCTAATTTATCACTTCCCCCCATGTTTCCCTTTTGGTAACCATAACTTTGATTCCAAGATCTGTGATTCTGAGATCATTTGTATCTTTTTTAAAATTAGATTACACATATGAGTCATATCATTTGTTATTTGTCTTTGTCTGACTTAATTTCACTTAGTATGGTAATCTCTAGGTCCATCCATGTTCCTGCAAATGGCATTATTTCATTCTTTTTATGTCTGAGTAATATTCCATCATATACATGTACCACGTCTTCTTTATCCATTCATCTGTTGATGGACATTTAGGTTGCTTCCATGTCTTGGCTACTGTAAATAGTGCTGCAGTGAATATTGGGGAGCATGTATCTTTTGGAATTATGGTTTTCTCTGGATATATGCCCAGGATTGGGATTGCTGGATAATACGGTAGTTCTATATTTAGTTTTTTAAGGAAGCTTTTACTTTTTATTTCTCGTAATTATTTTAAAAAATTAATCCCTTTCTCCTTTGATTAGGATCATTTTGTTTGTTTGTTTTTTCCCTAGCTTTTTTTTAAAAATAAATTTATTTATTTATTTTTGGCTGCATTGGGTCTTTGTTGCTGTGTGCAGGCTTCTCATTGTAGTGGCTTCTCTTTGTTGTGGAGCATGGGCTCTAGGTACGCGGGCTTCGTAGTTGTGGCACACAGGCTTAGTAGTTGTGGCTCGCGGGCTCTAGGGCACAGGCTCAGTAGTTGTGGCGCATGGGCTTAGTTGCTCCGTGGCATGTGGGATCTTCCGGGACCAGGGATGAAACCCATGACCCCTGCATTGGCAGGTGGATTCTTAACCACTGTGCCACCAGGGAAGCCCTATTCTTATATTCTTCATGGTAGTATTTAGACATGTCCAGAGAGAACATATGATTAGCTCCCTTCTAAGACGTTACCCTCTTTGATGGGTTTCTTTATGTCAGGGTGGAGTATTTTGGAACCCGTGGCCATGTTGGGCCCCTTAGAGCTCTCAGTGCAGTGAAGTTTAGGAGAGTGGGAGATGGGGGACAGTTAAGGTCAGGGGTCATAAGTTATGTTGGGGATGGGGTTGGTGGTGGTGGTTGAGGAGCTGGGTCTTGTGGTAGTTGGGGGTGCTGGTAATAATGAATTGAGTTGTTTCACTAAAGTTCCTCTCTTCTTCACAAGGATCCTTCATGGTACATCTTGTTAGCCCAGTTTTCCATTTGTGCAAACCAAGCTCCAGGGATGAAGTGGACTAGCTCAGGATTCCCCACCTGAGTTTTAAACGGCAGACCCAGGATACAAAAGCTGTGCCTCTGGCCCCCAAACCTGCACTCTTTCCTTTATGTTCTGCTGTCTTCCCAGAACACCTACTGGTGTGAACCGGCTCCATGGTTGAACCTGTGTGTTGGGGGCTGGGATCACAGGGCTGACTGTGCCCTGCTTCCTAAGGGCTCATGGTCTAGGGGGGAAGACGAACAAACGTAGAATGTTTGGATTCAGGAATCTTGCCTGAGAATCCAGGAAAGGCTTCTTGGTGCTGATGTCTGATCACAGACTTCAAGCGTGAGTAAGGGCCCGCCAGGTAGGCAGGAGTGGGAAGGCTGTTGCATTCAGACGGAACAGCCGAAGCCAGATAAACAGGTCTGTAACAGAGATGAGACTTGGTGGGGTGTATGAGTCTGTAAGGCAAAGAAGCTGGGGTGCGTGCTCGGTGGTCCCGGAAGAGTCCGTGTGGACAGCTTTTGGGTGTGGCCATGTGTGGGTCTCTGGCCTCAGAAGTTGGGAGGGAAACAAATGCAAGAAGTGGCTCCAGAAGGAAGACCACCCCGTTCCCACCAGCTGCCACCGCCACTGCCACCGCCACTGCTTCTTGCGACAGCGCTGGTGACAGTGACCGCCAGCACTTATCCAACACTAACTGGGTCCCTGTGCCTAGCGCTTTGCATGCAGTATCTTCCTAAATCCTTTCCCAAACCCCATGAAGCCTCGGTATTTTAATAACGAAGAGCCCCGGGCTTAGAGAAGGTAAGCCCATACCTGCAGGCCACAGCTCAGAAGTTGCCAAGCCAGGATTTGAACCCCGCCAACTCTTGACACCAGATGCTGTGTTCTTCACCGAGGGGTCCAGGCTGGTCATGCAAATGAGGAAGATGATGTGTGGTGGACGTTTTCCCAGTCTTCTTGAAATATGTGGGCTTTTCGTCCACCTTTTGTTTTACTTTTATGTTTTGATGCTTTTGAGGACAGAGAACTATTTCTATGCCGTAAGAAAACCAACAGCACACATGATGATAAACGGCACCTGACACTCAGCTCTGGGGACACTATAGCCCAGAGCGGGGAGTGTGGCAAACCCAGGAGGGCCAGTCGTTAAATCCAGCCAGTATTGGAATGTGGACCCAGGGCTGCCAGTTCTTCCTTTCTCTTACTTTTTGTTTTGAAGAGAAGCTGGGATTTTAAGTGAAGTCTACCTGGTTTTAAGAGTCAGCTCAGTTTTTAAATGCCCCTAAGCCAACAATAGTAGGGCTGTGGGGGAAGCAGTCTCCCAGAGAGAGGTCTCTGTGCTGCGCCGTCTGGCAGAGACACTCCTGCAACCTCGCTGGTCTCCCTCACACCCTGGGGAGGGGCTGCCCCACGTGGTGTAGCTCTTTCCTGGCCTGTATGGTGGCCGAGTGAAGATTCTGTGTGGACTTTCAGAGCCAGGAATCATTCTCAGTCTATCAAGGACCCTTGACTTCCTGTGCCCTCCATTCTTGGGGTTACTTTTTTCTGTCTTCAACACCGATTCAGAACAGTCAGAAGATTCCAGAACGCTTGAGAGGACACAAAGAAAATTGGTTAGAATCCGCACTTCAAGAAAGTTGGTTGTGGGCTTCCCTGGTGGCACAGTGGTTAAGAATACACCTGCCAACACAGGGGACACGGGTTTGAGCCCTGGTCCGGGAAGATCCCACATGCCGTGGAGCAACTAAGCCCGTGCGCCACAACTACGGAGCCTGCGCTCTAGAGCCCGTGAGCCACAACTACTGAGCCCACGTGCCACAACTACTGAAGTCTGCACGCCTAGAGCCTGTGCTCCACAACAAGAGAAGCCACCGCAGTAAGAAGCCCACGCACTGCAACGAGGAGTAGCCCCCACTCTCCGCAACTAGAGAAAGCCCGTGCGCAGCAACGAAGACCCAACACAGCCAATCAATCAATCAATCAATAAAATAAAATAAAATAAAATAAAATAAAATAAAATAAAATAAAAAAAGCAACCTGGTTGTAAGAAGAAAACCAGAGGTCACGGCTGGAGTCAGTGCCCAATGGAACATTTCAAGCACGTTTAGAAAGCCCTTTTTGTCCTGTTGCACAATGCACTCCTGAATCCCTAGTGCTCGGGATTATAAAGTCAGCTCTCCCCTGGTCAGCGGGGTAGGCTCATTTTGTGTCCTTTTATTACACACTCAGCCCATGCTTCTGCCCAGGTAGACAGAGTGGAATTCAGCCACCCATCACTTGCAGATCTTTATGCGGATGGGGAATAATGGCCCCTGTTTTCGCCCAGATACAGCCCAGCACCCTGATATGGTACCTGGTGGGAGGTACCTCATCCTCAGAGCCAAAGGTGGAAGGTAGGGCTAGGGAACAGGTCTGGTCTTGTGAGTTTCATTCCCTTTACAGTTCACTCTTCAGATTCAGAGGAATTGGGTGCAGATGATGCCCACTGGGCAGGTCGGCAGCAGGTGTGCTGATTGGCAGGAGGAAGGGGTGTCCTAACAACCACAGGGCTGTTCAGTCAGGTGGCGGTGATGTGCTACCAGTCTGGGTAAACAGTGGTGTCATTGGTCCTCCCTGCCTTCCCCCGTCCTCTGAGGCAGGAGGAGCAACAAGAATGGATCAGGATCGAAACCTTTCCAAGTGCATAACCACACCCTAGTGTTTGGTTTAAAAACCTCGGTCCTGTGTAGGGTTGATTTCCTATGGCCCACAGGCATCATAGAGTGATGTTGCAATTGTGTTGTTTTGCTCCTCAAAGCCAAATCAAGGAGCAAAATCACCTCCTCTTACAAGCTGGAAACCTGTACGCTGTCATCTCTTTGTAAAAATAGTAGTAGTAATCGCTAACGTGTATCGTTTTATTGAGTCCTTACAGTAGCAGACATCATTTGAAGTGTTTTATAGGTATTAGCTCATTTAATCTTCATACCAACTCTAAGAGGTGGGCACTGTTATTCTCCTCCTCCTACGGATGAGAAACTTAAAGCCCAGAGAGGTTATATGACTTTCTCAAGGTCACCCAGCTGGTAAGTGGTCGGGCTGGGATTACGTACCCCAGGTGCTCTCGATTCCATTCTGACTGCCTTTTGCCTTGGGGTCTTTGAGTGTCTGGGACAGGGTTTCATTTGGGATCCTGGTTTTCGGGTCACTAATGTCCTAGGGAGTGGACATCTGGCTTTCCAGGTGTTCACTTCACACAAAAGAGGTTGCCTGGTGTTGGGCACAGGTCAGGGGATTTGGAATCAGACAGTCTCAGTTAAAAATCCCCCCCCGGCCCTCCCCCATATTCCAGCCAGGGCACCCTCTGGCAGCTTGTTTGAACTTCTTATCTTGGTGGTTTTAATGGGCAGGATGCTTGCAATACCTGGCTTTTGGGGGTGCTTGTGCAGGTGAAGGAAACAAGCATTGTGCACGCACTTCATCATCCAGAGGACCTCTAGCAGTGGTGCTTTTATTGTTCCATCTCTGTCACTGGCCCTGTGGTACCCAAAGGGCCCCTGGGTGCCTGTGTGCAGAGCTGTCCTGAGAGAAGAGGAGGCAGGTGGCTCAGTACCACTGTGTAGCTTGGTGCTGGGCTTGTATAACTCATAGCAGGAGGGTGATGGTCCAAGATTGTCACCTTTCTGATTATGCGTGAATGTGCTGCCTGTTGTCACAAGGATAAAATTACTGCTTTGCTACCCTGTCAGCCAAGAAGAGAGCCTGCCAGGGCTGAGTTAACTAGAAGTCCCTTGGCTGTGTTGACACATGGTATCAGACCTTAGTTTGGTCGAGACCCCCACGTGGACTTTCACTGTAGGTGTTGGTGAGCTGGTGCAACACCTATCACCTGGGCATACTGCTTAACTTCCCAGAGCCTTTGTTTCTTCACCCGTGAGTTGGGGACAATGACACTTTCTTGGATGGTTGTTGGGAGGGTTAAATAAAAAGCCTTCTGAGGTCGGGACTATGGAATAGGGTTTCTTTCAGGAAGGATGTTCTTCCTGGTGTCTGTGTGAAGCGGGTGTTAAGGGATTCAACACATGACAGCACAGAAGAGTTCTGACAGCTTTCTGGAGCTCTGCTGTGGTTCACAGAGTGGCTCACAGAGTGGGGTCGTGGGGAAAGCAAGGCAGGAAAGAGAAGGTGCGGAGAACAGGGTGACATCTGCCCGCGCGTGCGAGCCCCTCCCTGGAGTGAGTTTCACAGGACACCACCTTTTTTGCATCTCTGGACTTAGCATCACACTGATTCAGTTTGAATCAGTGTGGGGCCTTGTTGAGTTGCTTTAATTTCTCTGTGCCTCAGTTTCTTTATTTTTAAAATGGGACTAAGATACCTAACTCCCAGGGGTTTGCAAGTATTAAGTGAGTGAATAAATGAGTAAATGGGTGTGAAGTATCTATATGACACACTCACATCGGATGTTCCCTTTTCATTGAGGGGGGTCAGCAGCACCAGTAGCAACAGTACAATCCCACCACCACCCCAGCCACTTACTGTGATGCCTTGTGCGTTTAGTAGATGCCACTCCTGTGTTCAGGAGAGACCTTATCTTTCTTCTGGTTTATTCTGTTCACCAGGATGTTGCCTTCTGTCGTCTTCATCCATAATTGTATATGAAGAGGTTAAATGTTAAAAAAAAATTTTTTAAATTTTCAATTAATATGTTTATTATAGGAAATAATCTTACCTGGATTAAGATAATAACAAATAATGGAACATAAGGCTCAGATGTCATGGTTTTGGGGCTTAATGCCAATCCCTCCTCACCAGATGTAGGTGAGACCCTACAAGGGTGTAGGGAGCATCTCTCCTGGCTTGTTCTGAATCCTCTTCTCTTGTCCTCACTTTTACAGCATCCTTGGTAATCCTCTCTATCCCAGATACGTTAGTCCCCGTTGGCGTGCTACCTCCTATCAGAACTACTGTATCAGTGCAGACAGTTGTCAGGCCTTTTGTCTGTGGTTCTTTGAGACCCAGACTTTAATTAAAGACTTTCATACTTTGTGAATCCTTTTGACCTCTCTCTCTTGTATGAAATGAAGACGTTTTTACGAACTTTGGGAAGAGAACACCTGGTTTCGGGGCTGCCTCATGCTATCTTTGTTCACTATTTACTCCTGGGAGCAGAAGCCTTGGATTTTGGTGTTTAATTGTTCCATGGCTGTTTCGGTGAGGGCTGAAATGGAACCTGAAAATTTGCCTGCGGTGAAGTTAATGTTCAGTACTTGTGAGTGGAAGTCCTAAATCAGTGCTTTGTGATTTGAGCCACTCATTCATCCACCCATCCACCCACGCACCCATCCATCATCTTTCCACTCATCTACCCATCCATCTATCCATTAATTCTGTTATGTGCATATGCCAGAATGTACTTTAAATCAATCCCTTTTGTTGGATGTTAGGTGGTAGTCAAGATTCGCTCTTGGTATCGATGCTTCCCCGATGGCATCTTAGTGTTGAAGAGTCTGGGCCTAGGTGGTCACACTTGCCTGGGTTTGAATCCAGGCTCTACCACATACTAGTTGTGTGATGTTGAATGATTTTCTTGATCTCTCTGTGCATCAGTTTCCTCATCTGTAAAAATGGAGATCATATCAGGATCTAGATGTTACCTTTTTAAGAATTAAATTGCACAATCCATTTAAAGCAGAGAACTGTGTCTAATAAGTACACATGGTGCCATAACATGTGATGATGATGTCGCAACTTTGCACATACTTCTGGTTATTTCCTTAGGCCATTTTCTAAAAGTGGAATTACTGATCAAAAGCTGTGACCATTTCACAAAGGTTTTTCACGGGCGTTGCCAAATGGCCCTCCAGGAATGTTGTAAATTAGCCCAGCATTTACTGCTGCCCAGCAGTACATGTGAGTGCCCACTTACCTGAACATCTACCAGTGCTGGTCAGTTATTTTGTCTTTTGCCAATGTTGTGAAAAATGCCAATTCATTGTTTTATTTTTCAAAGTTTTATTACTGGTGAGTTTAAATATCTTTTGTTTGTTTCCTGGTCATTTCACTTTTTTTTTTCTTCCCACAGTTCTTTTCCCTGACCTTTTCCATTGATGTGCTCATCTGTTTCTTACTGAATCATAAGATTCATTTAAAAAAATAATAAAGATAATAAATGTTTATCTACCATTTATGTTATGAGTCTTTCCCTCACAATGTTTTTTCCAATTTAGATTATGACACTCTTTGATATACAGACATTTTAACTATTTATGTAACAAAAGCTTTTAAAATTTTCTGTAAGCTTAGAAAGACCTTCTCTATCCCTGAATTACATATGTGTGTGAGTGTATTTATTTGTACATTTAATTCTTGAATTAAACTGTATTCATGTTGGTTGATAGGAGGTAGGCATCTCATAATTTTTCTTTAAATAATTAACCAGTTATCCAAACCCACTTTCTTTACTGAATCTAGATTCTAAAATGCCATTTTTATTATATACAAAATTCTAATATATATGTATGCATATAATGTATACATAGGTCTATTTCTGAGCTTTTTATGAAATTTCTTTGTTTTTTGTCTCTGCTTACACCAGTTACTACTTTGTTATAGCTCTATGTTTTAATAAATGGTAATGCAAGGCCTGAATTCATTTTCTTTTTGTTTCAAAAATTTCTAGGCTATTCCTGCTTCTTACTTACTTAAAATAAATTTGTCAGGTTTAAAAAATCCAGATGGGATTTTGATTGAAATTGCTTTAAATTTAAAGTTAATCTTGAGAAAATTAACATGTTTATGGTAATGAAACTTCCCATCCACAAATATAGAAGTGTCTTCATTTGGTAAAATTGTTTTTTTTATGTATCACAGTTGTTTTGTGGATTTCTTCATTTAATCCTGCACAATTTTGTTAAGTTTATTTCTAGACATTTTATATTTTTGTTGCCTCCATAAATAGGTTTTTTTTTCCTACTATATTTCCTAACCAGTTATTGCTGAATGTTGATTAGGTCTTTATTTTGTAACCAGACATCTTTCTGAATTTTCTTACTCTAAATTCTTTCAATTCATCTCTCTTGAGCTATTTAGATGTACGATGATTTATGCAAATAATATTTTTTAGATTCTTTCCTATAGATTACCTCTATATTTTTGTTTCCTGCCTTATTGCATTGGCTAGAAGTTTAAAACAATATTTAAAACAATGATTTTAGAAATCAGGGCTGCACTTTTTAGTGGTGCAAAGTTATGCATTACAGAGCTCAAAAGGGTGTCTCTCTGTATTAGGACTTTCAAGTGCTTTCCAGGTAACTTATGCCCATGCTTACAGTTGGCTGTCTCTGTATTCCCTTCTTCCTTCCCCCAGCCTCTACCACTTTAAACTTAAAAGATAAAGAGTGGGAATATATCTGTAGGATCTTGGGCCTTGGGAGGATGGGGGTTGCAGTAGGCAACACAAGTGGCAAATTTCAGGCACGCTGGTTTTTGCTGCATCTTACTGGACTTGCTTATCCCACGGTCTGCACCAAGTTTGAGGAGGGACACTAAAGGGACAAACTTGTGTGGATGTCAACCCTGCCTAATTTAGGTAGTCTCTTTTTTTTCTGAGTTAGAGACCTGTAAGCAACTCTCCTGTCTTCTGTAATTTCTGCTTGCCACCCACCCTCCCCTCACGACCACATGGGAGAAAACAACATACAAAGGAGAACCGTGAGATGGTTCCTGAGTCTTTTGTTCCTGTACATCAGCATGACTCAGCTTCACCCCCAGCACACTTGGGCTGTTCTGTTGGGATAATCCAGATCAGCACTTCTGGGTCATTGGACTGTAGGGCCTGTGTGTGAACGGGAGGTCCCAGGTGTGGGGCTTCTGTTTCTGCGGAGCTTCCTTAACTGGCAGGGGATGAGTCTGTCTGTCTGAAAGCAGAGCCCGTGACTCGCTCCTGCTCCCACACCTCTGAGCTCTGAGCTGACGCTTCGTGCTCCGTGGGCTGGTGCTGGGTGGTAGAGTGGATGGCAGAGCAGGAGGCAGTCAGAGCACTCCTGGAAGGCAGCGCCAGCATGTGACTGGTGTGCTGGTTCTGTCCTGGGGCTGTGGGCACCGAGACACTCCATCAGTCTGCTCTGATGAGGCTTCAGCTCCCAAGTTTGTTTTTTTTAATTAATTAATTTTTGGCTGCGTTGGGTCTTCGTTGCTGTGTGCGAGCTTTCTCTAGTTGCGGCGAGTGGAGGCTACTCTTCCTTGTGGTGCATGGACTTCTCATTGCCGTGGCTTCTCGTTGTGGAGCATGGGCTCTAGGTGCATGGGCTTCAGTAGTTGTGGCACGCGGACTCAGTAGTTGTGGCTCATGGGCTCTAGAGCGCAGGCTCAGTAGTTGTGGCGCATGGGCTTAGTTGCTCTGCAGCACGTGGGATCTTCCTGGACCAGGGCTCGAACCTGTGTCCCCTGCATTGGCAGGCGAATTCTTAACCACTGCACCACCAGGGAAGGCCCAGCTCCCGAGCCTTTTGTCCTGTGAAGCCTTCTCCAAATTTCTCCCTCCTCCCCACAGTGTTCATTTCTCCAGCTCTTATATCCCCCCAGTCTTTTAATTTGTTTTTAAATTGTGGTGAAATACACATAACATAAAATTTACTATCTTAGCCTTTTTTTTTTTTTTTAATTTTTGGCTGCGTTGGGTCTTTGTTGCTGCGTGTGGGTTTCCTGTCGTTGCGGCAAGCGGGGGCTACACTTTGTTGTGGTGCGTGGGCTTCTCATTGTGGTGGCTTCTCTTGTTGCAGAGCACGGGCTCTAGGCGTGCGGGCTTCAGTAGTTGTGGCACACAGGCTCAGTAGTTGTGGCTCGTGGGCTCTAGAGCGCAGGCTTCAGTAGTTGTGGCACACGAGCTTAGTTGCTCCGCGGCATGTGGGATCTTCCCGGACCAGGGCTGGAACCTGTGTCCCCTGCATTGGCAGGCAGATTCTTAACCACTACACTACCAGGGAAGTCCCCACTATTTTAGCCATTTTTAAGTGTACAGTTCTGTAGCATTAAGTACTCTCACATGGTTGTATGACCTTCACCACCATCCATCTCCAGAACTCTTTTCATCTAGCAAAACTGAATTGTGTGAATCGTCTCCTTAAATGCTTACTTCCCATTTTCCCCGCCCCCCAGCTGTTGGTAACCACCTTCTACTTTTTGTCTCTATGAATCTGACTCCTTTAAGCATCTCATGTAAATGGAATTGTATAGTATTTGTCCTTTTGTGACTGGTTTATTTCCCTTAGCATAATGTCCTCAAGGTTGCAGCATATGACAGGATTTCCTTCCTTTTTAAGGCTGAATAATATTCTGTTGTATGTGTATATACCTCATTTTGTTCATCCATTCATCTGTTGATGGACACTTGGGTTGCTTCCTCCTTCTGCCTGTTGTGAATGATCCTCTGATCTTCTATAGCTGATAACAGTAAGTGTCAAAGCAGTGAGTGCTTTTTACAAAGTTACCCCTCTGAATTTTCACAATAATTTAAAATTTGCCACTATTATCATCATCTCCACTTTACAGATGAAGAAATGAGGTTTGGAGAAGTCAATAATTTGCCCCAAATTACTCTATTTTATAAACAGCTTTATCGAGATATAATTCACCTGTCTTACAGCTCACCCATTTAAAGTATACAAGTCAGTGGTTTTAGTTGCATTCATCACACTGCGCAACCATCACGATAGTCGAGTTTCGAACACTTTTATCCCCTCAGAAAGCAACCCATACCCATTGGCAGTCACTCTCTCCCTCCTCCCCCCAGCCCCTGGCCGCTACAACTCTGTTTTCTGTGTCTATACATTTTCCTGTTCTGGACATTTCCGAGAGATGGAGGCATACAGTCTCTGGCCTTTTGTGACCAGCTCCTTTCGCTTGGCACAATGTTCTGTGGGTCCAGTTGTAGCCTGTGGGAGCACTTCATTCCTTTTTAGGGCCCAGAGTTAACTCTTTGAACCCATGAAGTCTGAACGCAGGATCCCACTGCTCAACCCCACCGCTGCCCTGCCTCTTCCTACCATGTAGACAAGTTTGCGTTTGCTAGCTGTGTCTTCCTGGCTCTTCCTCACATCACGAGACAGGGATTCAGCTGTGGACTTCTGTTGTCCACTGCTATTGTGACACACAGTGAGCGCTTAGTACATTCAAAATTAGTTAATTAAAAATAAGTGCTGAGTTTGCTGAATGCTGTGGGTTGGACAGTTTTGCACACTAAACTCACGTAAAGGGTTATTCGTATTAGTATTCTGTGTGTGACAGTTAGGTGTTGTGTTTCGCCATTAGAAATGAGAACAGACAAATGAGACATATTCATTAAAGGCCTCCGAAAGAATGTGAATTATAAATGTATTGATGGTGGGGATGTGTCACCGTGTGCAATTAGATTTAGGAGCTGCCAAACGGCCCACAAGACAGAGGTTTGCACACGCTGCCCTGGCCTGTGGCCAGCTGTGACAGCTGGGTGTTCCACAGTCTCAAGGTCACTGGCCTATGCTGTAAAGGGCTAGTGACTGAGGGCGAGCTGGCCAGGCGACTCTTAGCCAAGAGGCCGGAGCTGACCAAGGTTGGGAGCCGTTATTGACCTGCTCGAGGCCCCTGACCTAGCAAGTGCAGACCCGGCCTTGAGTGATTCCAAAGTCCCTCCTTTAACACGCTCTCTCTAGCCTCTGTTATGGACAGGCAGAGTCCAAGGCTGGTAAAGGACAAATGTCTTGTCTGAAAGTCAGAGCTGATCAAAGCTCCCTGACTGGCTTAGAATTCTTTTGGAGACACTGCGCACATGGAGGGTGTGGTCTGGAGGCAACGCCATGGCTTACAGAGCACTCTGTAGGGAGTCCAGTGATTATTTCTAGGAAGTCCCTGAGAAAAATGTCTATGAGCAAAATTTCCAGGGTGCTCTTCTAGACCAAACCCCCAGAGCTCAAGTTGGAACCTGGGGCAACCCTCTGGGGGTCTGAGAATCCCGTTACTGCCCCCAGCTGGGCCACTGGAGCCCTGTAACGTCAGGCATGGTGGTAATGGTCATCACTGCCATCCGATGAGTGCCTCTGCTTGGCAGACACAGAGCTAAGTGCTGACAGGAGTGCGCTCGTTTATTTCTGATCACAAGGTGGTCAATAGCGACCCCATTTTACAGATGAAAACACTGATGCACAGACTGGGGGAAACTTGCCAGAGTCTGTAAGGATGTGATCGGACTGTGCTTTGTTTAGAATGCCGCACCCTTTCATCTCAAATATTTTTTTGATCTATGTACAGACCCATTATAATACAGAAGAGTACAATTGATATAAATTTTCTTTGCGGCTTATTGGCAAGTTCAGTAGCTTGGACACCATTTATATTCTTGGCTGGCAGGTTCTAGCATGTCTTCGGTTTTGAGGTACATCTTAGTCTGTTTACTTTATTGGGGCCTCTTTTTCTGTGATCATTTCATGCTCTGAAGAGTTCTTGCCCTTGATGGTGGAGAGCAGGTGAGCCATGTGCATGGCTGGAAGAACCAACCAGTGCCAGGAAAGAGGGTTGAGCTGGGTGGTAAGCGCTCATTTTGTGGTGACTTGAGGACAGTGCACCTTCGCCAAGTGGGCGAAGGATACGGGATGAAGCTCGGCACTTGGGGATCAGTAGGAAGCCTTTGAATGGAGGGACATCAGTTGTATCACCGTAGCCTGGGAGGCCCATTGATTGTCAGTAGTTGGAACACCTTGTGATGGGAGATCCTTCATCACTTCTGGCACCTTAAATTGAAGAAACAGTAGCGCTGGGTTACAAAATTGAGGACCAGCTGTCTAGCGGATGTGCATGTGACAGTGAGTCACTTAACACCTCCATTTCCTGGAAAACATCCTTAAACTTAAGGGGGTACATCTGTACCCCCAAAGCCCCACACAATGTTTTTCACACAGTGAGTGCTAATGCAATAAACCTCATCAAATGAGTGGGTCCAAACCCCATGCTTCTAATTGCCAAATCGATTGACTTCTATGAGAAGGTCTTCCTCTTATCCCCTTCCCAAGCCTACTTCCGTTTTCTGAGTTTCTGTCCAGTTTCTTCCTACCTAGATGTCCTGCCTTAGCTCCTCTAGAGCCACAGTGCATCTGCTTTCCAACCTTGCTTTCAACCCCCGGGGCACCTCTAGCATCCTCTTGTCTTCATGGTCCACATCCCAAGCACCTCAACTTCATGCCCAGGTAAAATGCGTCTCCAAAGCTCCATGGTACAAACACATAGGTGGTCCCCAAAGTTCTCCTCTGTGTAGCCTGGCTACCATTGGTCTAACTTGAAAACTTTTTTCACCTGCAGTAGATTCAGCAAGATGTACACGTTGGCCAGATAAAGTCTCCAAGTTACACTCTTGTAATATTGAGCTTTGAGTGTGGCATTTCCTAATATAGTCTGTGAGAAGGTAACTGTGTTAAAATGTCCACCCATGTATCTATATGAAGTATAGTGGCTTGATGTTAAGTTCATTGAGCATAACTTAGTATATCCTAGTTTATCTGTTACCTTTATTCCTGGTAATAATTAGTTAGCAAAGCGAGTCTCCCATTCAGAATAATTTTGGGAGACTTTGTATGTCTTACCTTCAGGATGGGACTTAATTCTGTTGGGAAGCCATTGCAGAGTTTTAAGAGGGAGGTAAGGCAGTAAGATTTATATGTTAGAAAGCTGAACCTGGTGTCCAAGTGAAGATTAGAGGAAGGAGTCTGAAGCAGAAATCAGTTAGGAGCCATTGAATAGTTCTGATCCAAGGTGGTCATTGTGTATGTGATCTGTTATGAGAACATTTAGAATCCTCGATGATCTCACTGCTGCATTACTTTATCCTCCGGGCCGTTTCCTTTGTGGTGCCAACTGCTTTACTTGGGTTTATTGACAAAGCCCTGGGGAAGAGGCACATCCAAGATCCTCTGTTTCCTCTTGCTCAGACAGGCATCTCTCCATCTTGCCATAGCGGTGATGTCCCCAGAGGGATGGGAGTTTAGCAACTGCCATGTCCTACTGGATATGAAGTGAGGTCACAGATGCCTTCCAGGAAGCTGCAGTCAGCCTGTCCAGGGAGCCTTGGAGAATGTCCAGAATTTTCACCGTTTTCAGAACGTTGGAATAGGGTGAGGCCACTGCATAGCCAAGATGGCATTATGAAACTATTCAGAGTCCTTCCAGCAGATCGAGAAATCGGCTTTCTACCTCTCCTATCCCTGCCCACTCTCTAACCAGGCTGCAGCTGTGGCCCCTTGGAGGTTCTCAGGGTATCTTAAAAAATATGCAGCCGAGATTCTGGAATAATAATATTAAGAGCTTTTATTTTGATAATTGATTTTGTGAATCCCACTTCCTCAGTTTCTTCCTACCTCTGTATTCCTCCTGGTAAACTGTCTTCACCGCTCCCACAAGAGGCCCAGTGCTACGGGGGTGGCTGTAGGAAGAACATTATCCAAAGATGTGGGGTAAATTGGCTTTGTTGCTACAACTTTCACCCTCTCCTGCAGGTGCCTCTGAGTCTGCTGTGCTTACATCTCTTCATAGACTGAATAGACCGTGATACCTTGAGTCAGGCAACAGAATCCGTGTGTGTGTGTGCGTGCGTGCGTGCGTGTGTGTGTGTGTGTGTGTGTGTATTTCCTGTTCCTCAGCAGTCCCAACTTGACTCTTGTTTAGGAAGGGCTATCACCCATCCAAAGGAAGTGTGTGGACCTTAAGAGAGATGAGTGTAGTAGTTTCAGAACAAATGGAACCAAAGGAAGTCCTTACACTACTGTCTGGCAGTTCAGAGTCATCTTCATCACCCCTAATGCCCAGATTCTTAGACTACCTTCTAAATATTTTTATACATTCATTTACTTAGTTATTTTAAAAGTTTGTTCATTTTTTGATAGGTCAAATATGTTCATGGCACACAATTCAAAAGGAGCTAAAGGGTAAATAGGGAAAGTAGTTTCCCTCAACCATCCCCCTAGACATGACTGTGGTCTTTACCCGCTTCGTGTGTATCCTTCCAAAGAAATTCTGTGCACGTTCAAGCTTGGATGTTTAGAGAGGAGACTTTTTCTTGATTGGGCAGATTTGTGTTTTTCTCTGCATTGCAGCCTATGGAGATCAGAAGGTTGTTGCCAAGATTTTGATTAAAGGAGCCTCCAGACTTCAGTTTAGCCACTTAACGTAGGGAACGTACCATATTTCCCTGGATGTATTGATAAAAGTGCTGTCAATGATGACATGTCCCACGAAGGCAGAAAACAATACACAGCCAAGTAAACCATGACACTCCCTCGGTTGTAAGATACATATTGATTTCAGAGGTGTTAGCATGTAAAAAAGGCAGTCTCAGCATCAGTGAACTATGGTACTGTATCTTCTCCTCATCCAGTCCATCTGTCCCGTCATCATGGAGCTCATCAGTGAACGTGATGGCTCTAGTGGCTTGCATTGTGCCTGTTTATTCTCGAGTGACGGTGGCTCTGAATACAGAGCCTTGAAGTGGTGTTGGCCAAAAATTAGTTACACCTGCTCCACTCTGGACTGACTTTTCTCAAGGTCTAGTACACAGCTGGCACCCTGGAGCCCCTTGGCCACTAGTTTGGGGAGTCCCTGCTTCCTCAACTGTGTTGTATCTCTAATGTATTCTCTTTCTTGATTTATACCTTTGTTATGATGGAGCACAGTTAATTTTGGGGGAAGTTAATTTTTTTAGATTTTATATTTCTAAAAATGTCTTTATTCTACTCTTCCACTTGATTATTTGGCCCAGCGTAGAATTCTCGGTTGGAAATCATTTTTCCTTAAGATTTCGAAGGATTTGCTTTATTGCTCCTAGTGTTCAGTGTTGCTTTTGAGAAATCTAGAGCCATTCTGATTCCTCCTTTGGATGTAAAACTTTATTTTCCACTTTGAAAGATTTCAGAATCTTATCTGTGAAGTCCACTTCTGAATTTTCATAGGGATGTGACCTGGGTTAGTCTTTTTTTGATCCTTGTCTGGGATACCTAGTGGACTCTGCATTTGGAAGTTCAGAATTTCCTAGAATTATTGTGGGAATTTCCCAGAATTATTGTATTGATTTTTTTTCTCTTTTAATTTCTCTGTTTTCACTTCTTGAACTCCTGTTATTCAGATGTTGAATTTCCTGGTTCTCCAAGTTTCTTGTATTTCCCCTCTTGTATTCCTTCTGATTGTATTATTACCTCATATTTCATATTTCCTCAGCTTTGTCTCCTAACCCTTCTATTTCTAACCCTTCTATTTCTGCACTCTTTAATTTTCAAGAACTTTATTTTTCGATTCTTTGAATATTCCTTCTTTATAGCATCCTATTCATATTTTGCATGGGAATTATCTTCTCTTATGTCTTGAAGGGTGTTTATTTAATAGCTTTGTTGAGATATAATTGACATACAATAAATTATACATATTTAAAGTGTAAAACTGTATAAATTTTGACATAGTAGGTACCTGTGAAACTATCACCTCAGTCAGTCTAATGAATATATCCATTACTTCCAGGTAGTTCCTCTTTCCTCCTTGTAATTTCTCCTGCCTCTTTCACTGCCTAGCCACCCCAGTCAACTACTGAGCAATTTTAGGTCAGTCTGAAGTAGTTTCATTTCCACAGTTTTGTATAAATGGAATCATACAGTAGGTACTCTCTTTTGTCTGGCTTTTTTCATTTCATATAATTATTTTGAGATTCATCCAAGTTCTTGAGTGTATTGATGGTTCACTCCCTTTATTTCTAAGTAATATCCCATTGCATAGATATACTACAATTTATTCATCCATTCAGTTATTGCCAGACATGGGGATTGCTTCCAGGTTTTGGCTATTACAAATAAAGCTGCTATGAACATTCATGCACAAGACTTTGAAAAAAGTATGCTTTTATTTCTTTTGGTTAAATGCATAGGAGTGGAATAGAGGAATCGTATAGAAGATGTATGTTTAAGTTTTTGAGAAACTGCCAGACTTTTTCAAAGTGGTTATACCATTTTATATTCCTACCAGCAGTGTATGAGAGTTTTAGTTTCTCCAGATTTAACATTTGGTATGCTCAATATTAATTCTAGACATTTTTAGATGTATAGTAGTATTTCATTATAGTTAAAATTTGAATTTCCTTAGTGACTAATGATGTTGAGAATCTTTTTATGTGCTTATTTGCTATCTGCATACTGTTTTTGGTGATGTGTCGACTCAAATCTTTTGCCCATTTAAAAAAAATTGGATTGTTTTGTTATTATTGAGTTTTATGAGTTCTTTACTCTGGTTACAAATCCTTTATCAGATATATGTTTCAAAATATTTTCTTTCAGTTCATGGCTTGTCTTTGCAATCTCTTAATGGTTTTTTTCAAAGAACAGAAGTTTTAACGTTGATAAAGTCCAATTTTTTCCTTTTATGGACTGTGCTTTTGGTGTTCTATTTAAGAAATCTTTGTCTAACCTTAGGTCACAGAGGTTTTCTCCTTTATTTTATTCTACAAGTTTTATAGTCTTAGGATTTACATTTAGGCCTGTGATCCATTTTGAGTTAATTTCTGCAAGTAGTGTGAGGTATGAATTGAAATTCTTTTGTGCATATGGATACCCAGTTGTTCCAGCACTATTTGTTGAAAAGACTATATATTTCTCTACTCAGTTGCCTTTGCTCCTTTGTCAAAAATCAGTTGTTGATATATGTGTGTGGGTCTATTTCTGTACTCTTAAATTAAGAAGACTCAAAAGAGAGTCTTCTTAAATTTTTCTCAACAGTGTAGTTTACAGTGTATAAGTCTTACAATCTTTTATCAGATTCATTCCTAAGTATTTCATATATTTTGATGCTATTGTGAATGGTATTTTTTAAAAAGATTTAATTTCTGATTGTTCATTGCTAGACTATAGAAATATCATTGACGTTTGTATATTCATCTTATATCATGCAGCTTTGATAAGTTCACTTGTTAGTACTAGTGGCTTTTTTTTGAAGATTCAACTCGATTATCTCCTAGATAATCAAGTCTTCTGGGAATAAAACCAGTTTTGCTTCCTTGTTTCCAACCTGGATGCCATTTATTTCTTTTTCTGGATAGAACCTCCAATAAATGTTGAGTAGACGTGGTGAGAGAAGACATCCTTGTCTTGTTTGTTTATGAGGTAAGGGGGTAAGCATTCAGTCTTTCACCATTAGGTGTAATGCTAGCTAGATGTAGGTTTTTTTGGTTTTTGTTTTTGTTAGTTTGTTGTTTTTCATCAAGTTGATGAAATCTCCTTCTGTCCCTAATGTGCTGAAATTTAAAATTCAAGAGTGGATATTAGATTTTGTCAAATGTTTTTTCTGCATCAGTTGAATTGCTTGTATGGTTTTTGTTGTTTTGTTTGTAAATATGATGAATTACATTGATTTATTTGAATGGTAAATCAACTTGCATCCTGAGGATAAAATTCCATTTGGTCATGATATATATATATATTTATATATTGTTGGATTGTATTTACTAAAATTGTTTGTTGAACTTTTGCATTTATGTGCATGATGGATATTGGTTTGTAGTTTTTTTTCTTTCTTGTAATATCTTTGTGTAGTTTTGGGGGCATGATAAAGTTGCCCTGATAGAACAAGTTGGTAAGTATTCTCTCCTCTTCAATTTTCTGGAAGAGTTTGTATTGAATTACCACTACTACTACTACTACGAGTAGTAGTAGTAAATGTTTGGTAAAACTGGAGTTCCTCTTCTAAAAAGATTTTAAACTACAAAATCAATTTATTTAGTAGATACAGAGCTATTCAGGTTATACATTTCTTCTTGAATTCAAGAGCCTTGTCTTTGTGTCTCTCCAGAAATTTCTTCATTTCATATACATTGTTACATTTTTTTGGAAAAAAATTAAAAAGATAATATTCCCTGATTATCCTTCTAAGATTTGTAGGATCTGTAATGATGTCACCTCCCTTGTTACTGATATTATGAATTTGTATCTTCTCTCTTTGTTTCCTGATCATTCTTGATAGAGGTTTATCAATTTTATTGATATTTCTCATTGAACCATCTTTTGGTTTCATTGATTTTTCTCTATCATTTTTCTGTTTTCTGTTCATTAATTTCTCCTCTTATCTTCAATGTTTCCTTTATTTTGCTTCTTTGGGTTTAATTTGTTCTTCTTTTTAATTTCTAGAGGTAGAATCTGAGGTTAATTTGAGACCTTAGTTCTTTATTGATAGAGTTGTTAGCATCATACCACAAATTTGATATGTTTTGTTTTAATTTTCATTTAGTCTAAAATACTTTCTAGTTTCCTTTTGATTTCTTCTTTAACCGATGTATTATTTAGAGAAGTGTATTGCTTAATTTCAAAATATTTAGAGATTTTCCAGAGATCCTTCTCTTATTAATCTATAATTTAATTCCACTTTGGTTGGAGACCATTCTTTGTATGACTTCAGTCTTATTAACTTGAGACTTGTTTTATGGGCCAGTCTTTGAAGTATATCGGCAAGTGTTCTGTGTGCATTTGGAAAGAATGTTTATTATGCTGTCATGGGGCAGAGTGTGCTAGTCAACTTGGAGTCACAAGTAGTGATGGAGTGTCAGCTAGGTCAGGCTGATTGATAGTAGTGCTCAGATTTTTCTATATTCTGATTTTGTATATGTACTGATTTTCTGTGTACTTGTTCCATTAAGTTTTGAGAGAAGTCTTTTTAAGCTTTTGACAATAATTGTGGATCTGTCTCCTTCCACTTCTATCAGTTTTTGCTTTTTGTATTTTGAAGCTCTGTTGTTAGGTGCATAAATGTTAACTGTATTTCAAAGAAGTGACCCATTTATCATTATGAAATGACTTTTCTTTTCCCTGGTGATACACCTTGCTGTGAAATCTACTTTGATATTAAAATGGCCATTCCAGCTTTCTTTTGAGTGTTAACATTACATGTCTTTTTCCATCCTTTTCCATTTAACCACTTTGTGTCTCTATATTTAAAGTGTGTTCCATGTAGCCAGCATATAGTTGGTTCCTGCTTTTTTATTCAATTTGATAATCTCTGTTACTTGGGGTGTTTAGACCATTTATATTAAATGTTGTTATTGGTATGACTAGGCTTACTTCTATCATCTTAATGTTTGTTTTCTATTTGTTCTGGCCGTACCTTGTTCCTTTCTTCCTTTTTTCTACCTTCTTTTGTATTAATTGAATAATTAAAAATTAAAATCTCTTTTATTGGAGTATTAGCTATATATCTTTGTTTTCTTGTTCTAGTTATTTTGCTTTACAACAGATACTTTCAGGTTTTGTTTATCTTGGGCTGTCTTTACTCTGCCTTCATTTTTGAAAGTTATCTTTTCTGGATATTGGATTCTTGGTTGACAGTGTTTTCTTTTGGCACTTTGAATATGTTGCCCCACTGCCCTCTAGTCTCCATTGTTTCTGGTGAGAAGTCTGCCGTTAATCTTCTTGTAGTTCCTTTGTATATGATGAGTCATTTTTTCTTACTTCCTTAAAGACTTTCTCCTTATCTTTGGCTTTCAGCATTTGACTATAACGTATCCTGGTGTGATATCTTTGCATTTATTCTACCTGGGGTTTGTTGAGCTTCTTGGATGTGTAGATTAGTGTTCCTCATCAAATTTGAGATATTTTCAGCTATTATTTATTTTAATATTTTCTCTTCCTGTCCTTCAACTTCCATTATGCATATGTTGGTGTGTTTTTTATGGTGTCCCATATTTCTCTAAGGCTCTGTTCATTTTTCTTTAGCTTTTTTTTTTTCTTTCTGTTCTTCAGGTTGCATAATCTATACTGATTTATCTTCAAGTTCACTGATTCTTTCTTCTGTTGACTCAAATCTGTTGTTGAGCCTTGCTAATGACATCTTAATTTGGTTATTGTACTTTTCAGCTTCAAGATTTCCTTTTGTTTCTTTTTAAGAAATAATTTTCATCTCTTAATTGATATTTTCTATTTGATGTGCTGTCGTCATCATACTTTCTTTTAATTCTTTAAATGTGGTTTCCTTTAATTCTTTGAACACCTTTACAGCAGTTGTTTCAAAGTCTTTGTCTGCTATGTCCAATATCTGGGCCCCTTCAGAGACAGTTTCTGTTGTTTGCTTTTCTGCCCTGTTATTCAACACACCACATTTCTTCACAAGTCTCATAATTTTTTGTTGAAAACGGGCATTTTAGATAATATATTGTAACAAATCTAGATACTGATTCTCTCCCGCCACCCCCAACCATGGCCTGCTGTTGTTTATATTTGGTCATTTATTTACGTGTTTAATGACTAGGCTGAACGAATTCTCTTTTCTCTGCAACACGTAGCCTGTGTCCCTGCTCAGCTTTTCCATCTTGTTTTATCTTTTAGCCTGGCTTCCTAGGGATTCCCTCTGGGTCAACATAAGCCACTTATTGGTCACATGGTGTGCCTATGCCCCTTCAAGCAGTTAAATTTTCACTCTTTACCGTTGGATTTGTGTGTGGCTTGGAGACTACTTTCAGGGTTTATGATTTTGCCCTGTGCTGCAGACTGGTATCTGGGATGTTCCCTCTCTGGTCACTCTTGAGGGGATGCAGCCTTGCACATGTGCATAGTCTTCCAGATGACCAGGGATGAATGAGTATGATTTTAAGCCTAGCTTCCTAGGGTCATCATTGTTTATTGCTCAGTGAGTGTTGGGTCAGAGGTTGTGCCTAAACCTCTTGAACCAGTAAGGCCCCTACCCTTTGCTGATGCATCCATATGGGGGAATGCTTTTAAGTCGGCTTCATATCCAGGTCTGATTGATTGTGAATGAATGTTGCCTAACACATGTGCTCAGGTTTCTGGATTCCCAGGGATGAGTATGATTCCAGGAAGGCCCTTCTTGAGTGTCCATTTCCCTTATTCTTTCTTTTAAACTTACGATTGGTCTGCTGTTTGTGTGATGGTACTAGTTTCATGGAACTACCAGTCTTCTCTTAATTGCTTGCCACCAGTGTCTTCGCTGTTTTCAACAACATCCTTAGGCACGATTTCTCCGTGCTCTGTTCCACATAACGTCAGTTCCTTAAGGCATAGCTTCTGGCTTGCCAGTTCTGATGGCCTCTCCCCGCTTTGGGCAGAACCTCTACACTACTGTGTCAGGGCTGGGGTTGGGGACAGAAGCTCACATCTCCCAGAGTGATACCTCCACTCTGTGCATGGGCACTGGGGAAAGGATGGGAGACCCTTCTTAGCTTTCCCCTCCATGCACGCACCCTCCACCCTACAAGACATCTGGGTTGGGGAGGGGAGATTAAAGCTCCAGTATTCTTGGACCCTGCGAAGCCTAGTGTAGAGCCCTTGTCCTATAAATGGGATTTGTGTTGGGGAAGGAATTTCTAGTCCCTCACCTGTACCTGAGCTTCTGCAACATGGAGCTGGTGGAGGGGTGGGGTAGGAAGGGAGGATGAGAGACTTTTGGGGCCTGGCCCCCCCCAAAGTAGAATTGTAGCCCTAGACTGGGAGCTGGGGGAAAGGGAACCTCCTTTTTCTTGGCTGCACTACCTGGAGTAGAGCATCTGTAACTTAGAGCTGGGCGGGGGTGGGAGGGGGCAGGTCATAGATCAAATGCCACAGGCTCTCACTATTATTATTGAGATTTAGTAGATAATTGGTTTTTTTAAAAATTTTATTTATTTATTTATGGCTGTGTTGGGTCTTCGTTTCTGTGCGAGGGCTTTCTCTAGTTGCGGCAAGTGGGGGCCACTCTTCATCGCGGTGCGCAGGCCTCACTATCGCGGCCTCTCTTGTTGTGGAGCACAGGCTCCAGACACACAGGCTCAGTAATTGTGGCTCACGGGCCTAGTTGCTCCGTGGCACGTGGGATCTTCCCAGACCAGGGCTCGAACCCATGTCCCCTGCATTGGCAGGCAGATTCTCAACCACCGTGCCACCAGGGAAGCCCCAGATAATTGTTTTTATAAATGTTTCTCCATTTGCTATATGCACTTAGGACAATTTCCAGAGACATTAAATATTTATTTTTCTTGCATAACTTTCACCAGTTAAATGGTTGTTTTGTTGAGGGAGAGCATCCTCTGAGCTCCTGACACAGCTATTACAGAAGTCCCACCTCTTATTATTATTAATCATTTAAAAAATTTAAATAGACTTCATTTTAAGAGTAGTTGTAGATTCACATAAAATCTGAAAAGATACTACGAGAGTTTCTGTATACTCCTCACCCAGTTTTTTCTATTGCTGATAACATCATAAGTGACTGTGGTACATTTGCAACAACTAAGGACCCAGTATTGGTAAATTACTATGAATTAAACTCCATACTTCACTTGGACTTCATTGAATTTTCGTTGATGACTTTTTTTGGTTTCAAAAATTGAGGAATTTGGGGGCACATACAGACTTTATTTGGATGATGCTTTGACTGGTTTGCCTGTAGGGGAGGCCGCTCACAGCATGAGGCTGTCCAGGCGCTATGGTACAGGAGTCACTACTCAGAATGTGGGAGGGCAGAGGAAGTCCCAGGGGAGAGAGGGGAGGTGGAGGGGGCTTATGTGTCTTGGTGATGTTGCTCCCAGCCCAGCAGAGTCTGAGGGGCAGCTGGGACCTGAGGTCTTCATAGTTACAGAGTTTCTCTTACCTATGACTAGCAGATGTTGGGAGCAATTTTGCAGGATATGCAAAGCAGGCAGGCTCTAAATGCCTGAAAATCTGCTCATTGGGGCTATATTTAAAACAATTGGATGTGTAAACTTTGGAGCTTTGTACCAGCGAGCTTCACAACCTGCTATGAAAAGGTAAACAACCTTTTAGCTTTCCCCTCCATGCATGCTCTACCTGGGACTCAGCTTTCCCCTCCATGCATGCTCTACCTGGGTCAATCTACAGAGGCTGTCTTTGGCTCATTTGTATAACACAGGATCCCATCCAGGATAACACATTATATTCAGTTGTCATGTCTTCTTGGCCTCCTCTGATCTGTGACAGTTTCTCAGGTTCTCCTCATTTCTAATTCCTTTGACTGGTTTAAGGAATACTGGGCAGGTATTTTGTTTCAAGTTGGGTTTGTTTGATGTTTTTCTCATGATGACTTTGGGTTATGGGTTTCTACAAGGAAGACCCCAGAGGGAAAGTACCATTCTTTTCTCATCATATCAAGAGTGCATGCTATCAACATGACTTATCACTGCTGATATGGACCTTGATCATGGGACTGAGGTCATATCTGGTTTCTCCACTGTAAAGGTACCCCCTTCTTCTTCTTATCCTCTGTTCTTTGGAAGCGAATCACTAAGCTCAGACCATACTCAAGGGTGGGGAGTTAAGCAACCTTCTTGACGGGAGAATGTTAACATAAATTACTTGGAGTTCTTCTGTGTGGGAAATTTGTCTCTTCTCCCTAATTCATCTAATTACTTAATTGCTAATTTATATGATTGGATTTGCCTATATTTATTTTATAATTTGGGTTATAATCCACTACTACCTTACTTATTTTGTTTACTCCAATTGTTCCAGCTTTGGCCATTGGAAGCTCTTTCAGGTTGCCTCATGTGTCCCTTTGACACATCTCCATCTTTTTTTTAATCACTTCCTTACTTTCTGGCACCACAAGATGCTCCAGGCTTATTTTGTATATTCTCTGTTGCAACCCTTGTATCAGCCATTTCTCCAAGGAGTCCTTGTTCCTTTTATTGGAGAATGATATCGGAACCAAGATCTGAACCCTAGGCATTCTTAATCTTCTTTGTGCTTAATCTAAAACTAGTTGCACTTTGGGAAAGATGCCTCAGCCTGTCTTTCATTCAGTAAATACATACTGAATGTCGAGCTCTGTACTTGGGGTCATGTTTTTAGTTATTTAAAACTTGCTCTAAATAGAATTTCACTATTTTTACCCATACTAATTAGAAATTCATTCACAATTTGATGTTATTTTAGTAAAGGGTTATAATTAAATTGGAGATAGGGCATATAATTATTGTTTGTTGTGCTAAAATCAGCCTCTTTACTTTACAAACGCTTTCATTCCATTGCCAGTTTTAAAAACAAATGCTTATTATTGAGAGCAAACATGTGGATGAATATTTATTTGAGTCACTAAATGCTCATCAAATAATTTTTCAGTGTGCATGTGGAAAATTTCAAACATACACAAAAATACAGAGAATAATATCCTGAACTTCCAAGGACCTATCCATCAGCTTCAATAGTTTCAGCTCATGGCCAATATATTTTTTTTAATTTTTATTGGAGTATAGTTGCTTTACAATGTTTTGTTAGTTTCTACTTTACAGCAAAGTGAATCAGCTATACATATATGTATATCCCCTCTTCTTTGGATTTCCTTCCCATTTAGGTCACCACAGTGCATTACACTATACACTATGTTCTTATTAGTTGTCTATTTTATACATAGTATCAACAGTGTATATGTGTCATTTCCAATCTTTCAATTTTTCCCACATACCCCTTTTCCTTTTGGTATCCATACCAAGCTTAATTCATCTGAACCTGACTTTTTTTTTTTTTGGATTAGCAAATCATTTTTGAACTTGAAATAGATGTCACTGCTTCTTTGTGACTCACACACGTACAATGGAAGAAGCTTGAATATATGCGAAGGAACATTTCACAGTTGGGCGTTTAAGAGCCAGTGAGTAACTAATTGTCATCCCACTTCAGAAGATGAAAGATTCCTGTCCCAGCGTATTAGAAGCTTGTGGGTAGCATGACACCAAGAATGTTCGGGACAAGTGAGAATTTGAACAAATGAAGGTTCACTCATCTAGAACTCAGGTCTCACTCTTGAATAGCAGGGCACGTGTTTGTCACAAAAGCATGCCAGTCACACTGGGGCTGGCAGGCCTTCGGGAGCAAAATACGCCAAGCATTTTCCAGTTAAGCCTGCGTTCAGGTTTCTTAGGTCGGTCAAACACACCCGTTGCCACGATTTCTTGTGGACTGCTGGAGTTTCACCTCTAGTTTAGGCCCCAGCGACTGAGTGTAGTTCGTAGACGTGACTCTGAGAATTTGCAATTTGTGGGTTGAGATCTGCAGAGTGTAGAAGGTGATTTGTTGACTCAGCCATTCAACAAATGTTTCCAGAGTACCTACTGTGGGCCGGGGGTTATGCTGGGGACACAGTGGTGGGCAGGCCACACATAGAACCTGCTACATGGGGCTTGCTGTCCGGGAGTATGAGAGGACAGTCACGGTGAGTCACCCAAATTGCTAATGACAGTTGTGTTGCGTTTCAAGGGATAGAAAAGAGTGCGAAAAGTATGGGGTCCCTGATTTTGTCTAGGGCATCAGGGAAGATACTCTGAGGAAGTGATATTAAACTAGGATTTAAACGATGCATAGGAGTTGGTGAGGCAAGGTGTGTGTGTGTGTGTGTGTGTGTGTGTGTGTGTGTGTGTGCGTGCGCACGCGTGCGTACACATTAAAGGTGGATATATGAGACTTGGAAATACTCAAGCTCAGTGTATCCCCAATATATTAAGTTAAAATATTTACGTAATTAAGCCCAATTCAACCCCAGTATCCAAGGGGATAATACCCACAAAGAGGCTCTGCAATGGGAAAGAGTTGAACATGGCCAAGGACCCACTAGACGGCAGTAGGACTGGGGTGGGGTACAGGAGTGGGGCGGGCAGGCAGGCAGTAAACCATGTGTATCTGTGGGCTGTGATGAGAAGCCTGGATTTTATTCCTAAACCACTGGGAAACCGCCAGAAGGTTTCAGGACAGGGCCTTTCAGAGTTGGGCACCGCATGCAGAATGCACTGGTGGGGGTGAGGGCTGGAAGCAGGAGGAACAGGTAGGAGGTTGCCACACAGGTCTGGGTAAGAGATTTCATGACTTGGTGATGCAGAGCAGTGGGTAGATGTGAGATCGAATTCATAGAGTTTTAGTGTAGTGCCTTTCAGACTTTTTTGACTGTGATCTACTGAAAAAAAACCAGTTTGCATCATGGGCTCAATACATAAATGAGTGTGTATGTATATTTGTGTGAAACAAAAACTTCGTAAAACAATGCCTCTACTATAGGCAAGTCACACTGAAATATTTTGTGTCACGTCTTGTGTGTGTGTGTGTGTGTGTGTTTGAGGTAGGCAGAGGGAGGGTGTTAGGGGATTTTATGGGCCATACTAATGAATCTGGATCTTCATCCAGCGTTAAGTGGGATATCTCCAAGATTTTTTTTGTTTAATTTTATTTATTTTTTCGTCTGCATTGGGTCTTCATTGCTGTGTGCGGGCTTTCTCTCTAGTTGTGGCGAGCAGGGACCACTCTTCATTCCAGTGTGCGGGCTTCTCATTGCGGTGATTTCTGTTGCTGTGGAGTGTGGGCTCTACGCAGGTGGGCTTCAGTGGTTGTGACGCGCAAACTCAGTATTTGTGGCTTACGGGCTCTAGAGCGTAGGCTCAGTAGTTGTGGCGCAAGGGCTTAGTTGCTCCGCGGCATGTGGGATCTTCCCGGACCAGGAATCGAACCCATGTCCCCTGCATTGGCAGGCGGATTCTTAACCACTGTGCCACCAGGGAAGTCCCTCTCCAGGGTTCTAAAGCAGATTTGTTCTTTGAGAGAAGTAACCCTAACAATAATAGAAAATAACAATCAAGAAAAGAGCCTTGTGACAGGAACGCTAAGGCATGAATAGTTTCCCTAAGTCTCTGCCTCCTCCTCCTTTTCTTCTTTTTCATTTTGGTGGGAGTTGGCAAACTTTTTATGTAAAGGGCCAGAGGATAAATATTTTTGGCTTTATGGGCCATTTAATCTCTGTCCACTACTCAATTCTGTCATCAAGACTGGAAAGTAGCTGTAGAAAGACAACATGTAAAAAATGGGTATGACCGTGTTATCAGTAAAACTTTATTTACAACAACAGGTGGCCTGAGGAATGGAGGGGAATGATTTGTGGGATTTATGAGGAAGGAGGATTTGTTGAGATAAAGTCAGTGTGCTGCAGGATGGTGCTTGCCCTGCGTGGTCCTCCAGGGGGATCACAGCATCTGGAGTGTGGTGGCCCTTCTGAGGAAGGCCCACTGGGGCCACGGTGCATTCTGACACTCAGAGGGTTTGCAGTGTGGGGAGTCTGGGGTGCAGAAGCAGTTGAAGTTAAGGTCCCATCTCCCAGCCTCAGATTTAGCCACAGACGGAATGCGAACTGTAAATTGGATGTTCAGCTCAGTTCCTCAGGGCTGTGAGGCCAAAGCCGGACTTGATACCAGGCCAGGGATTAATTAATACAACCCTTCTGGGCAGAGTTCCCTGCTATTGGGCCATGCACAGGGAATGCAGCCTTTGTGTAGGGAGAAACAGCTCTTCAGAAGAGACGGCCTGAGGTGGCTCTCCGGGCTGCTTTTCCTCTCTCCAGGAATTCCTGGACCCGTGCCACACACCTAAATGTACTTGGAGGCAGATGGTAAGCCTAAGCAGGTCCCTGAAATGGGTACCATGACACACAGGGCCAGAGAGGATGGATATATAGCACTCCTGCGGACCCTGGCAGGTAAGAGGCCTACACGCCCTGCGGCAGGATGGGGTCATGGCACCTGGGCCCTCTGTGCCTTTGCCCTCTCTCTCTACTGTGCTTGTGGAAATCCTCCTGACCCTAAGGGGCAAGTCCAGTGTTCCTCTATGTGGAAACTGACTCCTCCTGTCAAGACTATTTTTTCATCTTGTGGACTTCCTCAGCCCATTGTATGTTGGAGGGTGACCTGGATGATAATGGCCAGGGTACCAATCTGCCTCCTGGAGTGGATTATAAACTCTTAGAGTACACAGCCTGTGGCTTACCTGTCCTTGGATTCTAGCTGCTAGCCCTGTCCATAGAGGAGACACAATATATTGGAGAACCAGCATGATGTTTTGGAAAGGGCATAGGTTTTGGAGGTCTGCCAATAACTTCCTCTGTAACTTTGGGCAAGTAATAAGACCTCTTTGAGCCTCAGTTTCCTTATTTGTAAGATGGGCCTGATCAAACCAGTCTTAGGTATGTTCTGAGGATTGCAGATAAAATATACGTGAAGCTTAAACACCCATTCTTCTGTATGCAGAGCATACCCAGCTTTGCCATTGCTGACCTGGTACAGTGACTCATCAGAAGGGGCTGGAGTGCGATCCCATTGTGGTTTTGACTTGCATTTCCCTAATAATTAATGATGTTGAACATTTTTTCATGTGACTGTTGGCCATCTGTATGTCTTCTTTGGAACAATGTCTATTCAGATCCTCTACGTAGTTTTTAGTTGGGGTTGTTTGGTTTTTGTGTGTGTGTGTGTGTGTTGTGTGCATATATATACAATGGAATACTACTTAGCCGTAGAAGAGATGAAATCTTGCCATTTGCTAAAACACGGATGGATTTTGAGGATATTAGGCTAAGTGAAGTAAGTCAGACAAAGACAGATACTGTATGATGTCACTCATATGTGGAGTATAAAAAACAGACAAAATTAATGAACAAACCAAACCAAAGAAAAACGAACCCACAGATACAGAGAACAGATTAATGTTTACCAGAGGGGAAGGGCAAGGGAGGGGGTCAACTCTATGGTGACAGATGGAGACTAAATTTTTGGTGATGAGCACGCTGTAGTGGACACAGACATTGAAATATAAGGTTGTATACGTGAAATTTATATAACGTTGCAAGCCATATATAAAGCGTTATGTAATGTTACCTCAATCTAAAAAAAAGGAACTGGAGTGTCTGGGGGACTTAGCTGAGTTCCCTGGGTAAATTCTGAGCATTTGGCCCTGCGTTCACTTTCGTGGACGCTGAGACACCACTGATGATAAGGTGCTCTGTGTTTTACATGCCTCTAAACATTAGAATCACCTGGGGAGCAATCACATCTCTTGAGGCCCAGGCCCCATTTCAGACGAGTTACATCAGTAATTTGGGGTTTGGGCATTGGTTTTCATTCATTCATTCCTTTCCTTCCTTATTTATTTATTTTTTAATTGATATTTTTAAAAACTGACGCCAGCGTGCAGCCAAGATTGAGAACCTCTGCGCTAAAAAAACCCCAAATACCCGTCAAATATATGATGACTCAGTGCTTCCCTGTCAGTGGGAACTTCTGATTTGTTCATAGGACTCTTTTAGATGGCGTCCAAGTGTTTCCCTAACCACCCTTTCATCAGGGAGGGTCTCTACAGGGGGCGCTGGCGCAGCTGGCAGACCCCAGCCCTGGGCAACGCCAGTATCTCTCGCTCGCCCTGCCTGGTGCACAGTCCCCGAGGGCGCAGCTGGGGCTCCCGCACTGGGGTTCAGTGGGTGGAGGGAAGGGCGGGCAGGACTCTGGGGACTGGGTAGCACGGGGATAAAGGGGAAGGAGGGGTGGTAAGGAGGGGGGCCTAACAGCCGAGTCGTCCCTGTGGGCACTGCTGAGCTCCGTCCTGGAGAAGCAGAAGGATGGCCAAGCTGGGCCATTGTTCAGGCACCCTTGATTTTAATCCTGGTTGCAGAAATGGTAACATGGAAAATGATGTGTGTTTTAGACTCAGTGAAATGTAGTGGGTTGTATGCTAGATGATCAATGTGCTTAGAAGAAGGTGGTCACAGATGCCCAGGCTGAGTTTAAGCCTCGTGAACAAGGAAGAGCTCGCAGCTCAAGGAGCAGCATGGCCAGTCATCACCACCTACCCCAGCAGTCCCGACGGAAGGACTTTCCTGTGGAGCGGTGTTTCTCTGCTCAGACTTGCCCAGGGTCGCAGGAAAGAGCTCAGGCTTCCCAGTCAGTTATGGGTTCACATCCAGCCTTCAGCACGTGTTAGCTCTGTAAGTTTAGGCAGACGCCTTAATTTTCCTGAGCCTTAGTTGGCTCACCTGTCAGATGGGAGCAGTGAGGAGTCAGTAAGTTACCGCAGGTGAAGTGTTTCTCAGGGCACATGGGAGCAGCCAGAGAATAGCAGTGATTGGTTGTCCTGGTTGTTCTCATGGTGTTGTACTGTCCTCCTTGTTTTGGCCACACGTGGGGGACACTGCGTGGGCTTCAGAGGAAGCCCTCAACTGCCTGGGAGGAGGTGACATTTTCCTGGGGTCTTAGCGGAAATGCACTCAGTGTGTTTAAAGTCTCTTCAGGATGAAGTATCATGTCTCTGTAGCCACTTCCCTATAGTGATGTGATGTGGGTTCTCTTTGGCTATTTTAGTCTATTCTCTTATTTAAATAAGTAACCCCACCAGTGACTCTAAAGAGGGCCTTTAAGCAACCACACATGCTCAGTTTCTGAAGTGGTTGGGCTCCCAGCGTTCGATTTTACAAGTTGGATTCCCAGGCCAGCCCACTGAAGTCTTCCCTCGCTCAAGCTGCAGAGTTACTGTACTCATCAGAGCAGCACACCAGCCTCCCCTCATTTGTGTATCGGTCCAGGAGGAAAATGCATCCTGAGTCCCAGGTAGAGACGCCAGGGACATGCCTTGTACGCAGCAACAGCTCTCTCAGAAGCCACATTCAAGGCTTGGGTAGGGTCCCCAGTAAAGTCCCTCGAGGTTTAAAGACTGTCAGCAGAGCATCGTTCTCCTTGCTTTGATAGAAGAGTGCACACTCATTGCCAGAGTATTTCCTGTTCTTGGGATCAAATGGGAGGGATGACAGGGTTCGTCGGGGGTTTTATGTGTGTGGGTGATTTTTGCACTGCCTGGTCACTGGGCTCTAAATGGCGATTGTTCCTAAACGTGGTAGAAATTAGCATCACATCTGCATGGGCAAACATGGGCAAAACATCCCTAGTTTTTGTCTCCTTGCGTTGTTGGGTTTCTGGCATTTAGAGTTCAGCTGGCTGTCTGTGGTTTCCAGGATCCAGCATGGAATCCGGTGCGTCCCCAGGGAGGGGGAGCGGTAAGGGGAAGTGGAGAGAGGCTCTAGAGCAGCCGAGTGGATTTATCTCCTCAGCTGGTGCGAATATTGCACAGTTTCAGAGCCCTGCAGAAACCTGGATTCCCTATCTTTACACCCTCATTCGTGACCTGCTTGTTTCTGCCTACATGTTTTTTTACTCTATAATTGCTTTAACGTCAAGGCACAGGAGACGGGATTGTTGCTGGGAAATGACCCAGCACAGGGAATATCCGTGGTGCTCTTGAAGCTCCCCCTGAATTCACGCAGGGCTGGGGCCAGAAAGAAGTGGCCAAGGCAGACTTGGTGACTTCTCAGTTTCCCCTTGGGCCGAGTCATCATCTGCACAGACAGACGCAAGCTGTGAGCAAGGTGCTTCCTGTCCCCCATGACTGCACTGCGTGAAGCAGTCGGGGATGGCCTCCTTGCTTCCTGTCGCTGAGTCTGGGCTTCTAGGGGAGACGACAGCGTGCACGGGTTCTGAGCTGGGGTCCCAGATGACCTTGTTTTCCTCCAGGCGGCCTTGAGTGCAGATACTTGTTTGTCTCAATTTTGAGTTGCTGGCTGATCCCCTTGTTGGAAGAACCGGAACTGCCTGCAGAGCTAAAAACAATGCAGTGATTCTCAAAATGTAGTGCATGCCAGTGACTAGTGGTCTTGTTCAAATGAAGTCTCATAGACTGTATTCTAAGATGGTGATGCAGAAGATGTAAATGGTGGTCATGATGATCCCAGCCTGTGTTGAATCCCTCCTACGTGCCGAGTACATTTAATACAGCAACCCATGAGCCAGTCTTACTTCCCGGTTACAAATGGGGAAACCGAGGCTCTGAGAAGTTAGGTGACTTACTCAAGACCACACAAGTTCCCGCTTCTAACTTCCTTCTGGGGCAGGGCCCAGGAATCTTCATGTTTACAAACACCCCCAGAGGGTCCCCAGACTCTGGTTTGAGAAACACTGCCTTGACTTCAAGCTCATAGGAGGCAAGGGCTGTGTCTGTCTTGTTCAAGGCTCCATCTCCAGGGCCTGGCCTGGGCCAGAGACATAACAGGTGCTCCATCAGTACTTATTGAAGGGATAGATGAGTGTTGTTCTCTTCAAAGCAGTCCCTTGGGAACCCAGGGCTCTTGCCCAGTTCCCTGGGAGCATTAAGTCGTCAAGTGCAGAGCTCGTGCCCTACTTCTGACAACTTTGGTCTTGTTTGCCAAGAACAATTTGTCTGGCTTCCTGGTTCTGTGCCTGGGTCACTGCATTGTTTCCTGGCCCTAAGTCCTTGCTACCTTCGTACTTCCCTGTTTCTCTAGATCCCAGGCCTTCCCTGCCTCTGGTCAGTACCTTTCTTAGGGACTGGGCTTCTGTCTCCAACCAAGGCCTGGCTGCTGGGACCCTCTTCCCTGGGCAGGCTTTCCTGAGCCTGCCTGCCGGCCTACTGTTCTAGATTTTCCATCCTGCAACCCACCACTCATCCACTCATCACCTGCTGCTGGTGCCTTGGGTGTCAGGTCACGTTTGCCAGACTGGACTTTGTGACTGCCCGACTGCACCTCTTTCAGCTGCATCCTTTCCCTGTTGTGGCCAGTCGTACTCCCGAGCCTGGCCACCATCCCAGCCTGTTTGCCTGGGAGCGGTAAGTCAGCTCTGGTCAAGACGGTCGGGTGATACAGATCTTAGGTACTGGAGTGGGTAGGCTCAAGTTCAACCCTTGACCCTTAAAGCAAGCACTTTAACTCTGAAAGCCTCAGTTTCCACATCTGTAAATCAGGTACGATGGTCTCTCCCAGCGGGGGGATGTGAGGATTGAATGGAATTGTGCATATGAGGTGCTCAGTATAATGGCAGCCGCAGGTTATCACTGTTTTATCTATTATGGGATAGTTTACCATCTATCATGTGGGCAAAAGCAGACACATACCCCACTCTTGGACCAGTGGGTGGGACATACACTAGTCAGATAGTCCCGCTAAAGGATGTATAATTACAAAGCTGTAAGTGCTCTGGAGGAAAGAGCATTTAATGAAGGAATCTTAGTGTGGGGAACCACATGAGGCTTCTCTCTGTGGAAGTGATATTTGAGCTGAGATAAGAGTAAGGATCCCACAGTTACTGAGTGCTTTTTATGTGCTAGGCCCTGTGACTTACCTAATTTACATATCTTAACTCTGTAATCCTCATAATAACCCCATGAAGCAGGAATGATTATCATCCCCCAGGAGGGACTTCAGTTTTTAAAAAAAAGATATCTTTATTGGAGTATAATTACTTTACAATGGTGTGTTAGTTTTTGCTTTATAACAAAGTGAATCAGTTATACATATGTTCCCATATCTCTTCCCTCTTGTGTCTCCCTCCCTCCCACCCTCCCTATCCCACCCCTCTAGGTGGTCACAAAGCACCGAGCTGATCTCCCTGTGCTATGCGGCTGCTTCCCACTAGCTATCTACCTTACATTTGTTAGTGTATATATGTCCATGCCTCTCTCTCGCTTTGTCACAGCTCACCCTTCCCCCTCCCCATAGCCTCAAGTCCATTCTCTAGTAGGTCTTCGTCTTTATTCCTGTCTTGCCCCTACGTTCTTCATGACCTTTTATTTTTTCTTAGATTCCACATATATGTGTTAGCATACGGTATTTGTCTTTCTGTTTCTGACTTACTTCACTCTGTATGACAGACTCTAGGTAGACCTCTGCCCCAAGGCATAACTGCAAGTCAGGGGCAGGGCTGGAGTTTGAACCCAGGAAGTCTGGCTCAGAACCCACTGCTTGCATCTAAGGGGTGGATAGGAGTTAATTAGGGGAAGAGAGATGGGAGATGAACGCACCCTCCAGAGCACCAGGGATGGGCCCTGAGGTGAGGGTCAGGGGCATAGGTGATTCCAGAAAGTGGCTGGAGGGTAGAGAGTGAGGGGGAGGGGGAGGGGGAGGGGGCAGGAGGTGCAGGGAGATGCCACACTGGGCAGGGCCCCATAGTCGCTATTAGGGATTTTACACTTTCTACTTTGATTAGTGGGAAGCCATTGAAGACTATTAAGCAGGGTTAGAGGGTGGGCAGCATGATTAGATTTCCATTGTGAAAACCCTCTCTGGAGGGAGGATGGAGAACGGGGGAAGGGATGCCAGGGTGGTGTAGGGTTTTCCATCTGGAGGCTGCTGTGAGAGGCTGGTGGTGCCCTAGGGCGGTGCCAATGGAGAGCCTTACGGGAGGCAAGGATGAGATGCTCTGATTGTCAAAATAACTACTCCTCTTGGGTAGCTGCTTAGTTGGGGCGTTGATGCCGGTTGTCGTCTTCCCTAGCCAGGGGTCGCTGTTGACTGTGAAGAGGTCATGACTTGGGTTCCCACAAAGATTCCTGTATTCTCAGGCCAGTGCCAAGATGCAGGAGTACAGTGTGTGTGATACCCTCCTTCCTCAGGGCCTGGGCCAGGTACAACACTTCTTCCTCTCTGTGCTGCCTGGTCCTTGCAGCCACAGTGGCTCATGGCTTGACCAACGTCCCAGTTGTATTTGTGCATCGTGCTTCAGTTAGGCTCACTCTGGTCTCACCTCCATGGCTCCTCCAGGTGAGTCAGGTGTAACCACTCATCTGTGTGAGCTTAAACAACCGCTCTGTGTCTGCTGATGTTTCTGTCTCAGGGTTATGTCTCTGCTCCTGAGCGCCTGCTGCTCCGAGGCCCTGGCTACCTCCCACCCAGTGGGATGGATAGAAATACCATATTGATGCCGCTCTGTGGAATCTGCCTGTCCACTAAAGGAGCGTTATAAATGCTCACCTTTCATCTCATCTCTGAAACTGGAGCTTTGATCAAGTGCAGTGGTAACCTACTTTTGGACTAATGTACCTTTCACCTGGCAGCCTCAGGTGAGCCTCAGAGTTACTTGGATTGAACGTGGAATGCGGAGATGGTAGTTCTTCCCGGAGTTCCCGGGTCGGCATCTATGGGAGGTATGCTGGGATTTATGAACCAGAACAGCTGGGGAAGCAGAGAGAGCTGGGGTCAGAGATGACTTTACTGAAGCAGCCAGAACTGTGGCAGGTCCAAGGAAGTCTGATCTAATGTGTGAGATACAGAACAGATATATACATGGTGGGTGCCAAACCAGATGGGCAGCAGTCTCTTGACTTATTTATTTTATTGATGTTTGGTAGTAAGACCCCGCAAAGTATCTAAGGCTAAAGGAGGAAAGGGCCACCCCTGCAGTGTAGGGGCTCATAGGATGGGGGCTCAGTGTCAAGGCCTGAGCTAAGTGGTTTGGGTTTGGGGATAATGTTTCAGTTCCAGTGTTCCAATTAACATGGCTGTAAAACAAACCATCCCATGAATTAATGGTATAAAGCATTTTTAAAATGCTGGCGGATTCTGCCGTCAGAAATTCAGACAGGGAACCTAGGAACAGCTTGTCTCCGCTCCACAGTGTGTGAGACCTCCACTAGGAAGACCTGAGGGCTTGATGGCCGGGGGCTGGAAGCATCTGGAAGCATCTTTGCTTGCATGTCTGGTGGTTGATGCTGGCTGTTGGCTGGGACCTGAGCTGTGTTGTGAGCTTAGAACACCTAGTGTGGTCTTTCCATAGCGGCTGTCTTGGGTTTCCTCACAGCATGGCTGCTGGGTTCCAAGAATGAGTCTCCCAAGAGAGCATGGTGGAAATGAATGGCACTTTTATGGTCTAGGCACAGAAGTCACACAGGGTCACTTCCACAAACTCTACTGATAGAGGCAGGGTGGTGTCAAAGGTCATGGTCATCCCCAGATGACCGTTGATTCTCTGAAGCTAATCAGAGGTTTAGAGGGATCTTTTGAGCTCTGGGTTAAGTTTCAGTATGGTTCAAATGGAACATCTTGAAGAGTGACCCACGGCTGCTGCCACAGTGCATCCGAATGGCCATTTGATTTCATTTAAAATGCTGCCAGTCTTCTGGGTGTTTACAGATAGCAGATGACAATCCGATTGAGTCACCTGAATGGTTTCAGAGTTTTCCCCCAGTGTAGTGTACTCAAAGCCCCTCCTGGCTTCTCTTCAAACTCTGTCCACCTCTCCATCCATCCATGTTTTCATCCACATTTCTGCCCACCCTTGTACCCATCTCCCGTCCACCGAGCACTTGTTAAGTGTCTACCATGTGCTATGAATTGCACAGGGTGTCATGAGCTGCAGGAGAAGAAGACAGAGTTTAGTAGATCACAGGCCACACCCTCAAGGAACACGCTGTCTGGAAGAGATAGTCGTGTGCTAGTAAGTAGGGCTGCTGGGGGCCGTAGAGAGGTCTGTAGCTAAACCCTTTATTAATGAAGCCACACCCACTGGACCTCGGTGCCCTCAGCTTCCAATATCCCTGTGGCCTCCCCCGGTCGTCCCTCTGTTAGGTATTGGCAGAAAGTCCCTATCTTCTACCAAGGAGACCAGTGCCCCTTGGGCTGGACGTCACTGAGCTTGTGACACCCAGTGGATAGCAAATTGACAGAGCCAGCTGAACATGCTGCATAAATCAAATGAAGGGCAACAGATGTGTCTGGTAGCAACTGCATTTTCTTCTCGCAACCCATTTCCCTTTGCTCCAGATCTGTGCACTGCAGCTCGGGGCTGCCTTACCATATGCACCTTTCAAGGAGAGGGGTTTGCATTACGATTTTCCATTCCAGGCACCCTGCTCAGGCTTAAGGAGTCCTCCTTCCTCCTCCTCCTGGTAGCCCACCTTTTCCCACGCAGTGGGTGGCGGCGGGGGAGATACGGCTTCCCCTGCGCTGCTGCCCGGGATGGGATTGGTTTGCCGCATTCATGTCCGCGAGTATTCGATTTCTTGCTGCTGTGGCGAGGTGCTGGGAGATGTGAGGGGCTAACTGACATGTAGAGGAACCAGCAACCTGCATCGTGGTGATGCTGATGAATGAATCAGAGAGAATTTCAAGGGCAGACAAAGGACACCAGGCAGCTCTCCCTTACAGCAGTGATTTCATGCACAGTCTCCAGGTCATCAAGTGGTTATTTCGGAGGAAGTTCTTGGACATTATCTTAAAACAGACACAACTTAATTGCATTCAGTTGAATCCCAGTGAGCAGTGGTTGGGTTTTTTCTTTTTCTTTTAAAGTGTAAAGAGCAATTCTTAGCACTCACTCTCCCCTTTTCCTCCCAATCTCATCATCCCCTACACACATGGCTGCGGCGATCGGGGTGAGGGAAGCTGGTTGGTCCATTCCAGTGCTGGTTGCATAAATGATAATTCAGGATCCTGCTGGGGTGCCCATCCCTCGGTGCCATACTGAATGAGGTCAGCCAGGGCATTATGTTCTTTCTGGGGACATCAGGGATGGGGTCAAGTTGAGGAGTAGAGGCAATAGGAATGTCTCTTGGAATACTAGGCTTCAGATTTAATGAGTATTTGTTAAGCCCTCTTAGGGTCAGGGGTGTTGCTTTTTAAAACATTCAATCCTCAGAACAGCCATTTGAGAGACACTGTTATCCCTGCATTTCTGAAGAGGAAAGGGAGGCTCAGAGAAGTCAAGCAATTTGCTGAGGGTCACCCAGCAAACAGCTCGAATGAACCCCCAGAGCTGTTAAGATCCACTCCTTTCTACTCTGCGTCCCAGGTGTTCAGAGGAGGAGAGAGCTTTTTGGTATGGGAAAGCCAACTCACAAAATGTTAATAAGAATAGGACTTTCTATTAAACATTCAAAGTGGTCCCATCTTTGCCCCCGCCCAGGTGTGCACACAGGCGTGTCCACCCACTTCCCCTCCACATTGTCAATGTCTGCTTTCCCACATGGGAATTTGGACTGATTCAGAGATTCTGACATGAATGGTTCAAGATACAGAGTTTAGGGCTTCCCTGGTGGCGCAGTGGTTGAGAGTCTGCCTGCCGATGCATGGGACACGGGTTCGTGCCCCAGTCCAGGAAGATCCCACATGCCGCGGAGCGGCTGGGCCCGTGAGCCATGGCCGCTGAGCCTTCGCTTCCGGAGCCTGTGCTCCGCAACGGGGGGGGGCCACAACAGTGAGAGGCCCGCGTACCGCAAAAAAAAAAAAAAGACACAGAGTTTATAGTTTTCACAGAACCCATTGGGTGGTTCCTTCTGTGCTAAACGTGAAAAATCCTCACTTCCTGTTGGCCCTCTGGTCTGTCCAGAAAGTTGTGTTCTTGGTAATGGCCCTGCTTCCATCAAACCCTCCCACTTCTTCTCCCATTAACACAGTCAGCCTGTAAGCATTGTACAATTCTCCAGTCTTTCAATAAAACCTTTACTTTCTGTTGGTATGTTTTGCCCTGTGTATTTGCATGTTGCAAAGGGACCATTGTTTCCATATTTACAGAAAGCAGCAGGCTGCAGATTAGTTTTAGTGACAGACTGAAGATAACCAGCTGTAGTTCAGGGTGCAGATTGGTACTGGTACAAAAATATGTATTCACACAACTAAAATTTCAAATTACTTCCTTCACATCTTGAAATAAATAGTGTGCTGGGTATGTGATACGCAGTGAAGAACTATTTCTGATTTTTAGCAAAACTGAAAATTAGCTCATTGAAAAGCCTTCTTGGTGACTTAGCTCTTTAAAAATTGAAAACACAACTCTGTGTGCTTGTGTGTGTGTGCTTGTGTAAACAAATATTGTTTTTCCCACACTTTGTTTTCATACTGTTAATCAGTTTACATACATTTTTTTTCCCCTTTTCCACTTAACAAACCATATATTACAGTCATTTACTATTGGGTTACATAGTCGTAATTATAATGTTCCATGGCTTTGCATACACACACACCCATCAGTTTCACAATGAACATCTTCACATGTCTTGTTTCCTTTTTTTTGTCAAATTATGTCTGCAATCCCTGTTGAATTATGTTTTATGTTTCCTAGAATGGGATTACTTGGTCAAAAGACATGGGCATAACTTGGTATATATTGCCAGATGACAGCTAGAAGGGCTGTACCAGTTTAAAAGGCTGTGTATTTCCTTAAAAAATTAAATCAACCGTGGAAGAACATTTTTCCACGTACAGCAAGTTCTGTTTGAAGTGACTTAGGTGTCCCTAAAAATCACTATGCTATCCAGAATCATGCAATAATAACCCACAGGGTTTATGGGAGAAGTGAGATTAAGGCACAAAGCTCAAAAACGTTGTCAGTGACACAGTAAAAAAAAGAAGGCAGCACAATTCTGCCCATGTTAAATGGTTAAGAAACACATACCTACAACAATGCATGTGACTGGAAGTTGGCCTGTGGAAGTGGGTTTGAGAAGGGCTGCAGCTGAAGAGTGGTTGTGAGTTTGGAAGGAGGGTTGTCTGAATCGAGGAGAGTTGGGGATCGCTGTGGCTCAGAACACACATGGCGAACTGAGGCGGCTGATAGATGTGTGACGTGTGTGTGTGTGCGTGTGAGTGCACATTTTGTGTGGGTTTCTGCATTTACCTAGTGCTTCTGATGGGTGAAAACTGCACACGTGAACACAAAGTTTGCATTATGTTCAAATTGTACCTTCATATCAATCGTACTGGAACAAATGTGTGTTTTCAAAACAAGTTATAAGCAGAATGCACTGTGCTTTTTCTTTTTTTTTTAATAAATTTATTTATTTTGGGCTGCATTGGGTCTCCGTTGCTGCGCGCGGGGTTTCTCTAGTTGCGGCGACGGGGGGCTACTCTTCGTTGTGGTGCATGGTTTTCTCATTGCGGTGGCTTCTCTTGTTGCGGAGCACGGGCTCTAGGTGTGCAGGCTTCAGTAGTTGTGGCACGTGGGGTCTAGAGTACAGGCTCAGTAGTTGTGGCACATGGGCTTATTTGCTCCACGGCCTGTGGGATCTTCCCAGTCCAGGGCTCGAACACACGTTCCCTGCATTGGCAGGCGGATTCTCAACCACTGCGCCACCAGGGAAGTCCTCACTGTGCTTCTTCTATTTGTATTTCCTGTCGTTGGACCGATGTCTTATGGTTCTATTCAATTTGCAAACAGGAGTTGTGTTTCCAGAAGAGAGTTTTTATCTTTGTATTTAAAAATAGGAATGTAGGTAAGTAATTGCCTCACTTCGCTTTATAATAAATAAGGATTGCATCAGTTTTACTTTGTAATACAGATTCCATCATTACCAGATTTCTGTCTGCTCTGTCTTCATACTTTGGGGCTGGGAAGAATTTGAACTACAAATTGAGCGTCTAGTATTTTCCATTTATAAGTGTACAAAGAAGACCATGCCTTTTATTTATTTGTTCTTTTTTTTTTAAAGAGCATGTACCACATTATATTGAATTCCTTTTCTTTTTGTTAAAAATTATTTATTTATTTATTTATTTTTGGCTGTGTTGGGTCTTCGTTTCTGTGCGTGAGCTTTCTCTAGTTGCGGCGAGCAGGGGCCACTCTTCATCGTGGTGTGTGGGCCTCTCACTGTGGTGGCCTCTCTTGTTGTGGAGCACAAGCTCCAGATGCGCAGGCTCAGTAGTTGTGGCTCACGGGCCCAGTTGCTCCGCAGCATGTGCGATCTTCCCAGACCAGGGCTCGAACCTGTGTCCCCTGCATTGGCAGGCGGATTCGCAACCACTGCGCCACCAGGGAAGCCCCTATTTGTTCATTTTTAAAAGGATGTCTGACTACCAGCTAGTACATATTGATTGCCTGTTGGGTACAGTGATGCCCTTTGTATTCTCAAGGGACAGGTGAGTTTTCTCCTTGATGGAAATCTTCTCTGAGCCTCATCCTCAACATGGGATGGTGTTGGCTCCTTCTTAGGGAGTGATGAGGCTGTACCAAGATAATGGCTGTGACTTCTCTATTTCCTATTGGGTGAATGAGAGTTTCCTCCTATCCTTCCATCCCGTGCTGGTTTTTCCGTTGACCTAACATCCTCCACAACCTTCTCATGGCACGCAGGGGGGGGAAGGGTGCCATCTTTGCCCCACCAATGAGGAGTTTAGCCCTCTGAGCCCTCCTGTTGGAAGAGGAACCATTTGCCTTGCTTTCTGGATAATTGTAAGGTGATCTAGACTCCCTCAGTACCCTGACGCCATATTGGAAGAGAAGACACTCGTGGTGTAAGAGACATCAGTGGTCTCTTACTGGAATTTTCCCCGTGAATGGCAATGAAACAATTGTGCCTTGTATTACAGCCCCCTTGAAGTACCAGCCCTGACCTGTGCCAGGGTTCAGATGAGCTTCGTTCCCCTAACTTAATGGGTCTGTCTTTCTGGAGGGCTAGATGTGGCCATTCTGTTACAAACAGAGTAACCCATTTTGTGCAAACATGCAGTCTGTTAAAAATGAGGAGAGGATTATGACTTCAGTGTGGGCTTAGACATGAGAATGACACCACTAAAGCGTCTGCAGTTTGGTGAAGGCAACCTGGGGAAGCTTTGTGTTCTGGCCTCTTTGAGGCTCCTTCTCTACCAGAGCATTTAAAGTCATAGAACCAGAAGGAAATTTCCAGAAGTCTCCTTAAACAAGGATCATCTTGTTCAAGGTTTTTCACATTTATTTTTTATTGTCTGGAAATGTTCTTTTAGCTCCAGATGCTGTATCAGGCAGATCTCTGATCTCTCCCCAAGCAGAGTGGCTGGCTCTGGGTGGATGGACTTAGAAGGGGGGATATTCCCTGGCCACACTGCCCCGAGGTGACTTCTTGTGACATGACACCTCCATCCATTTGTAGGACTTGCCAGAACAGAGGTGGAAGTCTCTGACTGCTGCAGCTCAGACCTTCACTTCATCTGCCAGGAAGTGAGTCTGTAGGTGTGATTCATCCAGTCCCTTAGCCAGGCAGTCAAAGAGCCAGCCCTTCCTACAGCCACCTCTGCTCCCCATGAATGAGACACAGTCCTCTGTCTGCCTCACTCTGATGAAGATGTTTGATTGCCCGGTCTGGGCACTGGGTCAGGAAGCCTGCACCCCCAGCCCTTGTTTCCTCCTTTTCCTTCTTCCAGGTGGTCCCTGTCCACACCACAGACCTTCTCAACTTCATTCTTGTCCATATTTTCTATAACCTAGAGCATTCTTGTCACCTGTGCTAATTATTTTTGTGTAGGAAGAGGAATGGTTTCCTCTGGGGCTGTCCCATGCTTCCAGGTTGATAATTCAGTATAACTAATTGTTTCTTGGTAGCCGGGGTCAAGCAGTGCATTCTTTCCAAACGTTTAGTGTTTGTCATTATATGTTTATTGGTGATGTTATTGATCAGTATCTGCCTCCCCCACTAGACTGTACGCCCATGAGAGTAAGGACCACATTTGATTCTACTCACCATTGTACCTCTGGTGTCAACCATAGCACCTGGCACGTGATAAGCACTCAGTAAAGTGTTTGTTGAATGAATAAACGAGTTCCATATTTTGTATTAGCTCTGAGAGAACAGCTGTGGCTGCTTGGAGTGTTACATTGAAATGATAATAGTAATTTTATATGGTTAATCTAGAAATGATATGATGATACAGGGTAACCAGAACAGTCCCTAGAGGACCCCACAGGAAGGCCCTTTGGCCTGAACCAGCACAGGGCGGCCAGGAGACCTGCCGTAGGGCAACTTGGATGGGTGGTCATTGACCCCTGGGCACTAGGTCTGGTCTGTTGGACATTAGGGGAAAGCCGGGGGGCAAGAGGAGTTTGGCAACTGCAGCCCAA